>NW_022589715.1:23564653-23974057 GCF_004348235.1 Phoca vitulina | reverse complement strand
AAAGAAAGAAAGAAAGAAAGAAAGAAAGAAAGAAAGAAAGAAAGAAAGAAAGGAAAGATCTGGCAGGCCTGGCCATAAGAAAAGTAACGATCAAGCCAGGGACCTTGGGGGGCACCTGGGTGGCTCAGTTGTTAAGCATCTGCCTTTGGTTCAGGTCGTGATCCCGGCGTCCTGGGACCGAGCCCCGCATTGGGCTCCCTGCTCGGCGGGAAGCCTGCTTCTCCTGCTCCCCCTCCCTCTACTTGTGTTCCCTCTCTCGCTGTGTCTCTCTCTGTCAAATAAATAAAATCTTAAAAAAAAAAAAAAAGCCAGGGACCTTGGGATTTGGTCAAGGTGCTGCTCCCATAGAGGAGGGAAGGCAGGGGCTGAGTTAGTGCACTAAGTTCCTCTGCGGTCACAGCACTGGCTTACAGTTAGAAACTCGCCTGAGAAGATGAAGACCCCATTCTTTTCCTTCACAGCACTCATCCCAACTTATAATCATATACTTGTTGTTCGTTTCTTTGTTTCTTTCTCCCTCACTGTAAATCTAAGGGTGCAGGGACCATGTCTGAGTTGTTTAAAGTATACCCAGTATCTAGATCAGTGCCTGGTATACAGTAGGTCCTTAATAAATCTTTATTGACCAAATGAATGATAAAAAGTGATCCCTGCATTTAGAGAGTGTCTTGTCTCATCTAGGGACGCCAACTAGCACACACAAAACAGTTATAAATTTTGCTTTATAAACTGGATATGCAAGAAATGGTGCATTACTTTAATTCTCTTCAATCAAATTGAATCTACCTCTGGTGAGCAGAGATTTAGTCTCAATCCAGGCTTGGGCAAAGGCCCAGGGGCCTTTCCTGAAGCAGAACATTCAAGGGGTGCTCTTCAGCTGTCATGTTCATTGAACCAGCCCTGGGCAGGGGGTGGGGGTTGGGGGGGTCCACAGCCTCCAAACCACCCTTCCCCTTAGGAAGCATTGTGGGGTCGGTAACCCTGGTGTCTGGGGGGCATTGGTTGGCCATTCTTTTCTCCTGTCTCACTACTTCCATAGGGCATCCCAAAGGGACAGGCCAGGGTTCCCACATGCTTGAGAACCCCTAAATCACCCCCAAATCTTGGAGAACTCTTCCCTCCCTTTACCCTCTCCACTTCAGCCTTATCCCTTCAGAGACTGGCATGCTCTCTCTCCCGATACCCTAGGGTGAACCCACTGAGGAACTCAGACTTCCCTCTGACTACTTTCATTTCTGTCTTGCTATTGCAAATGGCTCTGTGACAATGGTATCCAAAGCCAGACTGCCTCCCTGGAATGGGAGAAGGAAATCAGGAGAGTGAAAGACAATGTAGAAGCTCAAGACATTATTCTGCTCTACACCAAATAGGAAACTTCACAAAGACAATACAATCAAGTGCTCCATTGAAAACAGCCAAGTCCCAAAGTGTACGGTGTGATCAGGGGTGTTTGGGATTAGTTTTTCCTTCATCTCCCCAAGTCTGTCTTAAGCTCCCTCTCACAACCCGTGTGCCCATCCTAGACAATCTCATTCTCCTGTACCCTAGAGAGACATTCCTGAATACACATTTACACCATGAAGTCTTGTCAATGATTCTCCTTCCACGGTGTCTTGGACCTCCCCACCCTTGGTCTAGCACCACCACTACCATCAGAAGTTAAGGTTTAACATCCTGTGCTGGGACTTCTATAATAGTCTACCAACTCATTTTCCTAAAATCCTCCTTCCCCATCATTCATTCCTTTGCTCTTCTATTCCAAAATCATTTTTTTGAGCAACTACAATGACACTCACTGTGTAACCCTGTGCAAATTTCCCAGGCCTCAATTACCTGTAAATCAGGATGATAATGGTAATGAGAATATCTCTCTTCTAGGATTGGTATATTGTTATAAAACAGTGCCTGGGGAGGCTCCTGGGGGGCGCCTGGGTGGCTCAGTCGTTAAGCATCATGGTCCCAGGGTCCTGGGATCAAGACCCGCATCGGGCTCCCCGCTCCGCGGGAAGCCTGCTTCTCCCTCTCCCACTGCTTGTGTTCCCTCTCTCGCTGTGTCTCTCTCTGTCATATAAATAAATAAAATCTTAAAAAAAAAAAAAAAACAGTGCCTGGCACATAATAAGTGCTGGATTAGTGTTGGCTATTATATTGTGGCTACTGTCATTATGGTTGTCATGGCTTGCTAGGCACTCTCAGGTGCTAGAGACACAGTGGTAACAAGTGAGACAAAAATCCCCGTCCTGGGGCACCTGGGGGGCTCAGTCGGTTAAGCGTCCCACTCGATTTCCACTCAGGTCATGATCTCAGGGTTGTGAGATCAAGCCCCGCATGGGACTGCCTGCTGGGCATGGAGTTTCTTAAGATTTTCTCTCTCCCTCTCCTTCTCCCTTTGTCATTTCCCCACCTCCCTCTGTTAAAAAAAAAAAAATCATGTTCTTACGGAGCTTACAGCATAGGTGGAGGACAATAAAAATGTGTGTGTGTGTGTGTGTGTGTGTGTGTGTGTAAAAATCTTAGCTAGTTACAGGGATTATTTACAGAATTAAAATGGAGGTTATTTCACCCATTAGGATGGTTATTATTTTTTAAAAAAGCCCAATAAATAGCACGGAGTTGGTGTGGATATGGAGAAATTAGAACATTAATGACTACTGGGTGCAGCCACTGTGGAAACCAGTATGGCAGTTCCTCAAAAAATTAAGCACTGAATTATCATATGATCCAGCAATTCCACTCCTGGGTATATACCCAAAAGAACTGAAACCAGGGACTCGAACAGATACTTGTACCCCAGTACTCATAATAGCATTATTCACAATAGCCAAAAGATGGAAACTACCCAAATGTCCATTCACCTGTATGTATGAGTGTGTGTATATAATATATAATATGGTAATATATATATACATATATACATATGTACATATATACATATATCATATATATATTACATATATGTGAATATTATTCAGCCTTAAAAAGAATGGACTTCTGACTTGAAGACATAATGCTAAAATAAGCTAGATACAAAAGGACAAATATTGTGTGACTCCACTTCTGTGAGGTACCTTAAAGAGACAAATTCATAAAGTCAGCAATTAAATAATGGTTGGCAGGGGCTGGAGGTGCAGAGGGAGATGAGAGCTGTTGTTCAATGGATATATACAGTCTAAGTTTGGAAAGATGGAAAAGTTCTGGAGATGGGTGGTGGTGATGGTTACACAACACTGTGAATGTACTCAATGCCACTGAAATACACACTTGAAATTATGAAGATGGTAAATTTTGTACTATGTATATTTTGCCACAATAAAAATACATAAACATTTTTTTAAAAAGCTGAGTGACATAATAGTGCCTGCACATGTAATTTCTAGATTGATGATCAAAGAAGGTGTCTCTCTGAATGACAAGAAAAAGCCAGCCATGTGAAGATGGCGGGTGAAGGGGAAGCAGTCAAGACAAAGGGTAGAGACAGTGCAAAGCCCTAGGCAGAAACACCTTTGAAGTGTTCTGGAAACCTAAAGAAGGCTCATGTAGTAGGAGCGTATGGGGCAACGGGGGGGAGAGTGGCTGGAGTGGAATTAAAGGGTGAATCCAATAACCACTGACAACTCTCTCAAGAAGTTTTTCTATAAAGGGAAACAGAAATGGGGCAGATGTTAAAGGGGCCTGTGGGGAGATTTTTAGTTTAGTTTAGTTTTTAAGATGAATGATCCAGCAGAGAGAAAGAATTGACAAGGCTAAAAGAGAGAGGCAATGTTGTAGGACAACATCCTTGAGTAAAGAGAAGGAACCAGGTCCAGACCACTAGCGGAGTTTCTGGTGAGTGGTGATGCCAGCCTAAGTCCCCGATCCTGTATTTCTCAGTTGTGGGACTGGGCATACATTCCTGTCCTTGTGTTAAACAATACTGAAATCCAGTAACGGTAATTTAGCTGATGGCTCCAGGAAAGACCTGCTCCTGGGAGAGAAGACTGTGACCCAACTAAAATGACTTACTCATCAAGACTCCTTTAGACCTTCACCTCACTGAAGACTTCACCTCATGCTCACCATTCCAAAACTCATACAATTGCTCAATCCTACCCAGCTCTCCTCCTGGCAGGAGGCACCTTAAAATCACCCAGCCCTAGCCCTAAAACATCCTATCCTCATGTCCCTGTTTGGAGACACTGCTAAGACTCCAGCAAGTGGTGTTCTCCATTTTTGCAGCAAGTCTAACAAACTAAGCTTACCTTGATGAACAAATTTTACTGTTGGTCTTTGGGGAGTTAACACTGGCTTTTGATGGGGGCTGGGGTGTTCATCCATTGGAACAGGAAGTCGGGTATAGATGCAAGTGTTTGGAGGGTTAGGTGGTGGAGAGGTGATGGAGCCATCTTTCTAATTATACCATGACTACCATGTATTAGTTCCCTATTGGTGCTGTCACAAATTCCCACAAACTTAGTGGCCTGAAACAGTACAAATGTATCATCTTACAGTTCTGTAGGTCAGAAGTCTGAAGGGGGTCTCACTGGGCTAAAATCAAGGTGTCCACAGGGCTGCATTCCTTCTGGAGGATCCAGGGGAGAATCCATCTCCTTGTCTTGCACAGATTCTCCCTGCTAATTGTGGTCCTTTTAAAGCCACCACTCCTGTCACTCTGCCCTCTACTTCTATCATTACAACTCCTTCTCTGACCCAGAAGTTCCTGGATCCCTCTTTTACTCAGAAAGGCCCTTATAAGCCCGCTCACGTTGGGCCCACCTAGAACATCCTGGACAAACACCCAAATCAAGATCCTTAATCACATCTGCAAAGTCCCTTTTGTCAGGTAAGGTAACATATTCATCATTTCTAGAGATTGGAACACAGGATTCTTTGGGGGCCACTATTCTGCCTACCACATACTATTATAAACCTATGGTATTATAGTTTATAAGAAATATATATGTTTTGTCTTCACCCATAGTTCCTGGCTCACAGCTTCCAAAACCCTTGGAATTTCCCAAGGGATGAGAGTGATGGGATCGTCTTTTGTTATAACACTTTAACTTCTGTCCTCAGTTCCTGAGTGGAAAAGATAAAATGGGTGTCTTGTTATTCATAACAAGCCCCCTCAACCACACATAAGTTGATGTTAATAAGGTTACTTTTGGAAAGCCCCTAGGCAACGTAAGGACAGAAGCTGGTTGCCAGGGAAACCAGCCAGGTGATTAGAGGTTTGGAACTTTTAGCTCCACCCTCTAACTTTCAGGCAGGGAAGAGGGGCTAGAGATTGAGTTCTTTTTTTTTTTTTTTTTAGGTTTTATTTATTTATTTGAGAGTGAGAGAGAGCACAAGCGGGGGTCAGTGGGGAGAGGCAGAGGGAGAAGCAGACTCCCCGCCAAGGAGGGGAGCCTAATGCGGAACTCGATCCCGGGACTCTGGGATCATGACCCAGACCGAAGGCAGACACTTAACTGACTGAGCCACCCAGGCGACACCAGATTGAGTTCAATGGGTCAATGAAGTTCACTAGGTCAATGGTTTTTGTTTTTGTGTTTTTTTAATTTTATTTATTTATTCATGAGAGACAGAGAGAGAGAGGCAGAGGCAGAGGGAGAAGCAGACTCCCTGCTGAGCAGGGAGCCCGATGCGGGACTGGATTCCAGGACCCCGGGATCATGACCTGAGCCAAAGGCAGATGCTTAACCGACTGAGCCACCCAGGTACCCTAGTGGTCAATGGTTTAACCAGTCATACCTACATAATGAGGCTCCATAAAAATCCTTGAGTCTGGGGTTTGGAGAGCTTCCAGGTTGGGAAACCAGAATGCATCCTGTGCCAGGAGGGTGGTGCCCCCCCAAATGCACTGGGAGAGAAGCTCCTGCATTCAGATCCCTTCCAGACAAACCCTGATAGATCTCTTTGTCTGGCTGTCCATTTTGTCTGGCTGTCCATTTGCATCCTTTAATATCCTTTGTATAAACTGCTAACCTAATAAGCAAACTGCTTTCCTTAGTTCTGTGAGCTCCCTAGCAAATTAACCAAACCCAAGGAGGGGTGCATTGGGTCTACAGCTGATTTGATTATAACCGATGCTCGAAGGGTGTGGGGAAAGAGTCATTTCCTACGTTGCTGGTGGAAGTATAAATTGGTTCAACCATTAAGGAAGGCAATTTGGCAGTACTGGTCAAAATAAGTGTCAATATTTTTTAATCCAACAACTGCACTTCCAGAAATTTATTCTACAGATATTCTTGCACATGTATAAATGACACACCATCCATGCACCACTGTTTGTAATAGCGAAAAGATTGGAAACAACTTAAATATCCACCAGTAGAGAAATGGTTCAATAAATTACAGGCATACCACGGAGATATTGTAGGTTCAGTTCCAGACCACCGCAATAAAGCAAATATTACAATAAAGTGAGTCAAATGAGTTTTTTTGTTTCCCAGTACATACCAAAGTTGTTTAAACTACACTGTAGTCTATTAAGTGTGCAACAGCATTATGTCAAAAAACCTACAATGTTTATATCTTAATTAAAAAATACTTCATTGCTAAAAAATGTTAACCATCATCTGAGCTTTCAGTGAGTTGTAATCACTGACCACAGATCATATAACAAATACAACAATGAGAAAGTTTGAAATATTATGAGAATTACCAAAATGTGACCTAGAGACACGAGGTGAACAAATGCTGTTGGAAAAATGATGCTGATATACTCATTTGACAGATGCTTGCCACAAACTTTCAATTTGTAAAACAAAAACAGTATCTATGAAGCACAAGAAAATGAAGTGCAGTAAAATGAGGTATGTCTGAATGGTAAATCCATACAATGAAGTACGACACTGTGGTAGAACAAATAGGAAAGCTCCCTGTGTACTGAATCAATAATCTCCTAGATAAGTTTTTTTTTTTTTTTTAAGTTTTTTTTTATTTACTTGACAGAGAGAGAGACAGTGAGAGCAGGAACACAAGCAGCGGGAGCGGGAGAGGGAGAAGCAGGCTTCCCGGCGAGCAGGGAGCCCGATGTAGGGCTTGATCCCAGGATCCTGGGGTCATGACCTGAGCCGAAGGCAGACACTTAACGATTGAGCCACCCAGGCGCCCTAGATACATTATTTTTAATAAGCCTGTTATTTGGCATAATTTTAGATTTAGAAAAAAATTGTGAAAATAGTATAGTACAGAGACTTCATGTACACCCTTCAGCCAGTTCAGTCTCCCCTTATCCGCTTATATTACATGTGTGAAAGGGACCCAATCTAAAATGGAACTGGAGGACATGAACTGGAGAATCTCATGCGTGCACCCTCAAAGGAATGAACTTAAGAACTGAAAGACTGGGGCGTCTGGGTGGCTCAGTCGGTTAAGCATCTGCCTTTGGCTCAGGTCAGGATCCTGGAGTCCCAGGATGGAGCCCTGCATTGGGCTCCTGGCTCAGCAGGGTACCTGCTTCTCCCTCTCCTCCCAGCTCAGGCTCTCTCTTGCTATCTCTGTTGCTATCTCTGTCTCTCTCAAATAAATAAATAAAATCTTTTAAAAAAATTTCCTATAAATGCCCAATTTACAGAAGACTGAGACTTATCTCCTGACCAATGAACATCTGCCAAGAAGTTCTCCCCAGTCCCAAGCCAGTGAACTTACTGCTTGGACTCTGGCTGGACTTCCCCCTCTTTGCACTCCTCACCCATAAATCAGCCTGCCCCAAACCCTCAGAAGACCTGCCTGAGGCTTGCTATAGCACGCATTTCCCAAAATGCAATTCCTCCGCTATTTTCGGATTAAACCCAGTTTCTGGTAGTTTCAGCTTGCCTCAGTTTACCTCTTTATTTAGGTCTACACATGATACGTGTCAAAACTAAAAAAACAAATATGGGGACATTTCTGCTAAATAAACTCTAGACTTCATTTGGATTTCACTGGATTTTTCCATTAATGTCCTCTTTCTCCTCCAGGATCCAACCCAGGATCTCCAGTCTGTGGCAACTTTTTAGGCTTTCCTTGTTTTTCACAACTTTAGTGAATTCCTTGAGCCATACTGACCAGGTATTGCATAGGATACCACTCAATTTTGGTTTGACTGATGCTCTTCTCAGGACTAGACTGGGGCCCTGAGTTTCTGGAAAGAATACCACCACGGTGAAGTGGCTTCTCTTGGAGTCACAGTAGGTCGTGCGTAAATCCATACTCATCACTGGTGACATTTACCTTGATCACATGGTTAAGGTGGTGTTTGCCCGGTTTCTCCACTGTAATATTACTATTTTTGCCTTTCCAAACTCTATTCTTTGGAATCCAGCCACTAAGTCAAGTCTATTCGCATGTGTAAAAAGGGAACTAAGCTCCACCTCTTAGAGGGAATATCTACATACGTTAAATGAAATTTAGGGGAAAGGAAGATTCCACCCCCAACACCACCACCATTTATTTACTTATTTATTCAAACATCAATCTTTATTTTATGTTTTGGGTAATAATGCAATACTACATTATTTTATTGCTCAAATTGTTCGAGCTTTGGGAGCTCCTTCAGGTTGGTTCCTGCTTCCTTCCCATAGGCCTCAATCCTGTCATTTCTTTGAGCATTTCCTCACTTTTGATTGTTGCCTGGAGGCCAGCAGTTACCCCGCTCTCTCAGCACATGCTCCTTCCTCTGTGGCTTCTGGTATTTCCTCCCCCGAGGCCTGGAGCCCCCCTACGCTTTCTCTCGGCCTGGGCTACACTAGCCCTTTGTGGAGGGCTGAAGTCAGAAACACCACACCTCAGCTGTGTCTGTCCTCAAGACAATTAAGAGGCCCTGCGTGAAAGCCCAGGGGTCCTGCTCCCAAAGCTCCTTCCAACTGTGGTGCACTGAGTCCTCGGGGCATGGAGGTGGGGGCCACGTCTCTCATGTGGCCACCGTCACCATGGCACTCTGGTGCAGCTTCTCCAGGGACCCGGACCCAGGGAGCCAGGTCTGCAGGGGAGTAGCCTTTCTCCAGAGTTCTCAGGGAGTGCCTGGTGAGATGAAGTCACAGCTTTGTTGAGCTCCAGTGACCCACGCCTTGGGATCTCACTCTTCTCAGCTCTCCTATCCAAAGTTTATCCCCTAATCCAAAGGTACCGAGTCCGAGTTTTCCTTCTGAGATGACTGACAGAGAAAACTTTCCCTCCAAGGATACGGACAGAGAAAGAACTGCAAGGATGTGGGCCTCTGTTGGTATCCGTAGTTTTCGCTAAGCACCAAGTGGCAGGGGAAGGTGGGGTGCAAGCATGAACGGAGGTGTGAGTGGGCACGGAAGGGTGAGTGTGACCTCACCTTTGAGCTGTGGGTGCATCTTTCATTCCTTGCTCCCAGATTCTAAATAGGTCTTCTCTCCGTGACCATTGCCAATACCCTCATGCTGCCATCCCCTCTCACTTAGACCCCAGCTATACCCTATTAAGACCATGCTTATCAGGGCGCCTGGGTGGCTCAGTCTTTAAACTTCTGCCTTCGGCTAGGGTCATGATCCCAGGGTCCTGGGATCGAGCCCCGCATTGGGCTCCTTGCTCTGCGAGAAGCCTGCTTCTCCCGCTCCCATTCCCCCTGCTTGTGTTCCTTCTCTCGCTGTGTCTGTCAAATAAATAAATAAAATCTTAAAAAAAAAAAAAAAGACCATGCTTATCCTGCTCCAAGTCATAGCACAGACAGATTTGTTTTAGAACACAGATCATGGGGTGCCTGGGTGGCTCAGTCAGTTAAGCATCTGCCTTCCACTCATGTCATGATCCCAGGGTCCTGGGATAGAGCCCCGTGTCGGGCTCCTGGTTTAATGGGGAGCCTGCTTCTCGCTCTCCCTGCTGCTCCCCCTGCTTGTGTTCCCTCTTTCTCTGTATCTCTGTGTCTCAAATGAATAAATAAAATCTTAAAAAAAAAAAAAAAAACAGATCACGTCATATCACTAATCTGTTTCAAAGGCCTTGAATGGCTTTTCATTGCTATCATGATAAAGACCATCAACCCCTCACCTTCCCTTGTACCACTCCCCCCTCACCAACCAAAGTGCAGCCACCTTGGCTGTCTTTGACGCTGGCTCTTTACCCTGGGTCCTCCTCCCTCCACTGCAATCCCCATCCCTTCAACCCCATTCCCCTTCATCCTTCAGACATAGGGGCTGGTAAGTGAATGTAACTCGTAATCCTTTGGGGTCATTTCCCTCAACTGCCAAATACAGAGGTGAAAAACCCTAAAGGCTTGTCAGGGGCTGGGACACCTGGCTATGGGGAGATGATGGGGGGGGAGAGGCCATCCCAGCGGTGGCCCCCAACCTTCAGAGTGGGGTCTCTGGGTGCCGAGGCAGGTCACATCCTCTCTCTAGCTCGTACTGCAAGAGCAGAAGTTCCCAAATGTCTGAGACTTCATGAGACAGCAGCTGCAGGGACAACAAGGACCTTTGTGAGGTGGGGGCTTCACCCGGCTGCAGTCGCACAGCTTGGTCAGGAGCACGGACCCGAGGGAGCCCTGGTCAGTAAGACCACCATGGACGAGAAGGAGCCACAAGGAGACTCCCCCTCCCCCTCAGTCATGACTGAACATAAGAGAAGTGGACAGAATTTTCTGAAGCAGTCTAGATCACCTTTCTGGCTTTCTTCCTCCGGGGCTACACTCCTGCAAGTCTTTTCCAGAGCCACAGACACTGGTATCTAGCCAGACCTCCCTTGCTTTCCTAAGAAGGATGAGACGTGAGCGTGGTGGCAAGGGATGGAAGGAGAGGGAAGGTTTCCACTGCCCCCAGGGCCAGCTCCAGGAACCTCCAAATTCAGGATCTGGTTGTTCCACAGGACTTTCACAGATTCAGCCCAATTGTGTTTTGAGAGGATGTTCTGGCTAATAGTCCTCAACGCAACTCCTTTCACCTTCCCAGCAAAGTGCCCACACAACACAGAACAAAAAGGAAAGGCAAAAACCACGGCAAGCGTACACCAGAGCTCAGAAAAGCTTCTGATAATAATCGTAGGCAGACAGAGCCAGGTCAAGCAAACCTTAGTGACACCGAGGCAGTTTTAGGAATTTTAGTCTTCTCCCCCTTGGGATGCTCTCCCAATGCTCGGATTTAGCAAGGTCTAGGGAGTCCATGGATTTTGCTTAAGATTGGATGCCAAAATGGGGGGAAAACTGATGATGTGGCAGATCAGGAAAACCTTATAGTATTAACAAATCAAAACAAACACTCTGTGAAAAAATAACTAAATTTTGATAACAGTATAAGGTAGTCATTTTATATGTTATATCTTGAATCGGACTCAAGAACAGAAAAATCACGGCGTATTAGCAACTGTGGTGTTTTAATGCCGGCCAGCACCATGTTTGCTCATTTGTGAGAAGCAGCACAGGAGAATGACGAAAAGCAGATTCTGAGGCCAAACTAGAGACCGAAGGATTATGAGAACAAGGAGGTCTTCTCACTGAGGCAGATTCTTGCAGGGCAAGAAGGGGTCTGGACTTTATGCACATGAAAAACCTTCAGATTCTGCAGCCACCTTTCAGAGGCCATATCACAATACAGTGTCCCATGCTCTGGCTATACTGGGACCCCTGATTCGGGTCACACCTACGGCGGAAAAAGACGAAGGCAGACACGCATACTATGTTTTATATGCATCCAACAAGAATGGAGAAAAAATGCTTTTCAAAGCATCGGGGAAAAATACTTTAAAAATAATTTTAAAATACCTTTATTACAAAAAAAGTATTATACTTTTTATAGCAAAATGATAAGACCAGTATCTTGGGAGCCATACAAACCTTACTGAGAGTCAGCATTGGGATAGGTGTGTGATGCAGGGCAAATCACTTTAACCCTTCTGAGCCCTAGCTATCTCTTGATGGGAATGCTAATAGCATGTCCTACATAATGACAGGTTAACTGAGATACTGATTGTTTGGCACTGAGTCCCTGGGTTACAGTGCTGATATTACAGATGATTGATACAGGTGGACAAGAAAATCAAAGTAGTTCCCTTCTGGTTGTTCCTTTGGGGTACACAATTTGAATTCATTGAAATCCTTGGTTTATAATACACGTCTATCAGTGGTTGTAGAGCACATAAAAAAAAAATGTACTTCTGTGTTGGGATTGGATGCTTAGAGAACATCTGGATTCAACAGTTCAGAATAATTCAAGGACTGAAAGAAAACAACATACCCCCCACACTTGTACACACCCCCACACTTGCATGTACCCACACCACACGTATACACACACGCTTGTACACACACCCCACACTTGCACACCCATACTTGAACACACATACCTATGCGCAGCCTTACACGTGTACGTACACACATACACACACACAGGTATAAGCACTTTACAACTGGCCAGTGACTCATATCAACCTATCATCCTCAAAAGGGACATTCCCAATCTCGTCCCGGCCATGTAAGTGTGGGAACTACAGGGTTGTTTTTTTTTTTAAGATTTTATTTATTTATTTGACAGAGAGATAGAGAGCACAAGTAGGCAGAGCGGCAGGCAGAGGGAGAGGGAGAAGCAGACTCCCCGCTGAGCAGAAAGCCCCAATGCGGGGCTCGATCCCAGGACCCTGGGATCATGACCTGAGCCAAAGGCAGACACTTAACCAACTGAGCCACTCAGGCGCCCTGGAACTTCAGGATTTTGAAGGTTTTGTCAGATCTTATAGCAGTGGGCTCTAACCTACGAGGGAGGGTGTATAGTGATTCTCCTTAGAGGGGCACGGTGGGCAAACTGGGGGGAAGGTAGGGCCCACTGCTCAGACAGATGGCTAAGTACTTTCTGAAGGACAAGATAAGTAAGCGATGTATATTTTGCATTTTCTCTTAGTGTAATTTGTCTATTCATTTTTTAAAAATAACTAGCTCTACTCTCTTTTCTAATTAATTTATCTCTGTAGTTATTTCTTTACTCCTATCTTAAGGATTTGTTGTTTCTCGGGGCACCTGGGTGGGTCTGTCAGTTGAGCGTCTGCCTTAGGCTCAGGTCATGATCCTGGAGTCCTGGGACTGAGCTCCGCACCGGGCTCCCTGCCCGAGGAGTCTGCTTCTCCCTTTCCCTCTGCTCCTCCCCCGCTCCCCTGGCTTATGCTCAATTTCTCTGTCTCCCTCTCAAATAAATAAATATCTTAAAAAAAAAAAAAGATTTTGTTTTTCTAAAATTCTAAGTGAAGTATTTGGTTGATTAAATTCTCTTTGTCTCAGCTAACAAAAGCATTTAAAGCTATGAGTTCATATCTGAAAACACAGCTTTGTCCATATACCTGAGCATTGATATGTTGTGTTTTCTTATTTATTCTTTTTCTAAGGATTCTGGTATTCTAATCTTGATTTCTCTATGACTCTAGCGCTATTTAGAATAATTCCCCCCCCCACCTTTATGATTTCCAAGCGGCTGGGTTTTCTTGCTTTGACATATTTATTGGTTACAATGTGGCTACAGAATATAGTCAGTACAATTTCTGCTTTTTGGAATTTATTAAGGTTTCTTATATGCAATCAATTTTTACAAATATTTGTAGCTGATGTGCATTTCACAGGCCAAGATCTAAGGTTTGGCAAAACAAAATGTAACTCCTACTGGCCATTAAAACAATAAAACCTATCAGCCACCCACAAATATTAGTCACTTCCAGGTAAACTCAGCTATTTCTGTTTTTTCAGGAATTTTCCAGTCATTTGGGGTTTCCCCCTTCCCACCTTCCCACAGTGGGTTGCATCTAAGTTGGGGGGACCTCTGTAGCATTAAGGGAAGGTCATCTGAATGCTCTGTGGTCCTTTCCTGCCCACCGTGGCATCCCTGGAGATCATCTTCTCCCCTGAGGCCTGTCCCCTGCCAGGGCCTACGTACGCAGACATTAGCTTTGTGGCCTGTCTCCCTCACTTCCTGGCTTGGGACCCCAAGGCCATTTCCACTCTTCTACCCTCTTCCGCCCACCTTTGTGAAAACTTTCCATCCTCAGGTCCTCCAGTCCTGGTACAATCTTGACACCTCTCCAGGCTGCCTGCCTGTCATCCCCACAGAATCTCCACTTTTGGGCCTCATGTCTGTAACTGGGGTTAGGGAGGGGGCAAAGGGCAGGGCCCCTACTCAAGAGTCGCACGCAGGGGCTGATCCTCAGGCTTCCACAGCTTCTCCAGGCTGAGGCTGCAGGACGCCAATCCCCCGGGTCTCGACTGCGCTTTGGCGCCACCTGGTGGCGACTGGACAGCTCGGGCGTAAACCCTGCTTGGGGTCCTGGTGCTGTTGCAGATGATCCTCCACCCTGCCACGCCTCCTAAGAGAGCCCCCCCTTTCCAGAATCCTGCCTTGTTGGGTGATCTGGGGATACTGGGCAGCGCCTGCTTTGTTGGGTGATCTGGGAATACTGGGCAGCGAGAATACCGAGGACAACACCTTCTGCGGCCCGGTTTCTAAAAATAAGGTGGCCTGTGTTTTCACTGCCCCGCCTCCCCCCCCCCCCCCCCAACAAAAACGAATAACTTTAATTCTCACCTCAGCCCGTAGAGAATAGAAAACAGTCACCACGAGCGGCAGCGGAATTCACAGGGTGGTGCAGGCCTGTTTCTGTCAGTTTTGCCTCATTATCCCTCCCCATGTGTTATGAGCACTTGAAAGGCGGTAATAACCCCACTCTGTAATGTCTGATTCCCCGTTCCCTGACAAGTGGGGATTGGGGATGCTGAGTGCTGGGGTCAGACGGGGTGGGAACCAAGGTAGCAGTAGAGGAGGGAGACCCAGTCCCAAACCAGTCCACCCAGCCAGGACACCAAAGCAAAGGGAAGGAGGTGGGAGAGGGGAATCGATTCCCTACTTTCTGAAAGTATAGTTTGTGCATTCCTAGAACCCCTTTCCTAAACCGAAATGGCATAAAGTAAAGAAGCAATGACTAGGTCCTAAAAGCAAAAATCCTCTTCAGATTTCCTTCCATCAGCGAAAATAGGTACTGATGTGGGTCATTTGTAAAAGTGAAATGGGGTAAAGCAAATTACCAGATTGGAGGGGAAGGGGACACCCGTACCTGAAGGAGGTAGAAAGAACCCTCAAGATCCCGGGCATTCAAAGTAGCCAGCAAACAGGAGACACAGTTGGACGGGTTTCCTGAGTCGCAGTGGCTAGCATTCTGGCCCCAAACTGCCTGTGAGAATATAGGCACATTTAATTTTTTTTTTGCTTAAATTTTATTTTGTCTGACATTAAATTTACTAGCTTTCTTTAGACCCACATTTTTTTTTAAAGATTTTATTTATTTATTTGACAGAGAAACACAGCGACAGAAGGAACACAAGCAGGGGGAGTGGGAGAGGGAGAAGCAGGCTTCCCGCAGAGCAGGGAGCCAGATGTGGGGCTCGATCCCAGGACCCTGGGATCATGACCTGAGCCGAAGGCAGACGCTTAACGACTGAGCCACCCAGGCGCCCCTAGACCCACATTTTTTTAAAGATTTTATTTATTTATTTGACAGAGAGAGACATCAAGAGAGGGAACACAAGCAGGGGGAGTGGGAGAGGGAGAAGCAGGCTTCCCGCGGAGCAGGGAGCCCGATGTGGGGCTCGATCCCAGGACCCCGGGATCATGACCTGAGCTGAAGGCAGACGCTTAATGACTGAGCCACCCAGGCGCCCCGTAGACCCACATTTTTAAACAGTAAGCTTTGTTGTGGGAAAATAAGGTAATTTTGGGAAAATAAATTTTATATTTTGGCTCTATCCGTCTGCCTATAGAGAGATTGCTCTTATTTGTGTGTGTGTGTGTGTGTGTGTATAGTTGTTTTAAGCCACCTAGTTTGTGATAATTTGTTAGGGCTGCTGTAACAAATTATCACAAACTACGTGGCTTAAAACAACATAAATTTGGGTGCCTGGGTGGCTTGGTCGTTAAGTGTCTGCCTTCGGCTCAGGTCGTGTTCCCAGAGTCCTGGGATCGAGCCCCGCATCGGGCTCCCTGCTCTGCGGGAAGCCTGCTTCTCCCTCTCCCACTCCCCCTGCTTGTGTTCCCTCTCTCGCTGTGTCTCTCTCTGTCAAATAAATAAAATCTTAAAAAAAAAAACACCACAAATTTATTCTCTCACAGTTAGGTGAGCAAAAGTCTAAAATCAAGCTGTCAGGAGGGCTACATTCCCGTCAAAGGCTCTAGAAGAGATTCATTTCTTGCCTCTTCCAGCTTCTGGTGGCTTTAGATATTCCTTGGCTTGTGGCTTCTTTTATCTGTCTTCATATGGTCGTGGCATTCTCTGCAGTTTGTGTCTTCTCTCCTATCTCTTACAAGGACACTGGTCATTGGATTTAGGACCCATGGGGATAATCGAGGATGATCTCATCTCAAGATCATTACTTTTACATCTACAAATATCTTTTTTCCAAATAAGGTCATATTAACAAGTTCAGGTGTTAGGATGTAGATACACACATACTACATTTTTGTGCATTCTCTTCTGGTGTTGGTTATATGCATAAATAAAACTTTTAAAACTAAATTTAATTCATAGACTCTATACAGTTTATATTCAATTTTTCCATAGAGAGTTTCTCAACTTTTAAATATCGATCCAAAACACAATTAGTAATGGCTGCATCATAGACCATCTTAAATGTGTTATATTTTATTTAACTGTTCAGTTAATATTGAGCACTCGTAATTTTTGGTACTATAGGTAAATGCTATAGTGAACAGCCTCACAAAAATCTAGCTTCTAAAGGTGTGTAATGGATGATTTGTTGTTTTTGACACTCTGTATCCATTGACCCTTCTTCTGATAAACTACCCCAGTTTTTCCTGTGGAACTAACCCTTCCCTATTGGCCATGGGTTTGGTGAAACCATCAATGAAGAAGCACAAAACGTTTCTAGATTAAAAAATAGACATGAAAACTGACCTAGGTTAATTTTATGCTCTCTCCATGGCAACTAAATCTTAAGCAAAATGATAAGACCTAAAAGAGCTGTAGCTGATTCATCCTGTAGCTGATTC
Organism: Phoca vitulina; assembly: GCF_004348235.1. Classification (NCBI taxonomy): domain Eukaryota; kingdom Metazoa; phylum Chordata; class Mammalia; order Carnivora; family Phocidae; genus Phoca; species Phoca vitulina. The sequence continues at coordinate 23,957,102 of NW_022589715.1, read as the reverse complement.
ATTGCTTTCTGTTACCTGGTTCAGAAAGCAACCCCAGAGCCACCTGGGGTTTCTGCCCTTTTTGGACCTGTTTTCACCTTTCTCTTTCAGGGCTGTAAATCGAATCAAAAATATATTTTATTCTGTTTTATCTTGTCTGAATTGATTTCTGGTTTTTGCAAATATCCTTAACACGTATAAGGTGGACACTTGATTCATTTCTTTTCTGTCTTTTTTGCTTTCTAATAACAAATATTTTGTAATATAAATTTTCCTCAGAGCAGAGTTCCGTTGGTGTATAAAGTAGTGTTCTCCCTATTATTACTTCATGAATGGATTTATAGTTCTTCTTTGAACTGAGTTATTTGGAAATGTGGTTTCAGAATTTCAAGTGTTTTTTTAGAAAATCATTGCTTTTTTTTTTCATTTTGTTAAGAGAATTTTGGAGATTTATAGAGATCACTATGTAAAGACGAATTTTTGTAAGTGTTCTTTAGGTCATTAAAAAATAGGTATTGTCTATTTGTGGATAAAAAATACCCCCCTTTCTCTCTTTTCACACACACACACATAAACATACGCATACACACAAATGTTATAGCTAAAAACTGAATTCAGCAAAGTTGCGGGATACAAAATCAACACATAAAAATCAGTTGTATTTCTATATACTACTAGCAATGAACAAACCAAGAAGAAAAATAAGAAAACAATTCCATTTAAAATAGCATCAAAAGAAAATTCTCAGGAGTAAAGTCAGCTAAGGAAACACAAGACTTATGTACTAAAAACTACAAAACATCGCTGAAAGAAATTCAAGAAGACCTAAGTACATGGGAAAATATCCCATGTTCATAGATTGGAAATATACAGATTCAATGCAATCCCTATCAAAATCCCAATGGTATTTTTTTTTTTTGGTCTTTTTTCTATCCCGAAATGTTAAAGCTCATCCTAAAGTGTATATGAAATTTCAAAGGACTCTGAATAGCCAAAACAATCTTGAGAAAAAAGAACAAAGTTGAAGGACTCACAATTCCCAATTTAAAAACCTTACTACAAAGCTACAGTCACAAAAACAGTGTAGTATTGGCATTAGGATAGACATATAGATCAAGAGAATAAAATCAAAAACCCAGAAATAAATCCTCACATCTCTGGTCAATTGATTTTTGACAGGTCAATGAGGAAAAGGTCAGTCTACTCAACAAAGTATTTTAAGAAAACAGGATATCCCACAAGCAAAAAAAGTTGGACCTTTACCTCATGCCATATACAAATTAAGCCAGAATGGATCAAAAACTTAATTTAAAAGCAAAAACTATAAAACACAGCTGTGCAATGATCATCACAATCATTTTAGAACACTTCTATCACCCCCAAATAGTTCCCTCATGCCTATTGGCAGCTAATTCTTGCTTCCACTCTTGGTCTTGAATAACCATTGATTTGCATTCTGTCTCTATTGTTTTGGTCTTTTTTAAAATGTCATACAAATAGAATCATGCAAAGTGTAGTTATCTGTGTCTGGCTGCTTTCATGAGGTTCACCTATGTTGTAGCATGGATCAGGACTTTGTTCCTTTCATTGCTGAGTAGTATTCCATTGTATAGATATACCACATTTATGTTATCCATTCACCAGTTGCTGGACACTGAAATTGCTTCTAGCTTTGGGTATTGTCAATAATGCTACTATGAACGTTTGCAAACAAGTCATTGTGGAGACACAGGTTTTCATTTCTCTTGGATAGATACCTAGGAGTGGAAGTGCTGGGTCAACCACCTAGATTTTACTATTGACAACTACTGTATTTGCTTTAGCATATGTCTATCCACCTAGTCAGCCCTCTATTCTTCCATTAATCCATCTAATTTTTTGGATGCATTTTTTTTAAAGATTTATTTATTTGAGAGAAAGAGAGAGAGCATGAGCAGGGGGAAGGGCAGAGGGAGAGGGAGAGAACCTCAAGCAGACTCCCTGCTGAGCATGTAGCCTACCTCAGGACTCAATTCCACGACCCAGAGATCGTGACCTGAACCAAGACCAAGAGCCAGATGCTCAAGTGACTGAGCTACCCAGGTGTCCCTTTTTGGATACATTTTAAAGTAAACTCAGACATAAGAACATATCTACCTAAATTCAGGTAATTCTTTAAAAGAAATTATGGGTTAATAAGTAGATCATTATTTTTTTAGAATAGTTTTAGATTTACAGAAAAACTATGGGCTGTGAAGCCCACATCCAGCTTCCCCTATTATCAATATTTTGCATTAATGTGGTACATTGGCTTACAGCTAGTGAGCAAATTATTACTATTTCCTAAAGTCAACACTTTATTCAGATTTCTTTAGTTTTTACCTAATATTCATTTTCTGTTCCAGGATCCCATCCAGGATCCCATATTACCTTTAGTCACTACATCTCCTTAGTGTCCTTTTGACAATGACAGCTACTCAGGCTTTCCTTATTTTTGATAACCTTGCCATTTTTGAGGAGTACTGACCAAGTATTTGGTAGAATGTCCTCAATTTGGGTTTGTCTGATGTCTTTCTCCTGATTATACTGGTATTATGGGTTTTGGAGAGGAAGACCACAGAGTAAAGTGACATTCCTATCACATCATATCAAAGGTACATGGTATCAACGTGATTCATCAGTGTTGATGTTGACCCTGATCTCCAGGCTGAGGTCGTTTTTGTCAGGTTTCTTCACTATAATGTTACTTTTTTACCCCTTTACATACCATACAATTTGGAAGGAATTCACTACGCCCAGCCCACACATAAGAAGTGGTGAGTTATGCTCCGCCATCTTGAGGTGAAGCATAAGATGGAGCACAAATACTCCCTTGAGATATGTACATAAGTTGTTTGGAGTTCTTTTGTATGGGAGATTTGTCTATTCTGCTCCATATATTCTTTTATCTATTTAATCATTTATTTATAGCATGTGGACTCATGGATAATTATTTTATACTTTGGGTTATAATCCAATACTACTTGGTTTTATTGCTCAATTTGCCCTGCTTTGGCCGCTGGGAGCACTTTCAGTTGCATCTTGTGTCTCTCTGACATAGTCCTATTATTTTAGGTGTTTTTATTTTTTAAGCATTTTTTTACTTTCAGGCACTACAAGTTGCTCCAGGCTATTTCCTATACCAGTTTTAGAATCAGCCATTTTCCAAGGAGCCCTGGTTCTTTTTATAGACATGATTTGCATTCTGTCTCTATTGTTTTGGTCTTTTTTAAAATGTCATACAAATAGAATCATACAAAATGTAGTTATCTGTGTCTGGCTGCTTTCATGAGAATGGTAGGAGAAATGAAGATCTGGGCACTGGGTATGCTCATTGCTACTGGGGTGTCTGCTTCTTGACCCTCTCAAAGGGCAGAGCTTGGAAATATATGTAGACACTATCTATAATTATTTGTCTATTTATCTCTCTGGATCTATATTAAGCTAAATGAGTTCATATTGATGTCTGCAATGTGAATCCATCATCACATGATTTATTCTAGCCTCCTCCCTGGTCTTGTTTATCTGTAAATTCCCATTCCCACTCCCACAGCAAGTTTCACATATGGAAGTGAAGACTGAGTTGATTACTTCTTCAGCAGTTTCCAGCAAATAAACTTTATCCAAGCTCCCGTGATTGTTAGAAAATCCTGCTATGCTGCTATTGTTCTCTGCAAAGTAAAATGTCAAGGCTTTCTTCTGGTCAACCAGCCCTCTTAATGCTAAAACTGCTATTATTACCTTGTTTGAACATCTTGGGTAAGTACATGACAAAGCAGTTCCAAAGTATCATGTATATCATATAGTGTGCTTTGGTTGGAGAATATGGAAAAGGTCTACTCTGTTTACTGCCAACAATCCATGATGTTATCTTATTTTTAAAAAGACTTCTGCTTGGGGCACCTGGGTGGCTCAGATGGTTGATTGTCTGCCTTAGGCTCAGGTCATGATCCTGGGGTCCTGGGATCGAGTCCCACATCAGGCTCTTGGCTCAGTGGGGAGCCTGCTTCTCCCTCTCCCTCTGCCTCTCCCCCTGCTCATGCTCTCTCTCTCTCTATCTCTGTGTCTCAAATGACATATATAAATAAATAAATAAATAAATAAATAAATCTTTAATAAATAAATAAATAAATATGTAAGAATAAATAAATAAAATCTTTAAAAAAAAAGACTTCTGCTTGCTTCTGCATATTCAAGTGTCTGAGGTACAGAATACAGAAGTAGCATATTTAATAATATCATTAAGCTTCATATACACAGCAGACTTTAACTGTAAAAACTGTTTTTAGTAACATATTTTATAGAAGGAAATTTGTAGCTTCATCAAATGTCAAAAATCCTTCATCTTCTACCACTAAAAATAGTTGGCAGTCCATGGCAATAATTTTGTCAAGCTTTCTGTTTCAATTTTTTTGTCTCAAAAGTAGAAGGGACTATACTCCTGAAATATTTTTATAAAGGCTGTTGTTTTATAATTTGATTCATAAGAACAGAAAGGGTTTAGGGTGTCTCATTTTTCTCTGAAACCTTCTCCTTTTATTCATAGTCTGTATTCTTAGTATGTGGGTCAAAGTTGTTTCAGCATGGATGTTCTTTTTTTTTTAAAGATTTTATTTATTTATCTGAGAGAGAGAGAATGAGAGAGAGAACACAAGAGGAAAGAGGGTCAGAGGCAGAAGCAGACTCCCCGCTGAGCAGGGAGCCCAATGCGGGACTCGATCCTGGGACTCCAGGATCATGACCGGAGCCGAAGGCAGTCACTTAACCAACTGAGCCACCCAGGCGCCCCTCAGCATGGATGTTCTTTACATAATTTTAGAGTTTTCCACCTCATGAACTTTTGGGGCGGCAGAGTTGATGTTCTTCTTGCAAGTTATCCTTGCAAGATGTGAAGAATTCCCAAAGGGGACTTTTTCTTGAAAGACTCAAAGCTAAATAAAATTAAATAGCAAAAATTAAATATAGTTCTTAAACAACAGTTTGTTTAATGTAATGAACACTAAAATGCCCAGCAAGTCTACAATGATTAAAATTCTGATATAATCTGTCCTTATTTTTTCCTAGTACATTTATGTACTCACTTAAGAATCTATTTTATTGGGCACCTGGGTGGCTCAGTTGGTTAAGTGACTGCCTCCAGCTCAGGTCATGATCCTGGAGTCCCAGGATCCAGGCCCGCATCAGGCTTTCTGCTGAGCAGGGAGTCTGCTTCTCCCTCTAACCCTCCCCCCTCTCATGCTCTCTCTATCATTCTCTCTCAAATAAATAAATAAAATCTTTTTTAAAAAGAATCTATTTTATTTTTGAATAGAGAATACATTGACATGGCTTTGAAAAGTCAAAATAATACAAATACAAGTGTGTATATTCACTTCCACCCAATCCCCCCTCCCTCCTCTATAGAGTTAACTAGTTTTATAATTTATTGGGGATTTTTCTAGTATTTAATATGTGAGTGTAAGAAAATTTAAGTATATATATATTTTATGCCCCCTTTTTACTGTGCAAAAGGTAACAGTATATAATTTTTTCTTCACTTTGCCGTTCTTCAGTTTGCCGTTTTCATTCAATTTTTCACATCAGTATATAGAGAAATTTTCATTCACTTTTACATTGAAATAGATGTACCACAGTGTATTTAACCAGGTCCCTCTTTCAAAAGCAAAAAACAGGTAGGACTACACCCAACTACATGGTCAATTAATCTTTGACAAAGCAGGAAAGAATATTCAATGGGAAAAAGACAGTCTGTCTCTTCAACAAATGGTGTTGGGAAAACTGGACAGCAACATGCAAAAGAAACTGGACCACTTTCTTACAGCATACAAAAAATATAAACTCAAAATGGATTAAAGACCTAAATGTGAGACCTGAAACCATAAAAATCCTAGAAGAGAACACAGGCAGTAACCTCTTTGACATTGGCCATAGCAACTTTTTTCTAGATCTTTCCTGAGGCAAGGGAAACAAAAGCAAAAATAAACCATTGGGATCACATCAAAATGAAAAGCTTCTGCACAGCAAAGGAAATAATCAACAAAAGTAAAACACATCCTATGGAATGGGAGAAGATATTTGCTAATGACATATCTGATAAAGGGTTAATATCCAAAAAACATAAAGAACTTCTAAAACTCAATACCTAAAACCAAATAATCCAATTTAAAAATGGGCAGAAGACATAAACAGACATTCTTCCAAAGAAGACATACTGATGGCTAACAGACACATGAAAAGATGCTCAACATCACTGGTCATCAGGGAAATGCAAATCAAAACCACAATGAGTTTTTACCTCACACCTATCAGAATGGACAAAATCAACAACACAGGAAAAAACAGGTATTGGTGAGGATGTGGAAAAAAAGGTACACTTGTGCACTGCTGGTTAGGAATGCAAACGGGCACAGCCACTGTGGAAAAAAGTAGGGAAGTTCCTCAAAAAGTTAAAGATAGAACTACCCTATGATCCAGCCATTGCACTACTGGGTATTCACCCAAAGAATACAAAAACACTAATTCAAAGGGATATATGCACCTTTATGTTATTGCAGCATTATTACAATAGCCAAGATATGAAAGCAGCCCAAGGGTCCATCGATTGATGAATGGATAAAGAAGATGTGGTATGTATACACAATGGAATGAAATCTTGCCATTTGCAAGAAAATGGATGGAGCTAGAGAGTATAATGCTAAATGAAATAAGTCAGAGAAAGAAATATACCATATGATTTCACTCACATTTGGAATTTAAGAAACAAAACAAATGAGCAAAGGGAAAAAAGAGAGAGAGACAAACCAAAAAACAGACTCTAAATTATAGAGAACAAACTGATGGTTCCCAGAGGGCAGGTGGGTGGGGGATGGGTTAAATAGGCAATGGGGATCAAGGAGTGCACGTGTCATGATGAGCACTGGATGTTGTATGGAAGTGTTGAATCACTATATTGTACACCTGACACTAATATAACACAGTATGTTAACTAACTGGAATTAAAATAAAAGCTTGAAAAGCCAAAGACAAAAAACAAAACAGGTAGGACTATATCAAAACAAGAAGCTTCTACACAGCAAAGAAAAGGCAACCTAGTGAGTGGGAGAAAATAGTTGCAAATCATATATCTGATAAGGGGTAAATATCCAAAATATATGAAGAACTCATACAACTCAATAGGAAAACAAAAAAACAAAACAAAACAAAAACAAAACATCAAAACAATCTAATTTAAAAATGGGCAGGAGATCTGAATAGGCATTTTTCTAAAGAAGATATACAGATGGCCAAGAGGTACAAGAAAAGATGCTCTGTGTCATTAATCATCAGGGAAATGCAAATCAAAACCACAATGAGCTATCACCTCACACCTGTCAGAATGGCTATCATCAAAAGACAAGAAACAGCAGGTGTTAATAAAAAGAGTGAGGATGTGGAGAGAAGAGAACCCTGTGCACTGCTGGTGGGAATGTAAATTGGTGCAACCACTATGGAAAACAGTATGGGGGTTCCTCAAAAAATTAAAAATAGAACTACCATATGATCCAGTAACTCCACTTCTGGGTATTTATGCAAAGAAAACAAAAATACCAACTTGAATAGATATCTGCACCCCCATGTTCACTGCAACATTATTTACAATAGCCAAGATACGGTAACATCCTAAATGTCCATAGATGAATGAATGGATAAATATTATTCAACCATAAAAAAAAGAATGAAATCTTTCCATTTGCAACAACATGAATGGACCTCAAGGACACTATGCTAAGTGAAATAAGTCAGACAGAGAAGATAAATACGGTATGATCTCTCTTATATGTGAAATCTAAACAAACAAACCAACAAACAAAAATAAACAGAACAGACTGGTGGTTACAAGAGATGGAGGTTGGGAGAAATGGGTGAATTCTTTTCTTCTCTCTCTCTCTTTTTTTTAGTTTAAGTAACTTGAACAAAAATTTTATTACAAAATTCCTAAATCCAGGCCTGTGGGACACAGGCATCAAGTGCTTTCGAAGTTCCGCAGTGACTCCAATGTACAGACAAATTTGGGAACCATTGTGCTATTATAAAGGGATTCTATGGGTTGTGTTGCCCCTGAAATATTATTCACAAATTGCTGAAATACTGCTTGAAATAAGACTGGTAGGGGCGCCTGGGTGGCTCAGTCAGGTAAGCATCTGCCTTCGGCTCAGGTCATGATCCCAGGGTCCTGGGATCGAGCCCCACGTCAGGCTCCTTGTTCATCGGGGAGCCAGCTTCTCCCTCTCCCTCTTCCTCTCCCTCTGCCCTTCCCCCTGCTCATGCTCTCCCTCTCTCTCTCTCAAATAAATAAATAAATAATATCTTAAAAAAAAAAAAAAAAAAAGACTGGCAGTGTGTGTGTCAGGGTGGCAGATAATCATCTTTGTTAGAAAAGGAAGATTTTTCCAGGCTTTCTCCTAGTCCAGGTAAACCACACTGTCCTTGGGGGCTGTTTTCAAACAGGTCCTTCTGGAACAGCTAGGTTTAGAAGAAGTGAGGTCTGAAAATATCGGGAAGCCTCAAGGTACTGTTACCCGTGGCAGAGTCTCCGTTATGTGAGTGGATTCCCCACAGAAGATTCACATGAGGATCCGCACTCAGACACAGCCGGGAGGAAGGTAGCAGGCACAAAGCCGTTTATTAAGGAGAGTACACTGTCAAGAAGGGAGCATGGGCAGGCCCAGAGGAAGCAACTGCACAGGGATTAGGGGCGTCTTTTCTTTTTATGTTTGCATAGGTTATTGGTCAACCTCTGACTGAGGTTGTTTCCCATCATCTAAGGGATGCCTCCTACCGGTTGGGAGGGGTAGTTTTGGCCCTACAAGGTTCCTCTGGAACTGTAATGGCCCTCTTCCCCTACAGGGCCGGGGTTGTAACCATAACGTAAATATATTACAGTGAAGCTATAGGTTACCCGAGGCAGAGGTGGAAGAGGAGAGCACATACTCTGCACCTGTGGCTCTTGGTCTGTTGGTCTTGGAAGCCACAAAGTCAGGATGTTGTGCCCCCAGCACTCTAAGACTCCTAATGTGTAACCTCTTTATCACCATCCTTGCCTCCAGCTCACTTCTAACTAATTGCTTATTCTATCGATAACACTTAAAATAGGCATCCCATTCTTTTTTTTTTTTCTTTTAAGGAGCCATGGCTTTCTAATTTAATTTTGAGTAAAATAGGCTTAGAGAGATCAAAAGTTCCCCATAATGGCCATTGGAGGTCTAAATTACTTTTGGTTACGTCAGTCCATTTAGTTATAAATGTGTAGGCAGAGGGACCATAGTTTTTAAACATAGAGCCAGCCAGAGTCCCAGGAAGGGCGGGGAGGGGGGAAGTACCCTCAGAGCATTTTGATGACTGTGATCCCATTTTATAGAGGTTTTTCTCTAGGGCAAAGAGAAAAATTACTGACCAGCACAGTTGCATCGGGAACAGCCTGGTTCCAGAAGGAATCAGACTAAAGGCCAGCACAGTTCCAATAGGAACAGTCTGGTTCCAAACAGGAGTCTGATGGAAGGCTAGTGCTGGTCCAACAGGCACAGTTCCAACAGGAACAGGACAGTCCCCAAAACAAGTCTGACCAAAAGCCAAATGAGCACTCTCAGAGAAAAAAAAAAAACAAAAAAACAAACAGCAAGGCCTTTTAAAACATCGTAATAAAGCCTGGAGAGTGCAAACACAAAGCACAGAGCTCAAAATCCAGGAGAAAACTTACCTCAAACTCCAGGGTCAGCCAGAAAGCAGTAGGCACCCAATTGGCTCTGTGGGTGCTGACATGTTTCTTCACCAGCCTCTGAGTTGTTGGGGGTCTTCTTTGCATCCCACTTCTGATCACCAAGTAACATTAACCTTAAAAAACAAAACTGCCAGTTATTTTACCGGCAAAAATGGGTTTATTTGGGAATAGCAGAGAATCACAACCCAGAGGATGCATTCCCCCACAGAAGAGAGGAATGCTCTTGGGGTGCCTGGGTGGCTCAGTGGTTGGGCGTCTGCCTTCGGCTCGGGTCATGATCCCGGGGTCCTGGGATCATCGGGCTCCCTGCTCCGCGGGAGGCCTGCTTCTCCCTCTCCCACTCCCCCTGCTTGTGTTCCCTCTCTAGCTGTGTCTCTCTATGTCAAATAAATGAATAAAATCTTTAAAAAAAAAAAAAAAAAAAAAAGAGAGAGAGGAATGCTCTTTTAGAGAGGAAAGGGGGAAGTTGGGAAGTTATACATACAAAGTCCACTGGAGTAGACGGGGAGTTCAAAGTATATAGCGGCCATGACAGTTCCAGCAAGAACTTTGTAGGACCAATGGCTTTTCACTGACTGAGTTGTTGCAGTCTCTCATTGGCTGGGCTGTTGCCAGGGCAGGAGAAAAGCCTTTCTTCCTCCCGTGGAATGGTAAAGCAGTATCCATGCGCAAGATCCCTCTCTTCCCTTGGATCTGTGTGTAATTGATAAGTGATAGGGCATGAGAGCTCATCCTGAGGGCCTCCCAACTCCATTCTAAAGGAGATTCCCTTTTTTTTTTTCTTTAAAGGAGATTTCCTTTTATTAATTTTCAGAGGGCATACTCTAACCTCTGCCATTATTGCAGGAAGAACTCTTAAAAAGGTTAGTCATAGGTACTGGAGAACCAACACACCCAGAAGAGGAAAAACATGGTTTTAGTGTTATCATATAATAGCAAAAGTAGTTGCAATAAATATACAATTTTCTGGCTTCCGATTCAAATTCAATTTTACAGATTTTCCCTTAATTTCCTTCAATTTATACCTGGTCTCTTTAACACTGAAAATTTGGGCTCCTAACAACATTAGCATAATTACTTTTTTTGGTCCTATTTTTCATCAAATACTTTCTAAATAATACTGTGCATATTGACAATAAATCTACTAAATGACGTTTAAGATTTCTTTGCAGTTTCATTTGTTGTTAGAGTATGTTCCATGGTGCAATCTGAACTGCACATTTTACAAAAAGTTTGCAGTAAGGACACCCACGCTGACCAGTAAAAACCTTCCCCCCAAGTTGTTTTGGTGTCGATAAGATAGCCCACACAGCACAAGCAAGCAAAACGCATTTTTTTCTGGAGCCTGGAAAGGCAACTTTGCTGTCCGTCTTCTGAGAGAGAGAGAACAGCCCTGTGAGGACTTGGGCTGAGTTATCAAAAGTTACTTACCACCCTCGCTAAACTCTGAAGTCTCCATGTTAAGATTTGTAGCTGTCTCCCGACCTTATCTTCCCTCTCTCCTTAAAAAAAAATCGGAAATGTGGGTTTTCTGAAGTACAGGTCTGGATTTACAGATTCAGCTGATTACGTAAACTTGAAGTGTAGCCGGGGCACAGGGGTGCAAGGACACTTGGCTCAGAGAGTCCCAGACAGACCAGGTTCGGCCATTCACAGCTGACAAAATCCAAAGGCAGAGAGAAGAGTGGCGGTGAAACCAGAAAGGAATTTATTTCACTGGGAAGACAGCAGACTAACGTCTCAAAGACTGTCTTCAAAGTGCCCAAAATACTTCCAGGTTTATATAAGGGAAACGTGGGACACAGGTCGGTGGGTACTGCAGACAGGCAGTGAAGGTCAAACCAACCATTGTCTGGAGGTCCATCACACCGGGTCTTGCTGGCGTGGAGGCAGTCCCTATTGCTTGAGGGGATAGGTTCGATGGCCTGAGTTCAGAGATAAGCTAGAAAGAACTTAATCAGAAAGTTGAAAGACAAAATGGAAGTAATTGCAGTCCTCTTTCAGAAGTTGGGAGTAGGTGCAATTGACGGCTGGGAAACGTGTAGCGTGAGTCGGTGCAGAAATCCGGGTAACACAGACCTGTAAAAGCAGGAGACCCCGAAATCTCAGAGGAAGGGGAACTGGCTGGAGCACAGAGTTGCCCTGAGTCTAGAAAGGGAGAAGAGGTTTTTACATCACTTGGAGGAGCCACTGTGGTGCTCCCAGAGGTAGCTCCCGTTAAGCTGAGAGCGATGAGTTCCCAGAGCCCTAAACTGGCATGCGCCGCATTCAGGGCCTTTGCTGGCCACCTACAGGGATGCCCAGCACGGAGCCGGATGGCCTGGCCTGGAGCAGGTCCCTTGTGCAAGGAGGTGGGGTGTGAACTTGGGAGGCGGATGCGGCCCTGCGGGGGAATGAAAGTGCGGAAGTGCAGGGAGGGGTGCGGGTAGTGGTGGTGGTGGTAGTAGAATGAGGCCAGGTCCAGAACCGGGTTACGATTCCGGGTGGAGGCGGTGCCTCCCGACCCCTTAGGTGTAGCCCCTTCCCGCAGACTGGGACCGCGCAGGCGCCTGCACCTGAGCCCGCGGCGGCCAGGGAAAGTGGCGCCACGCGGTCGCGGCCAAGCTTTCGGTTCCGCCCCCTCCGGCTGGGCCTCCGCCTACTCCAACCGCGGCCGCCCCGCCCCCCGCCAGTCCCGGTCCCCGCGCGAGCGGTCGCAGGTCGCCGGCATGCCGGGTGGCAGCGACAGGGACGGCGGCCTGGGACGCGCCGTGTGCGTGCTGACCGGGGCCTCCGGTGGCTTCGGCCGGGCCTTGGCCCCGCTCCTGGCCCGGCTGCTGTCGCCCGGCTCCGTGCTGGTCCTAAGCGCCCGCAACGACGAGGCGCTGCGGCAGCTGGAGGCGGAGCTGGACGCCGGGCGGCCGGGCCTGCGCTTGGTGCGGGTGCCCGCCGACCTGGGCCTCGAGGCCGGTTTGCAGCAGCTGCTCGACACCCTGCGCGAGCTCCCCAGGCCCGAGGGCTTGCAGCGGGTGCTGCTCATCAACAATGCGGGTAAGGCGCCCGCCGGCGGCGGCGGACTCCCCGTGGGAGCCCTGGGAATACTGCTTAGCGCCCCTAGCTCTTCCTCCTTCTCACTTTCCCCACCGCTAGGAACTTTAAAGGTGACTCTTAGGAGTCAGAAAGATGCCTGAAAATCCGAGTTGTTTCAGCAAGGTATGGAGGGAGACTCGCTGCCATCGCTGCGGCTCATTCTCCCCCTCCCCCCTTCCCATTTCTGGGCAAATTTTCCAAAATACCTGTAGAACTTTCCCGATCGCCTAGCTCCGCGCCCTCTGCCGGAGGCCTGAGGTCTTCCAGCAAAAGTAAATTACCCACTTTTCCAAATGGCCTCCTGCGTTCTCCCCCCAGGCCCAGAGCAGGACATGCACACTTTCAGTTTGCAACTTGAGATGAGTGAACAACCCCAGGTGTGTCTGTCTGCAGAGATGGGAAGAGGGAGGCGTCTTCAGAAGCGCTAGGGAGACTCCTCTAGGTTTGGATGGGAAGGGGGTGTCTAGAATTTGGAGAGGGCTGGGGGAAGAGAAAACCCATCTGCACAGAGTGATTCTTCAGGTCTGGTTTTTCAGGCACTCTTGGGGACGTGTCCAAAGGCTTCCTGGACCTGGCCGACCCAGCTGAAGTGAACAACTACTGGGCTCTCAACTTGACCTCCATGCTCTGCCTGACTTCTAGCATCCTGAAGGCCTTTCCAGACAGTCCTGGCCTCAGCAGGACCGTGGTTAACATCTCATCCCTCTGTGCTCTGCAGCCCTTCAAGGGCTGGGGATTGTACTGTGCGGGGAAGGCTGCCCGTGACATGCTGTTCCAGGTTCTAGCCGCAGAGGAACCTAGTGTCAGGGTGCTGAGCTATGCCCCAGGTAGGTGGGACATTACTACCATCCCTGTCACCCAGAACTGGCTGGTTCCCCTCTGGGGGTGGGCAAAGGGCCTAGTCTGTCCGCTCCAAGAAAGAACCCACAGAGTATTTTGTCCCTGAATCATTAACCATCACTCCTTTAGGGAAATACAGGCTCCAGAAGTTAGAGCTGGCTGGGATAGGGAGTGTAGTTAGAAGATAAGGGGAGAGACTGGGGAGTTGCCCGGCCTGGAAGGTGGGGCCAGAAAGTCTGAGATACTAGAGTTTAGAGACAATGAGGGTTTGAATTTCAGGCCTGTACCATATTTCCTTATGTGAAACAGGGAAGATGCTACCTGTCTACAGGGCAGTTTGGAGGACTGAATGAGGTAATGTATATGAAAATGATCCCTAGCTGTGAAGTGCTATCTAACTGCTAGCACTTCTAAATGTTAGATAGAACTTACCACACTGTATCCTCTTCATATCTATACTTCTTTCTCCTGATAGGAAAACCTTGAAGGCAGGAACTTTGCACTGTGCACCTGTATGTCCCCAGCACCTAGCGAAGCACCTCACTTTGTCAGTCTTCAGTAAATGTTAGTTGAAGGAAGAGCAGAGAGACATTGTGAAGTGCTGGCCACCCCAGGCTAAATTGTGCCAGAACACTGTGGGGATGCTGGGATAAATAAGAGAGGGCCCTGTCTTCACAAAAGTTAAACAGTAAGGGGTCTCGTGACACTTGGTCTGCTGAAATGTCCATACTACCCAAATCTATCTATAGATTCAGTGCAATCCCTATCAAAACTCCAATGGCATTTTTCATAGAAATGGAACAAACAATCCTAAAATTTGTATGGAACCACAAAAGATCCCAAATAACCAAAGCAATCTTGAGAAAGAAAAACAAACCTGGAAGCATCATGCTCCCTGATTTCAAACTGTATCACAAAGGAATAGTAATGAAAACACACGCAATTTACCAGTGAAATCACATAGGCCTGGTGTCTTGAAGAAGATAACTTCGGGTTGAAATTTTGGCGTGACCTATTAGCTCCATGAACTTAGATATACAAATCTTTCCCCAGATTTGGGAAGTTCTCAGCCATTATTTCTCTGGGGTTCCAATAATGTATAGGTTGTGTCTTCTGATGGTACCCCCTCAAATCATCTTTGGTCTTTTTTGTTCTTTTTTCTTTTTGCTCTTCTGACTGGATGATTTCTAATGACCTCTCTTCTGATTCACTCATTTCTTTCTTCTGTTTGGTTGAGTCTGTTGTTGACTTCTCTTGAATCTTTAGTCATTTTATTCTCCAACTCTAGGATTTCGGTTTGTTGGGTTTTTTTTAAAGTGGTTTCTATTTCTTTGTTGAACTTCTCATTCTGTTCGTGCATTGTTTTCCTAATTTCATTTAGTTGTCTATCTGCATTTTCTTTTTTTTTTTTAAGATTTTATTTATTTTAGAGAGAGAGAGCACATGTGAGTAGGGAGAAGGGGAAAAGGGCAGAGGGGGAAGAGAGGGAAAGGGAGGGAATCTCAAGCAGACTCCACGCTGAGCACAGAGCCCAACGTGGGGCTCAATCCCATGACCCTGAGATCCCGACCTGAGCTGAAACCCAGAGTCAGATGGCTTAACCAACTGAGCCACCCGGGCACCCCATCTATCTGCATTTTCTTGTAATTCACTGAATTTCTTTAAGAAGATTATTTTGAATTATTTGTTCATAGATCTTATTTCTTTAGGGTCAGTCATTGGAGTTTTATAGGTTTCCTTTCGGTGGTGTCACATGTCCTTGATTATTCATGATCCTTGTGGCCCCATGTTGGTGTCCGTGCATGTGAGGAAGGAGGCACCTCTCCCAGCCTTTACAGGCTGACTTCAGTAGGCAAAGCCCTTTACCAGTCAGCCCGTGCAGTGATTCTGGGTGAGCCATCTGGGGATGTCTGTAGCAGGCTTGCTGCCGGAGTCTGTGGGCAGCCTGTTGCTGGGGTGGGTTGAAAGCCTGGGTCCATGGTAGTCAGTCTGGTGCTGGGCCTGGCGGGGAGCCTGGGTTTACAGGCACTCATTGCAAGCTTGAAGGCATCTAGGGCCACAGGAACTGGCTGGAATGTGCCAGGTACCTATGTTCATGGGAGCTTGTCAGGAGCCTGATGCCATGGGAGCAACCCCAGGCCACAAGGGCCAGCTGATACTGGAATGGATTGGGGGCCTGGGTTTCTTGGGGCTTTCTGGGAGCTTGGAGCTGGCTGGAACCAGCAGGCATCAGAGTGACCCTGGGGCCTAGGTTTGTGGGAACCTGTGCCATAGGAACTGCCTGGGGCTGTGGGAGCCACTTGGGGCTGCTGAGGCACTGGATCTGGCAGGCAGTGGGGTTAGCTGGGGGCCTGGGTTCATGGGGGCCCAGAGGGAGCCACCTAGGGCCATGGGAGTTGGCCTGGTGCTAGGGTGGGCTGGCTCTGGGATCCCCTGTGAAGTCGGGTGCTTACTTCACTCTCCTCCCACAGGGAGGGTGTCTCTACACTGGGATGCCCAGGCTTGGGAGCAGGTGATAAGGGTAATACACATCTATATTTCCTACCTTCCTCAATGCATCCTTTCTTATTTCTGTGCTTCACCCAGGTAGTGTAATCCCTTACCCGGAATCCTTGGCTTTTGTGAAGGTAATCTCATGGGCAGCTAATAGTTCATATTGATATTTCTGCAGAAAAGTGCTAGAAACTCCTATGCCACCCCTTTGCCGACCCCAGTGATATTTTAGCAAGATGCATTTAGCAGAGGGCTACAGAAGGAGCTGAAGCAGAGAGAGAACCAGGGCCGTAGAAAGGGCCAGATTGTCAGGGTATGTAGAAGGAGAAGGGTCCGTCCTACTTGATGACTCGTTGGCTGTGGGAACAGAGTGGAGAGGGAAGAGCCGGGGATGGAAGTTTTGAGTTTAGAAGAAGAGTATTTCATTAATAGAAATGGAAAAGTCAGGAGGAGGAGGTACCGGTTGGACAGGAGGTGAAAAGCTTGGTTCTAGATACAGTGGTCTGGAGATACCATGTTCACTGGGGCATCAGGATTTGAGTCTGGAGCTCAAAAGTGACAGAATGACCCTGACCACGCTTGTCAGCCAGGGTGAGGTATTTCCGGTGGCCAGGCTGCCTCCACCATAGTCCACACACAGCACGGGCCCTGCCTTGGCCATGTCCCCCCAACTTCTGCTCTTCATGCCCTAGGTCCCCTGGACACAGACATGCAGCGGTTGGCCCGGGAGACCTCGATGGACCCAGACTTACGAAAAAGGCTGCAGGACCTGAAGACAAAAGGGGAGCTTGTGGATTGTAAGATGTCAGCCCAGAAACTGCTAAGCTTGGTGCAAAAGGACACGTTCAAGTCTGGAGCCCATGTTGACTTCTACGATAATTAAGCCATTGTCCTTGGCTTTCTGGGGCTTTCTTCCCCCCCCTCTCAGGCACACCCAGGAGCCCTGTGCCACCCCCCCATCCTGCCACAGGGGCACTGCCAACCTTGCCTTACCCAGAAAAGCACTCATACCTACTGTCCTGCCCTCAGAACCAGCCGGCAGTGAGGGCCTCGGGTCGCTGGAATCCCAGTTCTCAGGAGTCTGTTGACTGCCCTGAGTTAGGGGAACTTGGGAGAGAGAAGTTATGGCTGTTGGTATTCTGTTTCCCCAGAAATAGAATTTTAGGGATGGGATAAGCAGAACAAGAAGCTGCAACCCTGAAGAGAAGAGGTTGGGGGCCTCATGGCCAGTCCCTGGCTGAGCTAGTGTCAAACAGGAGGGCCCATGTAGATTCACAGCCCACAGGGGAGGGAGGACGGTGCAAGTTCGGCAGACAAGGAGGCCCCATGCTCATGGTAGCAGGACCTTGCGTTGAACTTCGTGTCCTTAATTCTGATGCCTCCTCCCTCCAGAACCTGCCATCTGTCCCCCAGATTGGGGGGGGGGGAGGGGGCCCCTGAGAGTTTATGTACAAATAAAAAGCAGATACAAATAAAATGTGGATTGTCCTTTATTCACCCCTGGCTTCTCCTCTGATACAGGGCCCACGACTGACTCCTGGCTCGCTGGGTCCAGAGGTGTTCCTTAATGCAATTAACCCAAACTTGGGGAGTTACCCTTATTTCCAGGGGAATTATCTTGGGGTTGTCTGCCTCTTCTCATGGAGCCCTACCCAGTGGCAAGCTCAGGTTCAGAGTTGGCCAAGATGGACATGCCCAGCTGCCTGTTCCTCCAGATGCCTATGCTGACCCCAGTCTTTATTACCCTTTCCTCATCCTTGACCCATTCAAAGAGTATTTAGGCTTCAGGGCCTGACTCCCAGCCTCCCCGGCCCTCTTGGATTCCCAATTCTACCCTTTGCCCACATGGCAGTGTTCCGGATGCTTCTCCTCAGGGGGCTGTCTGTCATGGGCCCTCCTGGTAAAGTCCATGTGGCACATGGTCCTGGTCCTCAGTGGGGTGGGCTTAGGACCAACATGCCTTTGGGGGAGGTGGGCAATATTCCAAGAGAGGGAAGCCCCAAGAAACCAGGTATATAAACAAACCCATCCTTCCGCCAGTCGGCAGAGCTGGGAGCTCCACAGTGGTGGTGGTCTGCAGCTAGTCAACCCTCCCTTTGCCCCGGACCTTACTTAGGAGGAGAGACCATGGTCCCTGCTAGCCAACTCCCCAGGACTCGGCCCTGCATCTGAGCGTGCAGGAGGGAACTCTTTGTTCCTTCTCATGCACAGCAGAGGGCGCACTGAGGCCGTTCCTCCGGGAGAACCCCGGGCCACTCAGCTCCGGAGGCAGGCTCTGGGTTGGAGCTGCCCCCAGGAAGGAGTGAGTAATTCATGCTCTTTCGTTACCCAGCAGAGCATTTGCCCTCACTGGAGTCAGAATCACTGCACTCATATCCCTGCTCTGCCATTTGCCAGCTCGTAACCCAGCGTAAATTGCTTCTCTGTGTTTCGGTTTCCTTATCTGAAAAATGGAACCTCCCTCAGAGGGTCATTGGGAGCATTAAGTGACCTAATGTTTGTAAATGTTTAGCACAGTCCTAGCATTGCAGTAGGTGCCCAGAGATTTGAATATTATTGCCTTTTAATATCAAGATCCAGATCAACCTGGAGCCCCACTTGTGGCCCAGATGCCCTCCCCCTTGCTGACCTACAGCAAGAACTCTTCACTCTGCTACTCCTACTTGGGGCCTCAGGGGGGCTGGAGTTCAGTCTGGACAGCTTGTTCTGGATTCACCAGACCCACAGGACAATGCATGAGCCTCGAAGTCGGGAACCCTTGGTCCCACCTCCCTCTGTAACAGAGATGTTGTGGGGTCTTGCACAGGGTCCTCCTCCCTCTGGGCTCAGTTTCCTTAGAACTTAGAGGAGCTCTGAGATTCCTTCCCGCAGGTGGGGCTGGGCCAGGGGGGTGCCCCTTGTGTCTGGTGAGTGTTGGGTGGATTTCCTCACCCGGCCTCCTGCCCCAGCGGGAGTGTGAGAGAAGTCTGCGCCAACACAAGCCCCCGCTGGCCGGTCAGAACTGTTCTCCCCACCAGGCTGGTTGGCCAGGGCTTAGTGACGAGTACCACATGTCCCCACCAGGTGGCGAGGCCCTCCCATGCCTGACACCTGTCCTCTTCCGAGCCCAGGGATTTAAGAGCCTTGGAAACAAGCCCCATCTTTCTTTCTCTCTGCACTCTAGGATTGAGAACTCTCGGGGGCTCCCCAGGGAGCTGGGGAGGACCAAAGGGCTGGGATTACTCTCCCTGACAGGCCCGAGGCCTCCTTAGTGACCCCTGGGCTCCGGCCACAAGGATTTCCCAGACGTTGCTCCTTGGCCGGGACTCAGCCTCCGCAGGTCCCCTACCACTGGGGCAGGGAGATTTTCTTGCTAACCATCTGTGTCCCCAGAGTGCACGGCCCGACGTTGGCCGCCGCACACATGAGCACACGCGAGCACATACACAATACATGCCTGCACATGCCCAGAGTCCAGCCGCAGGGTCGAGCAGGGCCTCAGATTAGCCAAAAGACAAACAAGGTTTCTCTTTGTCTTTGATGAGAACGAGCTGGGCAGTTTTTTGGTTTTGTGTTTAATACCCTGAGCTGGAGGCCAGCAGCTGGCCTGTAAGGAGCAGGGGAGGGGAATATTCCAGGCCCACCCCTGGGACATCCAGCACCTCTGTCTATGAACATGACCAGCTGGGACTAGACTGTTCAGGGGCATCCTCCCGACCGCCCCCACCAATTCTTGTCCTTCATCCCCTCAATACAATGCAGGCTGTTGCCTGAGTCCACTGTTAGCCAAGCCTGGAGGTGCCTGGTGGCTCCTACCTCCGCATTCAGAACCAAAACAGGGGGACGTGCGCCATCCTAGCATCTCCCCATGTCTCACTTTAGGGGCTGGGCTCTGAGATACAGCCCCTGGCCTCCTTCACGCACGGTCTCTCCCCACGGAACGTGGCCTCCTATGCTAACGTGTGTTTGCCGTAATTCACACTCACGTACACGGGTACACACCCCTGCTTACCAGGCTGGCCAGCATGTTCCTTCACCATCGGGGTCCTGTGTGGCGACAGAGAGGTGGGTGGAGAGCACTTCCAGTCCCTGGAGTGGAGATCCCACAGGGTGACACCTCTCCAGCTCCCACAGCATCTCTGCCATCCTCATCCAGGGAAGAGCCACTAGGCTGGGAACGTAGCTGAGGATACACTCTGAGCCCCTAAGACCAGCTGAGGGGAGGGTTAAAGGGTGGCTGAGGAGCCATTCTTGCTCCCCTAGCCCAGTCCTGAGCTCTTCTGCCTGCAGGGCTGGGAGGCAGGGTTGAATGCTGGATGTTCCCTCAGACTTTTAAAGTAGGGCCCACCTCCCCATTCCCACCCTGGAATGATTGTTCTTCCCAGCAAGACTTCCTTACCTCACCCTTTTCCCCGACATTTCATCCATCATGCACTCCCCCTCGGCCCTAATGGCCCTTACTGTGAACTGAGAGAGCCCTGGATTTCCATTTTCAGGGAGAGGTTGGGGGAAAGGAGGCAGGGAGAAAGGGAGGGAGAAGGAAGTTCCTTTTTTCTTTGGGAGATTCACGTCTCAGGCCCACCCACCAGCTGACCCCAGAGGCTCAGCATGATTCCTCAGTTGACTAACCTGGAAGCTACCTGGTGGTCTCTTAGCCCTCAGGCCCATGTCCCCTGTCCCCAGCCCAAGAGCAAGGGAAGAGATGGGCCTGTCTCCCACTTCCCAGACCTGGTGTCTCCTCTTAGAGCTGCAGGAATCTATCTGGCCCATACTCTGGTTCAGGTCTTAGTCCCACTGCTGCAGAGGCCTTTCCTGCTCCCACCCTGCCCTTCCAAACCCTAGCGTGACCCCAGGGATCAGTCTCAAAAGGCTGTGTGTATTCTGCAGACCTCACCCAGCCCTAACCCAGTGAGGCCCTGTAGAGTGAGGAATGAATGAATGAGTGAAGAGAGTGAGCAAGCAAGTGAGCCAGTGAACACTGGAGTGGCTCACTGCCAGGTGCATAGTGAAGCATTTGAAATGGCTCAGGTGTGATGATGGTGCCTGGGAGTCAGGTCTCTGCAGACTAACTCCCACCAGCCCAGGCATCTCTATGTGGGGGTTCAAACCCACCTTGGATTCCTCCTTGGAATCCCTAAAGGAAAGCCCAAATGTCTGTATTATGGAAGTGGGTGGGGCTGTCCTATGTCAGAATCCACCTGGGCAGTTTTAAAAAAAAAGGCCTTTCCCATTGTTCCTCCTTCACCCCAGATTCCAATTCACTCGATCTGGGTGTGTCCCCACATGCCCTAGAACACTGAACAGTGAGCTGTGAGAAATGATTAATTCATGAATTTAAAAAGCGCGCTGTGAACCTCGCAAAACCAGGTGGCATTAGCAGAAATCAAAGAAGACCGCTGCCCTGAGAAAGGAAGTTTAGGGGACAGAGTCAGGGTTAGGGGTTGGGGCTAGTCTGAGCTCAGAATTAAGGACCAGTATATGGCCAGGTCAGGGTCACTGTGAGTCCAGATTTGGAGTCAGCACAGGGCCAGGGCTAGGTTTAGTCTGTGTTGGGGGTTGGGAATGTCAGGGTGAGCTGGCTCATTAGGAAAAGAAGACCAGGCCCGAAGACCAAGGTTGAGGGGCTGCTCTCTCCAACCCAGGAGAGTCCCAGATCTGCCCACCCTGTCCCCCTGGGCAGGAGCCCTGTGCACAGGGCAGGGACATTATCTGGAACAAAATGGGCTTTCTTTAAGAGTCTATCCTTGTGGCCAGCCTGGGTGGGACGGGAAAAGGAGCCAGGGCAAAGGGAAGAAGTTGAGAAGAGGAGAGCCTCCTGTCCTCTCTGGAGCATCCAGTCCACAAGAATAGACACAGCAGGGCATGGTGAGCCTGAGGTAGGGTGAGCAGGACCATGACAGGGAGCCGAGCAACGCGGGGAGGAACTCAGAGACAGAAAGACTTGAAAACATAGTAAGACAGATTTAGATGGAGGGAGAGAGATTGAGAGAAGCCTCGCACTCACACACACTCATACGCTCTCTCTCATACACATACACTCACACACTCACACACACTGGGCCGTGCGATCACGTAGCCACCCTGAGCCTCACTGGAAATAATCCCACTCGCGACGCCAGGGCCTCAGCCGCACAGGCAGTGCTGAGCTATTACCTTGCACATCTGTCAGCTCCAAATGTAGAAGCTGTCATAGGGGTGTGTGTGTGAGAGAGAGAGAGAGAGTGCATGTGTGCGTGCCTGTTTCCCCCAGAGAGTTCTGAGGGCTTACTTACCCCGGCACAGGGAGATGCCCAAGGGCCCAGAGGCTCTCCTGGAGGTCCACACCTCAGGAAGCAGGCCGCCTTCCTTCCCATCCTGCCCAGGGAGAGGCCTGCGGGCTGCCCAGCTTTAGGCCATAGCCCCCTGGACTTGGCTCCTGTGGCCTGGGTTGGCCACTTACAGCCATGAGGTCCCGGGCAATCAAAGCAGCTGGGTCTCCTCGTCTGACAGGTGGGCCTGTAAAGTAGCCAAACCCTCTGGATCGTGGAGGGGCAGTGATGAGCGCCTGGCCTCATGTGCATCGGTCACTCCTGGGACTTCAGGGATGCTTTTCAGCCTGTTTGTTATAAGTGGGAATTCCTTCTGTGGCTGATTCCCGACTTCCAGGGATGTACCTAGCACACAGCTTTCTCGGGGGGCACCAAGGACATTGCCCTGCTCCAGCCTGCTCTTTTCCCAGCTGTTTCCCAGGCTCAGACCCGAGGATGCGCCTAGAGCCCCAGCTCTGGACTGCAGAGGGCCGAGAACCTCTGACCCAGAGCCTCCAGGAGCAGAGAGGGTTGGCACAAAACCCAGGGACATGGGAATACTTAACCCTTTCTTATAATGATCCTTGGGCAGAATCACGTGCTCTTTCTCTCTGGGCGACACTTTCAGGTTTTGGCCCTCCCCCGCCCCTTCCTCATGTGTCAGAAAGTTCTTTTTTGTGTCTGCACTCTGCCCTGCTTTAATCTAAGCTTATCATAAAGGGATTTTACAGCAATGAGGAAAAGGCCCCAGACACCATCCAGAAGGCAGGGCAGCCTTTTCATTTTTTTTTTTTTAAAGATTTTATTTATTTCCTTGACAGAGAGAGAGAGAGCACAAACGGGGGGAGCTGCAGAGGGAGAGGGAGAAGCTGGCTCTGGATCCCAGGACCCCGGGATCATGACCTGAGCTGAAGGCAGACGCCCCAGCCTTTTCATTCTTAGTAGAAGAAAACAGGGCCGTTGGCTGCAGGGCCCAGGCTCTGTGTCAGGGCTCTTCCACAGTGCGATGCCCACTCAGTCTAGACCTCCCCCAGTCCCATAGAACTGACACTCTGGAGAGAGAGAGAATACACAGCCCAGCCACTCACCCCACCGGCTGGCAGCCTTACTGTTGATGTGCCCCATCAAAGCCCACCCTGACCCCCGGGGCCTTATCTCCCTCTTTCCTCAGATCCACCATCCTTTCTGCCCAAAGGTTGGATGGAACATCCTAGGTAGGCTGTGGGTGCTCATGTTGCTCAAGCTGGGGGTTCTGAGAGAAGACGAAGTCTAAGGCTTTGTATCTGTGGCCCTAGCCCTGTTTTTTCAGGAAGTCGAGAGGCCATTATCTGGGGTGTGTTCTCCCCCGGGGCCAGGGTCTCTGTGTGCACGTATCTGAAGTCATATGAACCACACGTGGGCCTGCTCTGGGCCCCGGCCACGTGTGTGTGCAACTGTTTGCCACCTTAGTGTTAATATTAGTCGTACAGGTGCTTGAACATTTGGCTTTGCTTCTGCGTGCTGCGGGGTTGTATAATTGTGTGTGTACCTGTATGTAAGCGCTTTGCCATAAAACTGGCCGGAGAACAGTGTATGCACGCCAGTGTGGGTTCGGGTGCGGACCGCACGCACACCCCCGGAGGGCGACCGCGAGTGTACGTGTGAACTACTGACAGTGCACACCCACATTTATACCTGAATGACGGTGGGTTTGTATGTTTACAGCACGCGTGCGTACTGTGGCGTGCACGCACACGTATGCACACGTGCGGTTGCCCGCGATCATGTGAGGGCCCATGTTGTGTCCCTGGGTTGCTCGCGCACGCGTACACATGCGACAGGGTGCGACCTTGCCGGCAGGAACCTGTGCAAAGCCGAGGGTGAGCTTTAACGGGCACGTGTGCGTGTGCGAGCGCGTGCCTGGGCGTGATTCTGACATGGTGCAGGCGGTCCCGGAGATGTGGGTGTGTTTGGGCCTGGGACTGAGGGACAACGATTGTGTGTTGACAAACTCCAGCCACCCCTTGAGCCACGTCCAGTAAGAAGGAAATGTGTAAATGTGCTTGTTAAATACAAAACAGACCAGCCACAGAAGGCCAGGTCCGGCGTGGCAGGAGTGAACCGGGAAGTCTCTCTCCCTCTCCCTCCCTCGCCCCTCGCTGGCGCTGGCGTCCTTCCCTCACACCTAAGCCCAGTGGTGTTTTGCAGTCTTTCAGCTGTTACCTCAGTCCCTCCTCGCCTCATTCCCGATTCACTCCGTTGCTATAGGTATGTATGAAACCCCAGCGTGGTAGATTTTAATTAGTCTTCCTACAGATGGCCAATTAACATTCATTACTTTTGCCTTGAGCGATTAATTATGAGTTTGGATAGAAAAGGAGAGAAGAGGAGAGAAGATGGGCAGGTGAATGAAAGGAGAAAAGAGAAGGGGTTTGATTGGAGTCTGGGATTTTTACACAGAGCAAGCTGCTGGGGGAGAGGGTGGGAAAGAGCTGTTTGAATCCCCTCACTCCCAGCGGCCTCCCTCGGCCCACAGCTGCTCCGGGCCCCTAATCGGCTTGGCTGGCCCAGCCCTCCAGGAAAATAGAGCTCACACCCTTGTTGGGCGTCCCTAAGCCTTTGGTGTTCCCTGACCCCAGCCCCTTTCATAATACCGGCCCTCTTGTCTTTCGTGCCAGAGCTGGGTGGGAACTATGTCAGGAATCGTCTAAAATGCAGCAGATGACCCAGAAGCGAGGCTCCGCTGGCAATCACCCGTTCCTAGAATTGTAGCAGCTCATTGTACAGATGAGGAAACTGAGGCTGGACAGGAAATGACCCCACCTCACGCATCTCAGGAGGAGAGTCCAGCTCTGTTGACCCCCAGCCCCGTTCTCATTCTGCTGCAACAGGGTGTTCATAAGGACTCTGTGCACCATTTAATCCCACCATCTGGAACATACTCCCTGCATCACACAGAAGTGTTCTTCAAGGTTGCGAACGTAACTCACATCCTCCAGTGTGCACCCAACCGCCGAATGCTCATGTGATTTCCCAGCTCATTAAAACACCTCTTGGGTGATGTTGCCCGATTTAAGAGCCGTGGCTATGTTCCTAATCCTAAATTCACTCCAGGAATGGAGGAGAGACTCCTAAATGTAAACATTGGCTTTTTGGGTGGTAGGATTACAAATGACTTTTTTTTTTTTCTCTTTAAAATCATCTGTACTTTTCACTTTCTCTAGCCCAAATATATCACTTGAACAATATTAAGTATATAAAGTACGAATACATGTTACTTGAAATTTTCCCAAAATATATTTGTAGAAAGAAGCAAAAAAGGAGTCCATGTATGTTACTTTATGATCTTCTTTAAAAGACCATAAAGATCATACAGCAAAATTTTAACACTGGCTGAACTTGAGTTAGTTATCACCTGCCTGGATTCAAGTTGCAATTCTGCCACCTGCTTAAATTGTGTCTCAGTTTCCTCATCTGTCAGGTGGAGTAAAAAGAGTACCCATCTCACAGGGTCGAGAGGATTAAATAAAATCATGCATGGAAAATCTTAGAACAGTGTGTTGTGACTAGAAAGAGCTCAGTAAATATTAGCTATTATTAATATTAATAACAGTATGATTTTTAAACATGATAGCTGGGGTTAGGATTTTGAAGAATTTTTTTTTGCCCTTTTTGCTTTTCTTTATTTTCAAATTTTTCTGTAGTGAATGTACATTACCTTGGCAATAAGAAGAGAGTAATAAGAAAAAGAGAGAAGTGAAGGGAGGAAGGAAGAAAGAAAGGAAAGGAAGGAAAGAAGGGAGGAAGGAAGGAAGGGCAGATGTATTTATTCTGCTCAAAGCAAATGTAGTTCTGCTATTTAAATTTCTATTAAATTTCTCCTGTCTGACTCATGCTGTGGCGAGTGCAGCTGTATGGCCTATGTCCCCTGGAGGTCTCACTCACACTGTGACAAACCCTTCCCTCCAAGAAAGGCCCTCCTTCTCCTCTCCTGGGTAGCTAAGTCTTCCTCATCCTCCCATCCCCGACAGCCTCTCTTGGCCTATCCCTCTCCTTGCTCAAGCCTGACCCAGGGGTCTGTCTGATTGGGTCTCCTTTGTTTGGGGATTGTGTGGGTCACTGTCCAGGTGCCTGGTGAGCAGGGATGGGAGC
Source organism: Phoca vitulina (assembly GCF_004348235.1). Classification (NCBI taxonomy): domain Eukaryota; kingdom Metazoa; phylum Chordata; class Mammalia; order Carnivora; family Phocidae; genus Phoca; species Phoca vitulina. The sequence goes on along the minus strand of NW_022589715.1, from coordinate 23,930,549 downwards.
CCCTGGCCTTCCCTTCAGGGACCCACCATGTGTGTCTGCCGTTCAGCTCCCTCCTCCCTGTCTTCCAGCACACTTCCTCTTTGTTCCCTTGGGACTTTAGCAGCGTGCACATAGCAACTTCCCTCTGCATCTCTTACTCACATTTCTGAGGGTGAGCCCCTTTATAGGTCACCGGCCAGGACATGGATTGGGCCCTGTGGATTGCATGTCCATCCTTGATCCGACAAACTGTGGAGTGGTGGGCCCTGGGCTGCAGGTTCTGCCAGAATATGTCTGTTTGGGTCAGAGTTTCCTAAGATGGGGGTTTGGGTGGAACAAGAGATGGTTGGCATCTTTGATATTGTACTCCTGCCAAAGGCTCCCAAAACAGCTCCTGCCTCCACATGACACCATTCACACGATACCGTCAATGGTCTGGTTGCTTGTGCTACTCCACCATGCCCCATGCTAAGCTCCATGAGAGGGGCAACCATGTTTGTCTTGCTCACTGCTTTGTCCTCAGCACTGAGTACAATGCTTGGCACATAGTGTTTGGTAAATACCTGTTGAATACTGGGAAAGTACATCATATAATCACACCATTCTTTTTTTTCTTAAAGATTTTATTTATTTATTTGACAGAGAGAGACACAGCGAGAGAGGGAACACAAGCAAGGGGAGTGGGAGAGGGAGAAGCAGGCTCCCCGAGGAGCAGGGAGCCCGATGTGGGGCTCGATCCCAGGACCCTGGGATCATGACCTGAGCCGAAGGCAGACACTTGACGACTGAGCCACCCAGGTGCCCCTAATCACACCATTCTATATATTTATAAAGGTCTTATAGAAATGCAAAAGGTGAACACATGTTATAGAATCATCTGTGAGCTTCAGACTTCTCTGGAGAGACTTGGCAGGGACAGGTGATTTAAATTTAGTGTAGTCAGGGAAGGCTTCCTGGAGGAAAAGCAAATTGCACTGAAGGAAGTGAGATGGAGCTTCCACTGCAGCAAGAGAAAGCTTGGCTAAGCATGCTCGAGCCTTTCTTGTTATTCATGTCTGAACTGCTGATCACAGTGTCAGCACTGAGGACATGAGACAGGTCAGGGCCTGGCGTCGGGCTCCCAGAAAACAGGGAATGGGAGCAGCAAGACTGAGGCCTGAGCTGCAGGTGACAACAGGGTGGGAAGGGCGAAGCAAATCCATTGGTGCAACGGAGGGGACAAAGTCTGATCTCTGGAGAAAGAAGACGATCTCCAGAAGAGCTGCAAGGCAGCTCATTAGGATAACGAGAGACTTGCCCCAGCTTACCGAGAATCCCGGGCTCACCACACCTGAGCACTAATGTGCTCATTAATGTATAGTTGGCTACCAGGTGCTGGGCTGGGGGCCCTGGCTGATGCTGCAGCATGGGGCACAGACAGGGGTCTCCCTCGGCTGGGTAGGGGTGCGTGGGAGGGCTGCAGCCTGGGAGAAGCATCTCTGTGCCTTTGTGGAGGCTGGAGAGAGAACAGCTGAAACCAGAGGCCCCCTGGACATGAGACGAGGAGTTCTGGAAACCTGGACAGGGTGTGGGAGAAAGGAACCTCTTCTGGCTCTCCTTTCTCTTTGGGGCCATGGAGTGAGGCAAAACAGGGGTGGTGGGGGGCCAGAATTTCTGGTGTGGGACCCAAGGGCAGAGGCTGCCTTGTTCTTGTCATGCCATAGTCCCAGAGAGTCCTAGGCTCCTGCGGCATGCCTTTCCTGAGCTACACAAATGCAAGTGTAAGTGGTGGTCTGAAGATGCCAAAGGGCAATCTTTAGGGGAGGGAATGCGGGGAGGGCTGCCTGGAAGAAGTGAGACCAGAACAGGCCTTGAAGGTTGCACAGGATTGGCACTGGTGGTGAGGAAGAAGTCATGCTATGTGGCAGAAGTCTCATAAGCAAAAGCACGGAGGGGGAGGGGGGGTAAGCGTGAGCATGGTGTGTGGGACAAGGACACAAACTGGCCGGGTAGCCCATGGTCTATTAGAGGGAAGTGGATGAAGCCAGGTGACATGTCTTGGAGGTACCTCAGCTGAGAATTTGGCGCTTACATGAGCTGCCCTCCTGGGGATGAGTATCCATATTATCGGGCCCCATCCTCAACACCAAGCTCCTGAGTCTTCCCAGGGCTCTCTCACGCTCTTCCTCCAGGCCTCTCCCCAGCAACTAACACCACCTATATACTCTGGCCACCTTCCAGGGGGCCCAGTAAGAGGCTGACAGTCCTCTCTTGCACTGCCTTCCACACTCATTACATCTGGCCGGATTTCCTACCTGTCCCTTTATCCTAATGAATCCATTTCTTGAGGAACCTGGTGAACATGTACTGTGGGGAAAAATGACATAACAGACATAAGGAAAGCTCTCAAGCACCTAAGAGCTGCTCAGGGGAGACAGACATGGGTCAACCAGTTGCACGATAAAGGCTGTGCTCTGGACTTTCAGCATAACAGGCCTTTGGATTGACACCAGGGTGTCCTCTCCACAGGGACTGAACCCTGGGCTCCCACTGAGGCCCAGCCCTCAGAGGGCTTCCAGGCCCTGTTCCCACCTCCCTGGTTTGCTATACTCTCTGCCTCTCTGCCACCACCAAGTGTCATTGCCCTCTGGGTCACTTAGTTCAAAGGCCTGACGGAGAAGCTCATTGTTTAAGCCCGCCCCAAATCAAGGTCCCCAGCAAACTCACGGTGACCACCTCAGTCCAATCAGCTGTGGTCAGCAGGATGGCCATGCAGTTCACCAGGAACAGTCGGGTGTGTGTGGAGGCATGGGCCATGGTAGGCAGGCACACGGAAAATTCCGGCACGTGTTCTGCTGCTTTTTCATGGAATATACTGTTCCACAAAACAGTGTTTCTGAAACTTCTCTCATGTTGCTGTGACTGGCTTTTGAAAACACAAATTTAGTAATATGGCTACTATTTATTGGAAACATGTTTGTTTCCAGTATGTATTATAATTTTTTTCTGATGTAGTAGGGGAAAGATACTACTCGAATTACCGTGAACTTTTTTTCCTTCAATTTTCTTTTCTTTTTTTTTTTAAAGATTTTATTTATTTATTTGAGAGAGAGACAGAGAGAGTGAGAGAGAGAGAACACAAGTGGGGGTGAGGGGCAGAGGGAGAAGCAAGAGTCCCTGCTAAGCAGGGAGCCTAATGCGGGGCTTGATCCCCATACTCGGGGATCATGACCTGAGCCAAAGGCAGACGCTCAACCGATTGAACCACCCAGGCACCCCAAACAATTTTTTTTCTACTTTGGAAACTTCGGGAATTACTTTTTGGCATAATTTCTCTGTTCTGTCCCAAACGGCTTTGAAATATCTATCACTTCTCTCAAATGATAAACCGTGAAATTTTGCTTCTAATTTTGATGGCAAAGAGAAAAACACCTGCTAGAAGCTCTTTAGGGAAAAAAAAAAAATGCCCGCAATGCTTGGCCCATTGTTTAAAATTTGTGAAAATTTGTAAACAAAAGGTGAATTCAAACTTGGAAACCCAAGTCAGCCAAAGACCTCGCTGCACCAGGCACCCTGGCCTTTCAAGAACAGCTTGACACAACTTCCCATGTTTGAATAATTTGTAGAAGTTCCTCAATCGCAACCAACAGTCCAACATGTTTTCAACAACCTTGGAGCTTCCTGTATGTTATGCCTTCACTCAGCTTACAAATGTTTTGAAAATTTGCCAGCTTTTCAGAGATGCATGAATAGTGTCATACAAAGAATTGACGGGACTGAGATCGCTGTGGAGCTCTTTCAGATCCCGACAAATCCCAACACCATTAAACCCCCAAGACATGCGTGACAATGTGTGTACAAAGCTCTTGGCTCATCCTCTGTAAACGTTGTAACAACAACATTAAATCTTTCACTCGTGTCAAGCTCCTGTGTAGACATAGCTCTGCATTTTATTCAAATCGGCTTTCGTAATAATTCGGTACAAGAGCCTCCCGGTGATCTTACCCATACCCATGGCACCCATGAGTGTCTGCTTAATTAAGACAGTTTGGCACGTTTTCTGTAAGAACCTTGCACAAGCTGAGAACACCATCATCTTTATTGTATCTCATAAGTCATTTATGGAAACATTGTCCACCTTTATGATTTTATTAATAATTCTAAATGATTACTATGTGCCAGGCACTATTTTAAGCGCTTTACTCATTGAGTAAATATACTTATTGGGTCCTCTCAACTAACTATACAGCAGGTTCTATGATTTATTCCTATTTTTCAGAAAAGGAAATTGCACTGAAATTGCACTTGATGGCCCAAGTTTCACAGAACGTTCGAATTATTTGTAGAAACCAATTTAAAATTAGTTGTAAGCTCTCTTTCTATTTCTCTTTGGGTTCCAATTCAAAATACATACCCTTGATCACACATTAGATTCCCTATGCCCTTGGTAGACACGGTTTTTCCAGAAATAAAATATTTTCAACTTTAGGCACATTCTACTTTTCTCATTAGGACTTTCAAGTAATCAGATAATAGTTTCTTTTTTAAATTTTTTTTTAAAGATTTTATTTATTTGAGAGAAAAAGAGAGAGAGAAACAGCATGAGAGGGGAGAGGGTCAGAGGGAGAAGCAGGCTCCCCGCTGAGCTGGGAGCCTGATGCGGGACTTGATCCTGAGACTCTGGGATCATGACCTGAGCCGAAGGCAGTAGCTTAACCAACTGAGCCACCCAGGCGCCCCCAGATAATAGTTTATAAAAGACAATGACACCAAAACATAGATATTTATGACAAAACTACACCAATACAAAAGCATGCATTTCCCATTTTTGTGGTTTCCTGAAATTTTCTAGTAATTTTTTTCAAGTTTTAATTGTTTTTTCATTCCTAAATTTTTTGTTAGCAGAACAGCTGGGATGGGCACCAGAATAAAACATCTTTTATAATGCTCTGTTCCATCCATCAACAATCCGACTGCATTGGTTTTAAAAGAATATTTTAATTCCTTTGAAGTTTTCATACTTCGAGGGTAGCTTTGGATCCATAAGGCCTCTTGCTTTCTTTCATAAATTTCAAACCATGTACAGAATCTTGGCTTAAAAAGTGTTACTGCTTGCACCAACCCATCAACCCTGATTAACTCTTGAGGCTGAAATACTCGATTACCCCTCACAATACTATTGGCATCATAATCTGATGGGAAACTCGTAGAAATTTTTGTGAAAAACAGAAACTCAAACTTTTGTTTTGACATCACTTTTTGAATTCCTGTGATTTCAGTATTTATTTAGAATTGCTCAGTGATTGTGCTCCATCTCCAAGAAGAGAATGCCAGTGACAGATTCTCTAACACTTCTTGTTATGACACTTTCCATGTTCTCTCAGTTATTTTCCAACAGGATTAATGTCCCAAAGCAGGGCTCTTTCAGCCTCATGGCGTACCACTGTTAGAGCCTAGAAACCACGGATTTCAGACTTTTCCACTGACGACAGTTCTTATTAAGAAACTGTTTTATTGGGGCGCCTGGGTGGCTCAGTGGTTAAGCGTCTGCCTTTGGCTCAGGTCATGATCCCAGGGTCCTGGGATTGAGCCCCGCATCGGGCTCCCTGCTCCGCGGGAAGCCTGCTTCTCCCTCTCCCACTCCCCCTGCTTGTGTTCCCTCTCTTGCTGTGTCTCTCTATGTCAAATAAATAAATAAAATCTTTTTTAAAAAAACTGTTTTATTGTTATTTAATTACTTTTCATCCTGAATTTTAAAAATTCTATTTTATTTTTCCTCTTTTACTAATTTGGAAGTAATACTCTGTTCCTATTCCTTTGGTGATTACCCTAGACATTTTATCAGGCATATTTAATTTCCAAAACCTAAAGTTAATCACTATCTTTACCTTCCTTCAGAAAAATACATCATCCAAATATGCTTTAAATTGGTCACCACTCCGCCCCATTTATGTGCTACTGTTGTGCAGTATTTAGTTCTATGTTTTTAGTCCTACAAATTACATGGGAAGCTTAAGGTTTTATACAGTCGATATTTATGTTCGGGAGAGGGGGTGTCACTGTTTATATTTTGCCAAAAAGATGTATTTTAAGAGACACACACTACTTGCTACTGTCAGTGTTTTGTTTATTTATTTATGTGTTTATTTTTTAACTTATTTTTTTATTGTGGTAAAATACACGTAACATAAAATTTACCGTCTTAATGATGTTTAAAATTTTTTAAAGATTTTATTTATTTATTAGAGAGAGAAAGCACGAGCCAGGGGAGGGGCAGAGGAAGAAGGAGAAGCAGACTCCCCACAGAGCAAGGAGCCTGATGGTGGCTCAATCCCAGGACCCCGGGATCATGACCTGAGCTGAAGGCAGCCACTTGACTGACTGAGCCACCCAGGCGCCCCTATCTTAGTGATTTTTAAACATATATTTCAGTGGTATTAAGTACATCCATATTGTTAAGCAACCATCACCTATCCAGTTCTAGAATTCTTTTCGTCTTGCAAAACTAAAACTCTATATCCACTAAACAATAAGTCCCCATTTCCCTTTCCCCCACAGCCCCCGGTGACCACCATTCTATATTCTGTCTTTATGATTTTCACTATTCTAAGTACATCATGTTAGTGGAATCATACAGTATTTGTCTTTTTGTGGTTGGTTTGTTTAGCACAATGTCCTCAAGGTTCATCCATGTTGTAGCATAGTGTAAAATTCCCTCCCTTTTTAAGGCTGAATAAAATTCCACTGTATGTTTATACCACATTCTGCTTATCCATTCATCTGTTGATGGATACTTGGATTGCTTCCACATTTTAGCTAATGTGGAAAATGCTGCAATGACCATAACATGGATGTACAAAAATCTCCTCAAAACTCTGCTTTCAGTTCTTTTGAGTATATATCCAGAAGTGGAATTGCTGGATCATGTGGCACTTCTAGTTTGAAGTTTTTGAGGCGTTCCTATGCTGTTTTCCACAGTGGCGGCGCCATCTTACATTCTCGCCAACAGTGCACAAGGGTTCCAGTTTCTTCACATCCTTGCCAACACTTGTTATTTTCTGTTTTGCTGATAGTAGCCATAGTAATGGGTGTGAGGGGTGTCTCACTGTAATTTTGACGTGCCTTTCCCCAGTGATTAGTGATATTAAGCATCTGTTCATGTGCTCATTGGCCATTTCTGTATCTTTGAAGAAGTGTCCATTTGAGTCTCTGCCCATTTTGAATCAGTCAGTACTTATCAACTTTACCCACCATTCATCCTTTCATCTCAGACTTTCCTTCCGCAATCATTTTCCTTCTGCCTGAAATTCCTTCAGTGAGGGTTGGTTGGTAGAAATGTTCATTTTTTGCTTGCCTTATTCTGTCATTATTTCACTCTTATTCTTGAAAGACCATTTTTGCTAGAGATACAGTTCTGGGTTGTAAGTGATTTTCTCTCAGTGCTTTGAAGATATATCCCATTCTCTCCTGGCATCCATTGTTTAAGAGCCTATAGTCACCAGTTTGTGTCTAATCTGTCTTCTCTCCCTGGCTACTTTTAAGATCCCCTTTCCTTAGGTGTTCTGCAATTCCATTGTCTATGTGCAGATTTCTTTTATTGATCTGTTGGAATTCGATGGGCATCCCTAATCCAAGGATTGGTGTCACTCATCAATTTTGAAAAATTCTTAGCCATTAGCTCTTCAAATGAAGCCTCTGTGCCATTACCACTATTCCCTGTTTCTAGAATCCTGATCAGATATAATCTTTTTTTTTTTTAAGTAGGCTCCACGCCCAACATGGGGCCCAGTTAGGAGCTTGAACTCACAACCCTGAGATCAAGACCTGAGCTGAGATCAAGAGTCGGTCGCTTAACAGACTGAGCCACCTAGGTGCCCTTAGATATAATTTTTTATACGCAACCCTCCATATCACTTGCTAAGCCTCTCCATCATTTTTACGTCTGTGTCTCTCTTTGTGCTGCATTTCTTCAACTCTGCAGATCTTTCAGTTCACGAGTTCTCTCTTCTGCTATGTCTAATCTGATAATTTCTTACAAATTGAGTTTCTAATTTTAGTGATTATAGTTTAGATTTCTCTTTGGTACCTTTCCAAATTGGCTGGGTCCTATATATATACATATATATATATATGTATATATATATCTTATATATATACATATATATGTACATATATATGTACTGAAGTATAATTTACATATTGTGAAATACATCGATCTTGAGTGTACATCACGATGAATTTTTACATATGTGTACATCTGTGATAACACCACCCGTGTCAAAATATAGAACATCTCTAAGATTTCAGAACTTCCATTATGCCACTTTCCAGTCAATAATCCCTCAGAGGTAATGATTATTCTGACTTCTGTCAACCCAATAATGTATCTGATAGCATCCATTATTCATTTTTATTGCTCTCCATTGTATGAATCTAATCATTTACTTGTCCTACGGTTGATGGGCATGCATATTGTTTCAAGGTTTTGGTGATTATGAATAAAGTCTTTGTGTGGACATATGCACTCATTTCTCTTGAGTATATACTCAGGAGTAGAATGGCTGAATGGGTATATTTTAACTTTATTTAAAACTGTCAAATAATTTTCCAAAGTTGTACCACTTTCCACATGCATGCTAGGTTCTTTTAAATACTATTTTTTTAGTTTTAAAATACAGTAAATATAAGTATTTTATATTCTACATGTGATAATTCTAATATATGCTGTCTCTGCAGGTCTGATTCTGCAGTTTGTAGTTTCTACTAATTCTCATGGTGGTTTATATCCCTGTGTATTTTGTGATTTTTGATTGTGAGTTCATCTTCCTTGGAACTTTGTCTGGGGAAGTTATTTGAAGTTTGGCTTTCAAGTACATTCCTCTAAAAAAGGAGGATAAATATACTTATTTGCTTCTGCCAGTGGATACTAAATTCTCAGCTTGGAATCTTTTAGGGCCTCCTGAAATTTCTGGCCCTAAATCCAAGTAAAGTGAGGCTGTGGTTAGGAACTCTCAAGAAAATATGTTTTCTTTTTCTCCCTTCCACACAGAGCCAAAGCTATGCCAGACACATATGTCCACCACCTCCCTTTGTAGGGCTGGAATTTTTTTCTCATTCACTCAGAAAAGATGTCACTTTTCAGGGGTCTCTGATGGGACTTCCTGTCTCAAACTTTGTCCCCTGTCCCTCTCACTTGTGGCCCTTTAAAACCCAAGCTCTGTGCCACCACCGAACTGGAGTTTGTTCCAACACAAACTCCAGCTTCACAATCCACTTTCTTGTCTCAGTTCAAGCTTTCTATAATTTCTGGGCATTTGAGGATTTTTCCTTACTTTTGCACCAGCTCAGCCATCATTCAAAAAGATGTTTTTAAGACTGGCAAAAGATTGATCATTGAAGCTGAGCAATAAACATGTGGAGATTCATTATACCATTCTCTCTGCAAAGCATGTTTGGAATTTCACATAATAAAAAGTCCTGGTTTTTTGTTTTTTTTTTTAAGATTTTATTTATTTATTTGTATGTGTGTGTGTGTGTGTGTGAGAGAGAGAGAGAGAGAGAGAGAGAGAGAGCACGAGCTGGGGGAGGGGCAGAGGGAGAGGGAGAGGGACAAGCCCACTCCCCGCTGAGTGCAGAGACCATCACAGGCTGGTCTCAGGATCCTGAGATCATGACCTGAGCTGAGATCAGTTGCTTAACCTACTGAGCCACCGAGGTGCCCCCCAAAGTCCTGTTTTTTAAAAAAAGAATTCTCCATAGAGATTCAAAATGAGATATTTAGGGATAAAATATCACAATGGTTGTAGTTCACTTTAAAATACTTCAGAAAGGGGACGCCTGGGTGGCTCAGTCGGTTAAGTGTCTGCCTTCAGCTCAGGTTATGATCCCAGGGTCCTGGGATTGAGCCCTGTGTCAGGCTCCCTGCTCAGTGGGAAGCCTGCTTCTCCCTCTCCTACTCCCCCTGCTTGTGTTCACTCTCTTGCTGTCTCTCTCTGTCAAATAAATAAATAAATAAAATCTTTAAAAAAAATAAAATAAAATACTTCAGAAGGAAAAGGATAAGGCAAAATGGAAAAATGTTAATACTTATAAAGGTTTTGGTGATTATGGTGACAGGTGTGACAGGGTATATGGGTTTTCATCATACTATTTTGTCTACTTTTAATTATGCTTGGAAATTTTTATAATAAAAGTCGAAATATGATAAAAAGGATTCTTAGGTGTTCTGTACTGGGAGGGGTCCCTGGACATCTAGTCTACCACATTATTAGAAACAAATATGACATCATATTCAATGATTGTACTTAAAAAGAAAGAATCCACAAATGACTCCGGCCAAATTGTTGAACAACTGAAGGAAAGGAAGAAATGTATGTGCAGTGTTGCAAAGCTGTTTAGATCCAGATTTGAACAAACAAACTTGTGTGAGCAGACACCTGGGGAAGCAGGAAGGTGAACAGGTTGGCAGAACACCAATCAAGTAGGGATGGGCCTGCCAACATGTCTTCACATTGAGCTATACCACAGGGCTTAGTTTTCATAAGTTATCTGCTAGTTAATAGCCCCATCCAAGTCATAGCAGGACCTAGCTTACCCTTCCCATGGGTCTAGCCTCCCTGGTTTGGGGGAGAAGGGATTGTCACCCAGCTCCAGCCCAAATCTCACCTGCTCTCTAAGTGCCCCCATTCTAGCCCATTCTTCTGCCTTACAGGATGCTTATGAATCATCATGTCCAATCCAAAACTCCCAGGGGCTGGTCTTGTCTGGAGCCCCACTGGGACAATCCACTACTACATAATCATCTGACATGAGTACATTTCCCAAAGCCTGGGAACTCCTTCTGGACTGAAACCCTAAGTGAGCATTCAGCAGAATAAATACCTCAGGGTGGTTTGGGCAACTCTGGTCAACACCCCTTGACCAGTGGGAAGTAAAGATAGAGGCACTGCTCCCTTCATTTTCCACTTCTATGGAGAACTATTTGAATAAGAACACATCTGCACTGTCGAGAAAGAGCCCCAATTTTCAGGGACAGAGCAGCCTAAACCCATATGTTGAAAAGAAACATTTCCTTCAAGTAATAGTAATCTGCAAAGATAACATCTCATTATAGAGAAGACATTTATATTGTTATGCAAAACACTGAGACACTGAGCCAGGGGCTCTTTAATAGCTCCATTTAGGAATTAAGTCTTTGGTTTATCTTTGCAAAAACAAGGCATCCATTGATCCAGAGGAAAGAGATAATTTGCTCCAGTTCACACATCTTACCGTGCAGAGAGACAGTGGAAAGTTTTAGAGTTCTCCCCACCCAAGAGTTTAGCCAATTACTGGATGGGGGTTCAACTTCAAAGTGTGTGGGTTTCCTTTCCCATCAATCAGAGGCTCTGCCAGAGAAATCTTTCAAGGTGAGGCCTAGCTCCAATTCTCCTTTCATGGCAAACCTCACAGGGCATGGACAGTCTCTTTTTTGTGTCCTATTGTGATGCAATTTTACATTATTACACTGTCTCAGAACAATCTTTTTTTTTAATTTTTTTTTAATATTTATTTATTTTGAGAGAGAGAGAGAAGGGGCAGACATGCTTGTGAGCAGAGGGAGGGGCAGAGGGAGAGGAGAAAGAGAATCTCCAGCGGACTCCGCCCTGAGCCCAGAGCCCGACCTGGAGCTCCATCCCAAGACCCTGAGATCATGACCTGAGCGAAAATCAAGAGTCGGTTGCTCAACCGACTGAGCCACACAGGCACCCCAGAACAAACATAATTTTAAATCATGTCTCTCAAATTCATATGTCAGTTGACAAATCTTTAATGAGCAGCTATTATATGCCAGGCAATTATGCCGGTGTTGGGAACACAGCAGCAAAAAAAATGAAGTTCTCATGACGTCAGCATTCTATGTAGTTGACTTCGTGGGCTTCTGCCAGGTAATTTTGCCAATTTCCTTCCTCTCCGAAGTTGGACTGACACATGCTGTAATGTTTTTGAGCAAGGTTTGGAGGCGAGGTGTGTAGGGCATGCACAGAGAGGCACGGAGCGCTAGGAATCCCTGGATGAACAGCCTGGGTGCTGGCAGTGTTGTTACAGTGCGGGCTACCCACGGGTGAGTAGAGGACATGAGGCTAGAAAGGTAGGCACTTGCTCATGGAAGGCCTCGAATGTCAAGGTAAGAGTTTGAACTTTATTGGAAATAGCGACTCTAACAGAGCTTACTGAGTTCGCACTCTATGCACTAAGAGCTATTAATGAATCGCCTCATTTCAGGTCTCTCAACGACTCTCCAGGTACTATTATTATCTCCAGATTACAGATGAAAAACTGAGTCAGAGAGGTGAAGAAACTGCCCCTGGTTCCCACAGTTGTGTGAAAACATTTTTACATGGAGCTGTGTTGTGGAAATCTGGCAGCTGCAAGTCAGATGAATTGCAGAGAGGAGAGACCGCAAATGGTTACCGTAAGAGAGGCACCAGAGAAAGGTAACAAGAGCCTGAAGTCGAACACTAGCAGAGGGAATGGCAAGAAAGGAATGGATCCGCAGACTGAGCGGATGTGCTGGGCGGTGGCAGAGAGGACGGTATGACAGATGCCTCTCAGCTGCTGAGACCAGATGTCCTGGGTGGGTAGGTCTGTCCTCAGAAGAGGCTGAGCCAGGGAGAGGCACAGATTTGGGGGGAAGATGTGGAGCTCAGTTTGGGGGTATAGTGAATGCCTAAGGAGCCTGTGAGACGCCCCGCCCCCCCCCCCCAAAGGTTATCTCACAAGCACTGAAAACTGAGTCTTGATCTGTGGAAAAATAGAGTTGTAAAGAGTTTGCATCTAGGTATTGCTTGAAACTGTGGGAGTAAAGATAGATGATGGATGATTAGATAGATTAGATAGATAGATAGATAGATAGATAGATAGATAGATAGATAATAGATAGATGATAGATTGATAGGAAGGGTAGAATAGACAAAGGTGCCTAGTGGACATCCACAGTTAGGAAAAGAAAGGGGAGCCCACGGAGGAGCAATTCTCAGAGGTGGCAGAGCCAGGTAAGTACCTTGTTAAGAAAATGAAGGGAAGAGAGAGTTTCCAAAAGAAAAGGGAGTTGAAGTCAAATGCTGAAAAACCCACAGACAATTATGACTTAAAGAACCAGGAATTTCAAAATAGAGTCCTGATGAGCATTTCAAAGAATGAAGGGAACCCCTTAAACTCTGCTCATGGGGGAATACATGGGTACATTTCCACAGACCAAATTGGCAATATGGATCAGAAGAGTTAAATACTGCATATCTGGAAATTATACTTCTAGAAATTATACCTCTAGAAATGTATATAGAAAAGCAATACTCTTGAAGATGCAGTAAGATGGAGCTATGGGGCTGTTGGTCAAAATTTTGTTTAAAATAGTGAAGGGGCGCCTGGGTGGCTCGGTTGGTTAAGCATCTGCCTTGGGCTCAAGGCAGGTTGTGATCCTGGGGTCCAGGGAGCCTGTGTCAGGCTCCCTGCTCAGCAGGGAGTCTGCTTCTCCCTCTGCCCCTTCCCCTCCCCCTGCTCATGCTCTTTCCCTCAAATAAATAAATGAAATCTTAAAAAAATAAAATAGTGCAAATTTATCAACAGCACAAATGTCCAACAATAGGGAATATTTAATGTGTACAAAGAGGATTGTGATTGGTAATAAAGGTAAAGAAGCAGGTTACAAAAACTGTGTACGTTTCTCCCACTGCACCCCACCCCACCCCTTTTAAAGGAAGGCAATATAGAGAAAGAACTAGAAGAATATAATGCAAGAATCTCATGATGGTTGTTTCTGGATGGTAGGATATGATAATTATAAGATCTCTGTTTTTCCTTTCTGCACACCCATTTACCCTCCCTCCCTCCTTTGGATTACCTGTGTCTTCTATAATGACCCTGTCCAATAGAAATACAATGTGAGGGCGCCTGGGTGGCTCAGTCGTTAAGCGTCTGCCTTCAGCTCAGGTCATGATCCCAGGGTCCTGGTATCGAGTCCCACATCGGGCTCCCTGCTTGGCAGGAAGCCTGCTTCTCCCTCTCCCGCTCCCCCTGCTTGTGTTCCTGCTCTCGCTATCTCTCTCTCTGTCAAATAAATAAATAAAATCTTTAAAAAAAAAAAGAAAGAAATACAATGTGAGCCACATATATAATTTTAAACATTCTAGGAACTACATTTAAAAAATAAAAAGAAACAGATAAAAATAACCTTACTAATATATTTTTAACCCCAATATTTCAATGTTATCATTATAATATGTAATCAACACAAGAAAATATTAATAATATCCTAGATTTTTCAAAACACTCGGCCTTCCAAATCTGGTATATATTTTACATTTACAGAATATTTCAGTTTGGGCCATCCACATTTTAAGCACCAATGGCCATATGGCTTCCGTATTGGACAGCAAAGCTGTATAAAATTAATAGCTAACATTTATCAAGTGCTTACTATGTGCTAGGCACTCTGTAAACCCGTTGGGTGGGGATTATAACTCATTCAATCTCACGGTAACTCCTTAAGGTTGTTATGATTATTATTGTCTCCATAAGCACATGTTGCTATTGTAATAACACCATGGTAAAAGTTTTGGAGCTTTTTTGCAAGTCATTTCCCCCATGGGATGGCGGTGGAAGCTGGGTTGCAAAGGCTTATTGAGTCAAGGGGAACTGAGGGAGTTAGAGAGATTAAACCTTACTCAAAAAGTTTGATGGTGAAGAGAAGTTAGCAGAAACATGAGGACCAAAGGCTTTTTGTGGGGTGGGGAGACCTGAAGGTGAAGTGGGCTAAAGAGGAGGGAGAGGGATGAGAGGTAAAAGGGAAATGGCCAGAGATGTCCTCAGACCCAGCGCGCGAGGAGGACAAGGGCTCTGTTGGATAAACATAGCCTGGCCAGTGCTTGGGGGGCATGATGGACGCCACTGCTCCCCAGCTGGGGGTGGAGGTGGGGGTCATAGCCTGGGAGGCAGGGCGCAGACACAGGTGACCCCATCCTGCAGGTGAATGCTGGGACAGAGGAGGGGTGGGGGTGGGTGGGGGGGAGTTGGACTGAGTGGTGAAGAATGAAGTTAGCCTGCAAAGAATCAAAAAGGGAGGGGATATAGGCTTGAGAAGTACTTGATGACAAGACCAGATGACTGGATGAGGAAGATGAGAGAGCGAGGATCTGAGGACAATTACCAAGTTTCCTGCATGAGCAAAGTCAGAGACCGTAAGGTTTACTGAGTGCCTCCCTGGAGTCACACATTGGTCCTGTGCACCATATACTAATCTCACTCATCCTCACAGAGGACCCATATAATGCTCCCCCTTCCACAGATGTGCAAGCTGAGGCAAGATTATTGGCCCCACGTCTCACCATTAGTAAGTGGAAGAGTCAGGATTTGAGCCCAGGTTATTCCAGAGACGGAGGGAAGGAGGAGAAAAATGAGGAGGGTCCAGAGCTAGGACCGGGGGTCCAGGGGGTGGGGGGTGGGGTGCAGGTAGGCGCTGAATGAAAGGGAAGCAGCTGTGTGGGATGGGAGGGTCCTCCAGCCTGAGGAAGGCAGGATCAGTCTTTGGGCAGAACTCAGCAACATGGAAGGGAGGACCGGCAGGTGGAAAGGCAGGGTTGGGGAACAGAGGTGGGAGAAGGGGCAGCAGGTTTGGTTTAAGGTGGGCTGCTGTCCACTGGTGAGAAGAGGAGGCATTTGTGGACCCGATCAGCTGGGGGGCGGCAGAGGCAGAGACTGGCTGGGTGAGAAGGCCCAGGAAGAGATGGGGGCCAGGTGGGGAGCACTGATGCTAGATCCAGAACACAGTGGCAGGCTTAGAGGTGACAAGTTCTTCTCTTAACCTACTGCAGAAAAATCGACAATAGAGGAAGAGGCCCTAAGAGGAGCAGAAATAGAGGAAACTGGGCAAGGGATAAATATCTGTAGAGGGAGGGAAAGGATGGAGAGAGGTTAGAGAGTCACAGGAGAGGAAAGCCAGAGAAAGGAGGCTGGGGAGAGGGAAAGGGGAGGGAGGATGAAGGTAGAACCGCCATCACCTGGAGCACCCAGTGCCCCCAGCACCTTAACCCTGTGACTGCCTGTCTGGGGAGTTAGCTGCAGCTGTGGGGGGTGCGGATGGAATGAGGGTGGAACCTGAGCCAGACCAGGATCACTGCTCAATCCAGACTGCGACCAGACTCAAGTCACTGGTCCTGTGGACTCTGTTTCTTCATGCGTAAAATGGGGCTACTGACAGACAGCTAGATGTCAAAGTATTTCGCAAGCACCACCACAAGGGAAGGTGTTATTATAAAGATCTATCAAGTTAATACGAATATGTATCCCCAGAACCATGCAGATGAAAACAGATGTGGCCGGTGTAGATGCAAGTCTAGAAATGGCCCGGTAGATTGCCAGCTCTTCTACCTGCCCAGTTTAGCCAGTTCGCGGCCAATGTTCAGCCTCGCGGTGGGGTAGGAGGTGAGGGCCTGCGGCTGGATAGATGGTTCATCTCCGGCTAGAGGCGCAAGGCCCTGGGCAGGGTTAAACTCGCTCGGGCTCCTGTCTTCTCCGTGGCAGCCCCCTGTCGCCGCTGAGCACAGGCCCAGGCAATGCTTATCCAACTGAACCCGCGTCCCCGTGGGGATCTTGCTCCAACAAAATACCCAGTCATCTCCTTCTATATAAAGGGAAAATCTCAAGCTGTGCCTTTGCCCAGCTCCGCACCCTCGCCCCCTTAGTGCTGTGGCCTGCTTAGGTCTCCACTCGGAGGAGCTCTCCCTTTCCAGGACTGAGGCTGGAGCAAAGGAGGAGGGGGAAGAAATAAATGAAAAGTCGGGGTGGGGGGTGGAGCAGCGAGACAGGGAGGGAGAATAGACAGCCTGAGACGGAAACCGGAGAGAGAGAGAGAGAGAGAGAGAGAGAGAGAGACCAGCCAGTATAGAGAGCCAAAAAGAGCCGGAGAGGTCGCAAAAGAGGCACAGGCGCTGGCCGCGGATTCGGTAACGATTCCTTCCGCAGGCGTTTCTGCCGCGACTCCGCAGCGCTCGGCCCCGGGCTGCCCCGGACGCGCAGGGCTGCAGGGTGCGGTCGCCTCACCTCCCCCCTCTCGCCGCCCCCTCCCCACCTCGCCCAAGGGGGCCGGAACGGCGTCGGCGCGCGGGGGCTTTTCGGAGCAGTCGAGTGGAAAATAGACTTTAACCCGCTTTGTGGCGACGAGAGCGCCCGAAGCGCTCTCCCGGACCAGGGCTCCCGGCGCTCAGGCGGGCCACTCCCAAGACCCGGCCTGGAGTCCCTGCAGAGTCACGCGGCACGCGGAACCCCTGGTCTCGGGGCGCCGGCAGGCCCGGCCCGGATCTGCGCACCCGGCCGCGGCCGGGCCGCCCCGACTGACCCCGGCGGCGGCGAGGAAGCGGAGCGCGCTGCGGTCCCCTCCTTGCACTGCGCTGGCAGGGTCCGGGTCCCAGCCTCCCCACCACCGCCCAGCGCCCTCCTAGGCCTTGGTGCGGTGTTTCCAGCGGCCTGGAAGGCCCGGGTGAAAAAGTTTGCGGAGTACTGGTTCTCCTCACCCTCTCACCCCCAGGAAATTATTGCAAGAAATGGAAACCTGACGGAGCAGAGTCGTCCGCTGCTCCGCGGTCGCAGGTGGAAGGTGAGGGTCAGGGGAGGCCAGGCGGCTGCTGCGTTCCCGGGATGGCTGGTGTGTGTATTCTTGGAGGAAGGGTCGACTTGCTCGGCCAGCTCCAAGTTAAGGCCCGAGGCCCGGGCCCGGCCCGGCCCGCCTGCACCTGAGCCCCACGACGAAAGAAGGCGAGGAAAGCAGCAGATCGCCCTGCGCTGAGGCCCGCCGTCCTGGTGCGAGCAGAGCGCGGCCGCCGTGGCTGGGCCAAGGAGGTGCTTCCGAACCCGGATTTGCGGCTTGAGGTCTGCAAAGTGACCACTCCGGCGACTCCTCTCGCGCTGTCCCCGGCCTGGCCCCTTGTGAAAAGAACTGGGCGTCCCCTTTCTGGAGCTGTCCCCCGCAACACTCAGAAAACGCGAAACCTCACGAACAAGGCCGCGGCTTTCAGACCGCGGCCCAGGAGACAGACGGTGGGTGAGCGGGAGGGCCCAGGAGGCCAGGGGAGCAGTGCCCTGGTTATCGGAGAACGTATTTACTGGGCAAAAACCACCCTCCCTCCACTCGGATCCAAGTTGTCTGAGAACTGAAACGACATCCCAGGATGAACTGGAGAGGGTTCAACTGAGTTACACATCGGGAAGTGGGGTTGGAGTTTCTCCCAAGCCCCAGGCCCCTCGGACGCCTTCTTCGGCTCCCGCGTGGGCTGAGACGGTTGGGGAGGTCGCCAGACTCAGCTGAAAGGGCAGAGACGCGAAGAGAAGCCTGTGGCGAGGGGCGGGTGGGGGGTGGGGGGAGGCCTAGATAGCCCGGCAAAGGCTCCAGTCCGCTTTTTGCCTCCGACTGCTGGCTCCTTCCCCACCCGCCGTCCCTCGCCCCGCCCCGCCCCGCCCCCCACCTTGGGGCAGGTGAGCGGCGGCCAATGGGCGAGCGCGGGGCAGGTGCCGGCTAACTCGCGCCTCGCAGCGCAGCGGCCGAGGCTGAGCTGGGCAGTGCTGGGAGGACCAGGGGCGGGGGTCTGTCCTGGCTGGACTCGGGAGGGAGGGGGCCGGGCTCAGCCCCCAGGCCGTAGAGGCAGCTCGCAGCATCGCACGGAACCCGCGCCAGTGCCCGCGCCCGGAGCTGCCCGCTCGGCCCCAGAGGCCGGCGCGCCTAGCTGCGCGCCGTGGCCCGACTCCGCGTTCGCTCGCTCTCACGCCCCTCGCCTCTCCGCGCCTGGCTCGCCGGCAGGGTCTGAGCGCGGGCGGGCGGGCGGGGGAGGTGAGGGGTGCTGGTGTGTGTGCATGTGCCTGGCTGGGTGCACACCCCGCACGGCGGCGGCGCCAGGACGCGGAGCGCTCCCCGGAGCCCGGCTGCCTCGCTCGGCTCTGGCGACCGCGACCATGTTCCAGCCCACAGCCAAGCGCGGCTTTACCATCGAGTCCTTGGTAGCCAAGGACGGCGGCACCGGCGGGGGCTCTGGCGGCGGGGGCGCCGGCTCCCATCCCCTGGCGGCGGCCGCCTCGGAGGAGCCACTCCGGCCCACGGCGCTCAATTACCCTCACCCCGGCGCGGCCGAGGCGGCCTTCGTGAGCGGCTTCCCCGCTGCCGCCGCCGCCGCCGCCGCCGCCGCGGGCGCCGGTCGCTCGCTATACGGTGGGCCCGAGCTTGTGTTCCCCGAGGCCATGAACCACCCCGCGCTGACCGTGCACCCGGCGCACCAGCTGGGCGCCTCCCCGCTGCAGCCCCCGCACTCCTTCTTCGGCGCCCAGCACCGGGACCCTCTGCACTTCTACCCCTGGGTCCTGCGGAACCGCTTCTTCGGCCACCGCTTCCAGGGTGAGTGCCCATGCTGTGCCCGCTTAGGCGGCCGGCCAGCGCCGGCGCTGCGGTGGCGCGGGGGAGGCTCGGGGGCGTGCGGGGCTGTTCAGAAGTTGTTGAAACAAGGCTGTGGGGTCCGCAGAGGCCGATTCCCAAACGGGGAAGAGCCGCGCCGGATCCATATGCGCTTCTGGGGCGTTGGGTTCGCTCCCAGAGAGCCAGGTTGGGACCGCCAGGCTTGCCCAGAAACGGTGCGGGTTCGGACGCCAAGCCCGGGCGCCTCCTTGGAGCCTCTCCTGATCCTCCCCGCGGCCTGCCAGAATCTCTCCGGGCTGAGCCAGTCCCAGCCCAGGGAGCGCAGCGCCCGCCGCCCCCTCCCTCTGCCCGGGCTGGACCTGGGACCCTACTTCGCTCGCACATCCACCACCAATTCCCAGATATCCGCCCTCGCTGGCGCGTCCGAGCAGGGCAAAGTCCACCCGCGTGCCCCGGGTCTGCGGAGAGAAGGGGCAGCAGGAAGGGCAAACTGGAGAGTTAATGTTCAGTGTGGAGTGCTCCACCGTCTTGGGGTGTTTCTCACCAACCTCGACCCGACTTCTTCAAGTCACAAGTGCCTCTCGGACCCAGGGCCGGGAAGGGTTGCAATAGCAACCGGCTTCCTTCGCCTTGCGCCTACCCGGCTGCTGCGGGACCGACGGCTGTCCTCCCAGGCAGGGGGCGGGGGCAGAGGGCTTATAAGGTCGTAGGCTAACCGAGCTCCCACGTCTTCACTGGGCAATAGGTTTGCTAATGAAGATCCCCCACTGGCCTTACAAATGCACACACATGTTTCAATTATCTGACTTTCCCGAAGGAAAGAGAGTTGCATTTGCTGGAGTTCGTTTTCTTCCTTGAATTTGTTAAAGTTTGTTTCTCTTTTCTTGTCTTTTTTTTTTTTTTAAGAGTGGCCTTAATTTATGCAGTAATTGCTTTAGTTTCCAGTTTTATTTTGTTAGTGTAGATGGGACTGGACCCCAGCCTTTTGAGGTTCCATAACTCAGAGCTAGGTAACCCGGCTTTTAGTGAAACAAATGAAAAAGATATGGTTAGAGCTTCGGCTGCCAACCTAATCTGAGGATAAACCGCGGTCTACACAGTCAAAGTAAACCAGATGCTTGGTACCATTATTTAGATAACAGAAGAAAAATGATCTTTTGAAGCTTTGGCTATAGCTACTGAGCTGTTTCACGGAAAGCCACTTTCCTGGTCCAATTTGTCAATTTGCTTAGTCCAATCTGACCAGCAGATACTGACCCAGCAGATCCCACAATATAAAAGACTGTAATTACTTGAACAAGAATTTTTGTGGGCAGACTTGTCTCCCCTGCGATTTCAAAGATTTGCCCAAATCATGGGGTGAGGGAGGGAGCCTATGGTGTCAGCCGCTTTGGGCATGAGACCTGTCAATTATAACCATTGTTTACTGCTATAAATGAATGAAGTTTTATTCAAAACTGAGTAAACCGCCTCGGTGCTCCTTGGGCCCAGCCCAGCCTGGGTCTCAAAACCTGGCACCCATGGGCCGATCTGAGAGTCTCGGCTATTTCTGAACCGTCGGGCCCGGGCAGTAGGGGGACCCGTGGTTAAGAGGCTGGTGCAGAGACAGGGGCTCTGAGGAGAGGGCAGAGCCGGTCCTAAGCCCTGTGGTGTCTGCTCATCCGGGGATGGCCTCCCCGGCGGCCCCGGCGGCGCCCTCGGCTTCGGACCCGGCGCCCCACGCCCTCCTCGCTGCTTTTCCCGCCTCTGGCCTCGTCCCCGCGGGCGCGGGCGCCGAGGGCCGGCGACACCTCGCGACAGATCCAGCTCCGGCTCTGAGCATTCCCAGCCAAGCGAGGCCAGATGAATTCTCCGAAAAAACCTTCTCAGAAATTGCCGCCGTTCCCTGAGCCATCAGTCCCGGCGGGCACGTTGTCGAGTTGCAAAAACGGTTGGATTTTTCTCTCAAGAACCGTGTCTGGACGCGGAGATGGAGCCATGTGTGGCCGCATTTTTGAACTCGGAAATCCGTTGGACACGGAAGGACTTTTCCGACCCTGAGACGTTTCGGCTTTGGGTCCGGTCTTCGTCGCCGGTGGGGGACGGTGCGCGCCCCGGCAGCTGTGAGCCTGGCGGTCCCAGCGGGACCTCGGGGCTGCGGGCCGAGCCGTCCCAGGCCCTCCGGCGCCGCGTTTTCTAGAGAACCGGGTCTCTGCGATGCTCATTTCAGCCCCGTTTTAATGCAAGAAACGAAACCCTACACGAACGAAAAGGAACATGTCTGCGCTCCGTGCGCAGCGCCCTCCGGCAGCGCGGGCCGGCGCGCGGGGAAGCGGCTTCTCCGCTGAGCGAGGCGGTGGAAGAGGAAGAGCCCACGCGGGAGGGTCTGGAGCAGGCGGCGGCATCCAGAAGCCGGTGGCCTTCGAGGCCTGAAAGGGAGGAGCCGGCGGAGACCGGGAGTTAGCCGCACTTCGGTGCCATTTCCCGGACTCAGGAACTTTCCAGACCGGGAACGGCGTCTGGAGGGGGCCCGCGAAGCCCCAACCCTCAGGGATCCGCGTTGGTAATGGGCCGGTGCTTCAAAGGGCGCCTTTGTTCCGGCAGGAGGTGGGGGAATGAGGTTATCTCCGCAGCTCGGCCGGCCTCGCCCACTCGTCGCCCCAGGCTCCTCCGCCCAGCCGGCCGGCCACGGCCTCTCCAGGAGGGAGTGCAGGGGCGAGCGCCCGCACTCCGGATCGCTAGCTCCCACCTCCCGCCACCTCAGTCCTGGGAGTCTCTACTGCCAGTGTTTGCCTTGAAAGGGCCTGCATCGCGAGGCTGGAGGAAAACGGGGTGGGGTTCAGTTCCTCCTGGCTCCCGGGAAGGCTAAGTCAGCCTCCTTCCACTTTCCCACCTCTCCTTGGCGGAAACGGACAATCCACTGCCCCAGGCGAGAACTACTGCATGGAAACAGGCCACACTGGCCCCAGCCCCAAGCTTGTTCCGCTCTTGTGGTCCAGTTAAGGGAAACTGAAGCTGTGGTAGGGATTGCCATAATGAGAGGGGCCCAGGAACATAGGCCCCCAAAGCATCACTCTGTCTTTACAGAAACGTAGAGCTATCGATCAGTTTGTCCGGATAGTTAGTTTTGCACTAAACCCCCTCTTTCTTACAGGAAAAAAGCCTTGCTTCTTTTGAAATCCTGTCTGTGATCACTTTTCAGTATCTTGAGTCATTTTCCTGCCCCTTGCTTCTTCGTGGTTGGGTCAGAAGGACCCCTATGTTTCTGCCCCTACATGTAGACATAGACTGAAGGATACATTCTATCTGCCCCAACAGGACATGACAGTAAACCAAGCAACTTAGCTTTTTCTAAAATAGCCAGACTTGAGGCAAAGGGATGTGTGTATGTCAGAAGGACAGAGTAAGCTTGTTGCTTCCATCCTCCAGTTTGGGTTTATAAAGACAAACACAGAGAACACCACGCAAGGGACCAACACATACTCTCAGAATTACAAAAGAGCCATTAAGTCATACACACCGAGGCAGACTGCAGTCCTGCTTTCTCAGCCACAGACTGTCCTTGACACCCCTGCACCCCGTTCACTCCCATCTACAGGGTCTCTCCAGGCTGCCACCTCACTTTTGACCAGCCTGGGCCAGTTGAGCTGCTGAGGCCAACCCTGTGAACTCTGGGATGAGCAAGGCCTTCTCCCTGTCCAGCTCACCTGTCCAGAGGAAAAACCACTGTGGGGACTTCACCCAGGCTCAGAACAATGCCGTTTTTTGAAGCAATTTAACATCAGCAAGAAGTGTCTGCTTCCCACCTACCTCTCCCACCTTTCTCTGGCCTATCATACTGGTACCCACCTAAGACTTTCTTATTCCTACTTGGATCAGGCTCCTCCTTTCATTCCTTCTTACCCCTCTCTGCCAGACACCTCCCCTGATCATCTATCCCCTCCACTACCAGCAGTTAAACTTCCTCCAGTCAGGCCTAACAGCCCTGGGCCTGCCTCCACCTTGAAGGGCTCACTGGGCAGAGTGTCCCCCTCTATCTCCCCAGGATGTGATGCCATTCCCTTTTGTAGCTGCACAGATCCAGCCACTTTTGAAACGGGAAAGTGATTGTCAGGGAACTTTACCTCCCCTCTGGTAACCTTTTTCCAGAGAAGACCCCAGCAATAAAGTTCACCTGTGTAAGCGTCCAAAGCCCAAGGACTTGGCAAAAGTAATGTCAGTCAGTTTCCACCAGCAGAGGGACATGAACAGTTACCTGGAGAGTTTTAGCAATAGCATCTCAATTATGTGCCCTTACTTCACTCACAGAGGTTATTTCCAGAGATGGAAGATGTCACTTGAGATCCAAACAATTGCCTTAAACAAAACAACAGGTCAAATTGGGTAAAACCAGTGGGCCATTTCTGAAGAAATTAATTGGATCAGTCAATCTCAACAGCTAACTGTGTGAAAACATTCCTTCTAGGGCTCTTCCTTGTCAGTGGGTCAGGGGTACTGATACGTGCCACTGCATGAGAATCCACGGGTGATGTCAGGGCCTGTTTCACATCTGAGAGCATGTGTAACCAAGCCAGAGATTGTGTGAAGGCCTAGTGGGGGGAAGGGGGTATTGAGCGTGGGGCTGTGGGTGGAAGTTTATTTTGGCTTTTGTAGTTCCTGACCTCACCACCCGGGCCTTGTCCAACCCAGTGTCAACCCCTCCTCCTGCATGTAGGAGCTGAGTTCCCATGATGGCCAACATTTGCCAAGGGACAATCACACTCTTTGAAAATCCTGTATGGTAGATGGGAGAAAAAGACAGTAGGGAGGCTGGAGCATATATTTACACACGCCCATGCAGAAACCAATATATCTATATCTATATATATTAGAGAGAAAGATGACATCTAGATATTTATACACGTGTTTCTTCAGCACGGGACTATTCAGGGATGAAGCAAGGCCTTTTCCCACCAGAGAACAGTAGAAGTCTCCTGGGGGGAGTGGGCTTTACCTGAAGGCCTGGGGGAGAGAGGCGGGGAGGGGGGAGGAAGAAGCCTAACCTTGGACCTTCAGGTGTTGCCTGGACACTGACGTAGCAGCTGGCCTATTTTTACCACTTGCAAGGTAGAGCCTGGGCCTGTTGGCAGGAATTTTCAAAGGGCTAGCAGCCTGAGCATTTTTAGCTGCACGGGTGGTTTAAACAGGTGTGAAAAGAGAGTGCCTTGGGTCCCTTCTAGTTCCTGAAAATGTTTGGCATGAGGGTGCTTAGCAGCCTCACTGTTCCCCTTACCACCTTCCTGACACTCAGCTCTGTCCCTACTCTTGTTGAGGGAGATAGGACGGGGTCAGGGGACAAAGAGAGCTAAGGGACTTTTCCCACCTCCCGGCCTCGTCCGCTGCTCCAGGCGCTGTGGATTTGGGCCGGCTGGCGCCTCGCTAGGCCTGGGCCCTCCTCCTGGCCCAAAGAGTGATCCGCTGCTCGGCTCCTCCAGGCCTCCGGCGACCGACGGGGTAGCTCTGGAGCCCTAGGGAAGTATTGGGGGAGGCAAGAGGAGTGGACTTAAGGAACGGGTGGCACAAGGGAAAGGGGAGAAGTGGGGGCGGGAGTCCAGGATTGGAGAGGGTAACGGAGCGCCGAGGGCGTTTGCGAGCGGGGCCAGAGGGCCGGGCTTGGCCGGCTCCCGCGGGCGGCCCGGCGGCCGGGCTGCGGCTCACCGCGCGCCCCTTCTCTCTGTCTGTACCTGCTGTGTTGCCGTCGGCGGCGCGGCCGCAGCGAGCGACGTGCCCCAGGACGGGCTGCTGCTGCACGGCCCCTTCGCGCGCAAGCCCAAGCGGATCCGCACGGCCTTCTCGCCCTCGCAGCTCCTGCGGCTGGAGCGCGCCTTCGAGAAGAACCACTACGTGGTGGGCGCCGAGCGGAAGCAACTGGCCGGCAGCCTCAGCCTCTCGGAGACGCAGGTAAAAATCACCCGGCCGGCGCGCGCTCGGCCCGCGAGCCCAGGTGGAGGTGGGGGCGGGCAGGTGCAGAGGGGCCCAGTCTCACGCCCCCGCCTTCCCCGGAGCCCTGTCCCACCCGGTTCCACAAGCCACCCTCCCCGCCCCCCCGCGGCCCTCCTGCAAAGCCCGCTCGAGAGCCCCTTCCCACCCGCTGCGTTTGGCCTCGCGGAGGCCGCAGGACTTCCGTCAAGCTCTAAGGACCCACCAGGAGGTTGGAAGCAAACCACAACCCAGCCTGCTCTCAAAGGCCATGGGAGGTGCCAGGTTCTCAGGAGGAGGCAGGGCGTGGAGCCCCACGCCGCAGTCACTCCCGAGCTGTCCCAGTGTCCACCGGAGCCGTCTCAGCCCTGTGGTGGCGGCCGCTCTTCTCCCGCCACTCTTCGGGGGTGCTCACGGCTCTGCGGGAGGCCCGGGCCTTTCCCCGCCCCGGCTTTGCGGCTGTTCATGGGCAGAGTTGGCGGGGGCCTGGCTGCCCACCAGCGGATGTGGTGTGGGGAGAAAGCCCTCGTGTCGTCAGGCTATGAACATCAGAAGCAGAGGAATTAGCCAGGCAGGGGCCAGCCCTGCTTGGGGTCCGAGGGTGGCGCTGATCTCTGCGCAGGCAGGCTGGTAGGGCTCTGGAAACTGGTGTTTGGGGCGCGCAGACCTGTGAGGCACCTGGGAATGGTGGGAAAGTAGATGCGGGGACTCAGGGACTGTGTTCACACGCTTGAAGGGCTGTTGAGTTGGGGAGGGAACGAACTCTACTGGCGTTGGAGAGGTTTTGACCTGGGTGAAATTACAGTAACCACGTAGTATTTTTGTAATTGATAATTAAGAAAAGAAAATTTTAAAGAACTAGATTGGAGTTATAGGGAGGCAGATTTGGGTTTATTGTAAAGACTGCCATAAATAATTGCTGCCTGGAAACACCACCTAAGCTCTTGGTCCCTGGGAGTAGCCGCCGTGCTGTAGGGGCTGGTTGCTGCCCTGGAGGCCGATTTCCGTGTCTGGATGGGCCTGGGGAGACCTTCTTCCCTTAAGTCCCTCACAGCTCCCAGATGTGCAGATGAGGGGGGTCTGCTCGCCGCCCAGCGGCTCCCGCCCCGCCGGCTTTTTATCACCCTCTCCCCTTTCTTGCTGCTCTGGCCCCTACTACCTGCCATCCTAGTCCCGTGAGGAAGCGTCTGGGGGGAAGGGGGCAGCCTGGGGTCTCCGGGGATTAGTGAAGATAGGAAGGGGGCCCAGTGGGGGAGTCCAGACCCTAAGTGCCTCCCCAGCTCCCCCGGCAGACATCACTCGCTGGTCCTCGCGTCCTATTTTGGTTTCTATTGTCAAGACGTCTTATCTGTCCGATGCCCCATTTAATCACATATTGCTCTCCTCTCCACTGTAGAACCCATGCTTTTTGGGCTGTTCTAACTGCAGAGATAAAGCTTACAAAACAACAGAGTTAATTTTTTAAATGTTTTAAAGAAATACATGCTAAAAAAAACAAGTTAATAAAATAATACCCCTTCCCTCCTGGCAAACAGTGTTTTAAAATTGTTGTCTAAAACAAGGTGTCAATTTAAGAATGGTGTTTATAGTTAACATCATTTAAAAAGTATTAGGTATTAAATTTTAATTGCAGAAGTGTAAGAAAACAAGATGGTTTATAATCCTCCCACCCACAGATTTAACACTTGTTGAAATAATATTGTTTTTTAAACTTTCAATTTTTTAGCTCAGTGAGAGCATTTTTAATTAAGTTTCTTTCAAACCGAATCTAGCTGCCTATGTGCTCCCAACAATGCCAGTTAGTAAATGTAATGATTGTTTCCTTCATTTTATTATGTTTCAAACATATTTAAAACAAAACCAGATAGAATAATATGGTATATCCAGCTCAACTATCAAAACTCATGTCTAATCTTGTTCTATCTATAGATGAGCTGGTTTTAGCATATGGAACAAAAAAAAAAAACAATAGAACTATGGGAGGTTTGAGCCTGAGAAACCATCCTGAGGCTCATCTTTTCAGGTGAGGACTCTGAGATAGAGAGATGGACTGGGCAGAGCTCCCTAGGCAAGCAGATTGGATTTCATTATCTGCCTCCTTGCTAATTAACTGTGTGACCTTGTGTGAGTTACTCAACCTCTCTGAGCTCTGATTTTCTCATCTGGAAAATAGGTTGTTTAAGGATTAAAGGTACCCAATAGGAACTCAAATAATATTAATTCTCATCCCCAGTCCTTCCCTTCCCTCTGTTTAAAGTAGTATATATATCAAGTTAGTGTTACAGTAAGCCCCTAACCTGGGAATCCTGACTTAGTCTAGTGTTTCTTCTGCCATATCTGGTCTCCTTCATCATCATAGCTGTCTTTCTGTCCCTCTTGTAACTTACTATTTAGACTTAGGCTATCTAATTAATTATCCCTCTTTCAGTATTTACTGGGCAAGCCTACCTGTCATTTCCAACTATTGGTTATTTGTCAGGCGTCCATCTCTACCATCAGTCCCCTACCATCTATTTCTACTGTCAGTATCTACATTTGTCTCTCGGAGCTCTCCAATCCATCCTGCACAGATAGCTGTTTTATATCTAGCCACGTACTTCTGTCTGATCTCATTAAACTGCCTCTCCAAAGCTGGTTAACTTATATTTCCTATTTTCTATTAATTACGGTCTTCTTCTCCCTAACAATAGTTCTCAATTACCCAACTGCTGATTATTTCCTTATCCTCTATTCTGTTTTATCTTCTCTATATCTACCATCCATCTCAAGTCTCCATCTCTATAGATCTAGGTAGCTACTGACAGCATATTCATAAGCCTGCTAGTGCTTGCTTATCAGTCATCAGCTCTACCTTTGTCTTCTTTGTGGGCCTACATTGCTGTATCTGTAAGATTTGATGAAATGAACTCCGTGGTTCTTCCCAGCTCCGAGTTTCTGGCTCATCTATATTCTACTTCTCTGTGTTTCTATATGATGCTTCCTCCAAGTTCTCAGAGCTCATAATACATCTCCCATATATCATAATACACATAGGACTTTGCTGCTGTGAAATTATCTACCGTGTCCAAATGTCACTCTGTAGACTGGCTAGATGGATCTCGCAAGAAAATCTTAAAATACAGATTCCCAGGCCCCATTCAGGAGATTCTCTTAGGAGTTCCAGGATAGGATCCAGGAAGTGTTTTTAAAACAGCTCTCTGGGTGATTCTGATGAACAACAGGCGAGCTTTGGGAGCCAGAGGTCAAGCCTTCCTGTTTCTCTCTATACCCTAGGGTCCAGCTCAGTGACGAGCAAGGAGTCGATGCTCCATAAACATGTATTGAATGAATAGGCAAATTTCTTTTGATTGTACACATATCCATGTGTTAACTTTATCAATCATTTCCCTTGCTTTCTGTAGTCACTGACCCCTCCCTTTCCCTCTGTTTTCTATTTTTCGCTTGCACTTTATTTTAGATGATCCAGTTTTATCCACCAGTTCATGGATAAAACTCCTGGTAGGGTTAAGGAAATTAGTGTTTGGGTCTTAATCCAGGGCCCAGGGGTCTCTGTATGCTCAAAGCTTTAGTATGGAGTGTTGGCAGTGGGCAACCCAAACTTCTTTGTTGGGGCAGGTTAGTATGTTTGGTTGAGAGTTGAGTATTTATGCTGGGATGGCCACCGGTCAATCCAGGAAGTGGAGGGAGTAGTCCCGGGAAAGGGCTAGTTCTCCTTTCTGGCTCTGATTACTTGCTCCTCACCGCTATGGTGCAGCCTCAGAGTCTGACCCGGATGAGTGGATGATGCCCATCTAAGCTTCAGTCCTGGTGGGGCAGACCCGGATTTGGGTCAGATCAGAGCTGTGAGTGGAAGTGAATGTGTGTGTGTGTGTGTGTGTGTGTGTGTGTGTGTGTGAGTAATGGGTGTGTGTAACATGTGTGTACTACAGTGTGGGGCACGTACAGGCAGTGTGATTCATGCCCAAAGGTCAGGTGATATCATATATGCACACGGCGTAGAACGCAGCCCGGGTGCTTCTGCGCATGCGTGGGGGTGGCACATTAGTGTTAGGGGGAATGAGAGAAAGCCTTTGGTTGCTCCAGGCTGATCAACTGGTCAGTGTTTCCAGCTGCCCCTCCTGCTCTGAACAGTTTAGCAGGTGTTTCTTCACCTTCTCTGGCTTTGAGTTCATTTGAGCTGTGAGGGAAAGGGGTGTGGAAATGGAGTCCTTAGCCTTGGAGATTCCTCCTTTAGTGATGGGGGCAAAATGTAAAGTGTGCACACTTGCAGAATATGCACAACGAGTGACTGGAGTCTCCTTGAAGTCACAGCTGTGGGCTGAGGGAAGTGAGGGGAGACCTGCACGGGTGCAAGTTTCCCAGAAGACCTCAGGCCCAGAAGGCTTGGAGGGATGCATAGGATTCTAGGTTGGTGGGAAGGAAGGGGAGGGTTTGAAGTAGGTGGATTAAGACGGAGCAGGAGGTGTCGAGTCTGGCCACCGTCTTGGGGCCCAAGAACAGGTGGGGAGGTCTTAGAAGGAAGGAGTGTATGGTAACCTGCCTATGGGTATTTCCCCCCAGGGGCATTGGTAAGGAGACTTCTTGGGGTCCATTCCTGCTCTGAAAAACTCTGCTTTTTAAGGGATGGATGAGAAGGAGATATCCAAATGACTTGAATTTTAAGGAAAGGTCAAGAGGCCTTTGTTACTAGCTCGCTGTCGGTTCTGAGATGGACTCATCTCTTCTCCAAGTCTTGGCTCTTCTCCAAGAATTTCTGCATCACTCAAGTTCCAGAGTCCAGTGGGAAGCAGGACAGGGCAGGGGAGGTAAGGAGACTGGAGTGGGTCCCTAGGGCCTAGTCCTGAAGAGGCAGATGACTCTGTGATGTCTCTCTGAGAGTGAGGGCAAGCATCCAGGATGGTCTGGCAGAGGAGGAGACAAGAAGGCTTAGGATGAGTTGGGCTATAGTTGATGGGGAGTCAGAGGTGGCCTCAGTTTGGTGGGTCTAGGATGGCATTGGGCTTGACCCTGAGAGTAGGAGGAGCTCATATGATCAAATAATAAGAAATGGATCCCTAGCAGAGGGGGGTATTACCTTGATAGGGTATTTGAACTCCTTGAGGACAAGTATTCTCCTGAAAGTATGCAGGCAGGAGCTCCAGACTCTTCCATTTGGGATGGGCTAAAGTTGGGGACCAGTGGAAATGAAGGGATCCAAATCTGGGTCATTCAAATAGCAGGTTATTCAAAAGTAAAGTCTGAAATAATTGGCTGGAGCTGTAGTTTGGTTGTGTGTTAGTACCTTTGTCCATTCATTTGCCCATTAATACATGCACACCTTCATTAATGTATACATACATCAGTCAGTCCTCTAATGCATTAATGCGTACATGCATTCATTCATTCATCCACAGCACCTTCCTCATCCTGTTTGATTCATGCTGACCCTTGCGCCTCCCAACAATAGGTCTCCCTCCCTGCCCCAGATTCTCCCTAGAAGTGGTTAATCCAATCCACAACATGGAGGATTAAGAATTGACCCTGTTGGAGAAGTGTCCCCTGAACTATGCCTAAAATCTCTCCAGCAATTGCACTTCCCAAACCCCTTTCCTGATTAGACCTCGATCCCTCCATCGTTGATTTTCTTGGGCTCTCCAGTTCTGGCCTAGGCACCTCTTAACCAATAGCACAGTGCCAGGAACTTCACCTGTGCCCAGCTTGCTGAACAGACTGGAACGTGCCCACTGGGACTCCAGCGTAGAGTACTACACTGCTCTGGTTCTCCAGGTTCCCACGGCCTGATGAGGAGACAGAGGTTCGAGCAGGTACATGAACCCACTGCTCGGGTCACTGTTGCTGAGACAGGGAAAACTAAGGAAGCACAGACAGGCAGTGGGGCAGGTCCAGCCCAGGAACATCTGAGCAGGATTCTGAAGGCTAAATAAGAGTACTCCAGGTGGGGTAACTCAGGCAAAAGTGGAGAATCTTGGAAGGATCTGGCTTCTCGGAAGCGGAAAAACTGAGACATTCAGTGAAGCGGGGACTTGGGAGGCCACAAGGAACCTCTCTCCAAACCCAGAGGAGACACAGATGGGGGACGGGTTCCTTCAGCCAATATCCCAACTGTGCCTTCGCGGGCTAGTGTGCGGGTATGGTGGGGAGGCAGGTGCAGAATAAAGACCGCCTCGCAAAGCTAGCTCCCACAGAGCTGGGAGCCACACTGCATGACCTGGTTCCTTTCTAGGGCCTCTGTCCTCCAGGGAAAGGGCTCTGGGGTGACCCCAGATTGCCTTGCTGGGTTACAGAGGTGATGGGGGTGTCACTCTTGCCTCCTACTACACTCAGAGCCCAATTCTTTTTCTTTTTTCTAAGTAAAAAATAACTATTAATTGTTATCAGTAATGCAGTAAAGAAAAGACAGAAAAGTGGAAAGAAGAAAGAAAGGTCACCCCACACGTTAAATACATTTCCTTCTAGTCTTTTTTCCCCATGCATAGATTTTGTTTTCCCATGGTTGTGATCACACTGTGCCCAAACTGCATCCTGCCCTTTTCACTGATATCATTAAGTCATAAGCATCCCCCTGTTATTACAGTCTTTGTAAACAGCATCTGGTCATTCAGCCTAAGGCTGTTGACAAGATAGCCAGTCTGCTTAGGGAGACAGTTTACATCCCTGTTTCTAGAAAGCTGCCTCCTTGACCCTGGTTGTTTTTATGGAGAAAATATTCAGGATCACCTTTCATTTGGGTGTGCCAGGAAAGCTGGCCCTTGCCTGAAAACATAAGCTGTGCCTGGAACTCCACCACTGATAACTTTCCTTCTTCGGGCCAGTGCTGTGGGGCAGGGTAGCAGGCTGGGTCCATCCCACTATAGAGAAGTCTCCTTCCTGAAAGGAGACTTGGAGTGTGTGTGAGAGGGAGAAGGTGCAGCGGAGGGCCAGCTGTCCTGGTGTTGCCCAGAGCTTCCCCGGATTGCCCCATCACTAGGCTGGGCACGCTTAGGCCTCGGCCAGCCCCTTGGGCTCTCAAGAATGCTGCTCCAGCCCTGCATCCAGGCCTGAGTCACGCACATGCCTTGCATAGGCGCTCACCCACCTACTGGCTGGCATAGTGTCAGTGGGCTCTAGGATAGGGGGCCGGTGCCGGGCAGGGGCCAGACGTGGTTGTGCTGAGAACCACCCAGAGCCCAGCCCACCCTGTACCCAAGGAAAGATGGTTATGGGATCTAGAAGTTTTGCACCCAGAGTATCTACTGTTTTCCTTTGTCTGTCTGAGGTGAGACATGCAGGCGATGGGTTTGCACCCTGCCTTAGAGATGAGGGAAGAAGATCCTCCTCTTACACCATCCACTGAGGCCACGTGCCTCATTTCTTCCTGTCCCTGGATGGCTGCCCCCACCCCCATCCAGTGCTCTAAAATTAAGGGCAGGGCAGACCCTGGGGAGGAGGTGCTATTAGGGGAAGCCTTGGCTTGGGTGGGCTCCATGAAGCGGACAGGGGGTGGTGTCTGGGAAGGCGAAGGTAGAGCGCCCTGGGCACGGAAGTGCTCCCAGGGCCCTGATGCCCGGCCTGCTTTTGGCCGCCACTGCCTAGCTTTATGGCTACGGCCTGTGCCTTTCCGCCATGCTCAGGGCCTAGCAGCTGCACTAAGGGTTGTCTTCTGAGGACTGCCCCTGGCCCCACCCAGGGTTCAAGGATCTTCCCGCAGCAGTCACTGAGGCTGCCAAAACCAAAGTGCTCACCGTCATTCCACACACACAACTTCCCACTCACCACTGGCAAGGACACCAGGGGTCACCCAGCAGCAGCCGACAGCACCTACTGGCTTTGCAAATGAGCTGTCGTTTTCAGGAAACCATCCATGTCTCGTAACCCTGCCATCTCTGCGTCACCTGCCCCAGGGACCCTCTGGAGCAAAAGCCCAGGAGGTGCCCTGGAGCTGCAAGGCCCCCAGAAAACATCTCTCCTACAGATGAAGGACTTAAGCCCAGAGCAGGGAAGGAACTTAGCAAAGGATCAGCACCCAGGCCCATTTTTACCAACTCTGAGGATGGGAGGGATGGCCTGGCTCTGCAAGACCAAGTAAAGAACTGCAAGGTCAGGAGGAGCTGACAGATGAGTGAGGCTTCCTCCACAGTCCTTGAGCACTAAGTCTAGTTAGGGAGCTGGGATAGCCCTCCTCGATCATGCATAAGAGGATGTTAAAGGCTGTATCCTGGACACGGAGCAAATGCTGGGGGAGGCAGGAGAAGCGAGGGGTGATGAAAGATACGGCTAAATCTGGGGAGGCTTCCTGGAGGAGGTGAGCTTAGCATTGTTGACCTGTCCCTCCAAGCCCCCACCACCCATCACAGAAGACAGTTGTCCGCTTTTGAACCCTCCCCTTGTCAGGACTCTCACTGCCTGACACAGAAGCAGGGAGCCCTCTCTGTTTAAAGAGGAGCTCACTTCTGTACCCTGCGATTTCTCCTATGGAACCTGTTCCCATATCTGGATGGGCTGTAGAGGCCAGCACTTTGGGGGCAGGAAGTTTAGAGCACTGCTCCAGGTGGGGCTGCAGACACCCCTCTGTCTGAGGAGGAGGAGGCCTCACTGGTGGGTTTCAGACTACCCTGAGTAGCTGCCCCCTGAGGGACCAGCCTTCCCACCTGCCCAGCTCAACCTCTGATGTGGGATGGGGGGATTTCCACCTGCCCACAGGGTCCCCTGGAGAAAAACTGACTGACCTGGACGGTGTGTGAGTTGGAACCTTGAGTGGCGAGGGTCTGTGACCCTAGGAATGCTTTGGCTGTCCTGGGCACTGCTCTTCATGTGGGGGGTTATGTAGCCATGTCCCCTCTGCCTCTTTGTGCTGCAAAGAGCATAGGGTGGCCGGGGGTGGGGGGCACATGAGACCCACAGGGTGCTCATCAGGACTCATGCGATGGCTTTTCATACGTTCGCCTAAAAATACTGTTTACCTCCACCTCGTGAAGGAGAGATTATTATCTCTTCTCTAGAAGGCGGCAGGGACCCAGGTCTGCTGGGCTCCTGAGCCTGGATGCCTCCCCTCTACTGTGCTTTGCCTACAGGATGCTCGGCAGCTCCGTGATGGCTCCCTTTCCTCTGTGAGAGGGACTGGAAGATGGCCCCTCTTGGCCCTCACTCTGCCCTCTCCCTGCCCCACCTCATTCACATCTGGAAGAGTAGTCTTTCAGACCCAGCAGGTGGCGCGTGGCCAGAGGAGAGGCCCCTGGCCTTGGTTTCCCCATCTGGCTCCCAGCTCAGCCTGGGTGCTGAGACCCCAGTAGCTGCTCTGGGGGCCTCCTGGGTGTTTCTTACTTCTGCCCCTCCCTCCCCGGCCCAGGTGAAGGTGTGGTTCCAGAACCGGAGGACAAAGTACAAGCGGCAGAAGCTGGAAGAAGAGGGGCCTGAGTCCGAGCAGAAGAAGAAGGGCTCCCACCACATCAACCGGTGGCGCATCGCCACGAAGCAGGCCAACGGGGAGGACATCGATGTCACCTCCAATGACTAGGGTGGGCAGCCACGGATCCACGAGGGCAGAGCATCTGCTCGCTGCTGGCCAGGACCCCGGGTGGGCCCTGCTGGACTCTGGCCGCTCCCCCGCCAGGCTTCGGGGAGGCCTCGAGTCACGGCCCCACAGGGCTCGGAGCCTGGGGCCACCACTGACAGAGGGACAAGAAATGGGCTGGCTGAGGCCTGGGACTCCTCCACCTTTTCCTCAGAGAGCCCGCCTGCGTGGGCAGGCCGCCGGCCACAGCCACTCTCCACTTCTCTTATCTCCTGCGTTTCTGTTTTAATTTATTTTCCAGGCACCCGCTGTAGTTCTTAGTGATCCCCCTGTATCTCCCTTCCCTATGGGAATAATAAAAGTCTCTCTCTTAATGACATGGGCATCCAGCTCCACCCCCGGAGCCTGTGAGCCCCGGGGTGGGGGGGGTGGATTCCGGCTCTGGGGACCAGAGGGGACTGGCAGAGCAAGCTTGTACAGCGCCTGGGAGCCTGGGGTAGGGCCTGGGAGACTCAACTCATTAACTTTTCTCCTCTGTTGGTGGTCCAACCTGGTCTCTAGCTCCAGCTCTAGAGCAAGGGAAACTGAGGCTAGACATGGGGAAGGACCACCCTGTGTCTTAAGGGAGGCTATCTATGCTCTGGTCTTTCCAAGCTTATTGAGCGGTGGGAAACGCCCATGTGGGTTAGGGGAGAGACAGAACATGCCCACTTCTGCATGCTGAGAGACTCTGGTGGCTCCTCCAATTGAGGAGAAACTAGAAGAAAAAGGGAGTATTGGGAGCTGGGGGCAGAGCACCAATCACAGAAGTTGACTATCCCAGCCCCAGGTCCTGGCCCCACCGGGATGCTCATCCATCCCCGGAGAACCCCCCCGTGCAGATGAAAGCTTCCAAGTTGGGGTGTAAGGCTGAGCCTACAACCGGTCCCCAAGGACGCAGGGCCTCTAGCCAGGAAAGAATAACAAGGCAGGCCTCGACTGAGCTCTTCAGTTCATCTGCCCTTCTGCTCATCCACTTGCCTCTCCTGCTGTCACACATCAAGGTTTCCTTCATCCTTAAAAAGCAAGACCTGTCTTCCTAACAACCTTTCCCTTACAACGTCCAGACCTGTCTCCACTTCTTCACCTGCCATGTGCTCCCCAACCCTCTCACCAATCACCAATTACCACCACCCATGGGGGCCAAACTCAGCTGCCGCCTATTTGGCTTTACCTACAGCCCGCTCTTCTGGCCATTCCTTCCTTGACTCCAGCACCCCCTCCGCCTTTACTCCGGTGCCTCTGACACCATCACCTGCCTCTCCGAGTCCTCCCGTCTTGTCCTTGCCTCGTCGCCCCTGTCCACTGCAGGGCCAGCCCTTGCGCCTCCTGCCTCTTCACTGTGCCCTCCACCTGGGGCTTCACATCCATGTGCAGGACTTCTCCTGGCGCCCTGGCCTCCCTGCAGGTGACCTCTGCCGAGCTGCAGACCCCCCGAGCCCGCCGCCCACATCTGCTGCACTCCAGGCCCCCCGGCACCTCAAACCCAACACGTTCACAGCTGACTCATCTCCCCACCTGTTCTCCTCCAGGATTGCCCACCTCAGCAAACGGCCAAGATTTCTTCTACCTTGGGAAGCAGTGTACATGGCTCCTTGGGGGTGGGGAGGGGAGGGAAGGGAAGGAGTGGTAGGTTAATAAGGTGTGGATGTCAGAGATGAGGCCCCTCCATACTGTGGCTAGGGTTCTCTTCCTTGAGCCCACACAGGACTGTGTCACACTCATCCTAAGCCCCCCACTCTACCCCCACTTCTTTCCCAGCCTTGGCCTCTCCTACCTCACTCCTGGTGCCCTCTGCTTCAGTCTCGCCCATGTCATCCCTGAGCCCCTGTGAGCCATGGGTTTTGCCTGTGCTGTGCCTTTACTCATGTTTCTCTTGGCTCCTGGAATGTGCTGGGGGCTTGATCCATGTTGACGTCAATGTTGAAGACTTGCCTGGGGCACATGCAGGGATCCAAGCACAGAAGGTCCTTTTGCTGGGACCGTCAGCATCTCACTTGGGTCCGGTCAATGCTAGAAACCAAAGGGCTTTCTCCCATCCCAATGGCCCTCCTCACCCCATCAACCAGGAAACACATTCCCCACATCTTGAAAGTCCTAACCTCCAAGCGCATTGTCTCACCGCCAAGCAGGTGGATAACCTCTGGGGAGCGCGTACACACAAGTGGGCTGAGGTGGAGGAGGGGAGGCGTCCTTCTGGCACCGGTGGGGCAGAGGAACGGGTGAGCTGTTCCTCTCAAGAGTCTCACTTGGGGGGGGGGGAGGGGGCGCAGGAGGATCCCAGCAGAGTAGCCCCTGTCATCCAGATAAAGAGCTGGAAAGGACCCAAGGAAACCTGCCAGTCTTCCTAGGCCAGGCCTGCGTGGGGCGGGGCGGGAGTCCCCACCGCACTCCCATCCACCCCCCCGTGTTGTGCCTCTCCCTGCAGACGGTAAATATTGGTGTTGTGACTTCATTAATAAAGGCTTCTGTGAGCCTGAAAAACATGGAATCAGGATGAACTATTTTCTGAGCTGCCGGCTTGCCAGGTTTGCTAATTTGGGAGTTTTTGGGCCCTCTCCAGGGAACAAACCAAAGTTTCTCTCAAAGAGACACAGATGCAGCCGGGAAGGGGAGAAGAAGCTGAGGAATGATGCTCCCGTCCCTCCCTCGACTGCTCCTTCCTCTTGGAGATCAGGGCCCTGCAGGTGGACAGGTGGACAGGGGCTGCTTGGCCAGGCGTTCCCCAAATGAGCCCGGCGAGGTCATGTCCCCCCCAGCTGGGCTGGCCTCCCAGGCCCTGCAGAGTCAGACGGCTGCGGTACTGATGACAAGAGACAACCCCACGCTGCATGTGGCTTCAGTGGAGGGAACACGGGGCAGCTGTTCTTAACTCCCGTGGCCCAAGCCATGTGCCTCAGCTTCGGGGAATGATCTTTACGCTCCTCTCGTCCATGGAACTTTCCGAGATTAGTCCCCACAGCTCTGTAGCTGCATGGCTTGTGATCTTAGCATCTCTGCTCTTGGTTTTCACCAACTCCTCCTCAGGGGCGCTGTGACTGCTTCCCATGGGGCTCCACGGAACCCGTGCCCAGTGAACTGGGTTCCGCCCAGGAGGGAGCCAGGCGGGGGCCGGCAGGCCTCTGCTGGAGCCCCTGCTCCCGGGCAGCCATGCAGGGGGAGGGGCAGGGAGGCCAGCAGGCTGAGTGGTGCAGGCCCAGCCAGCTTTCCTGTCAGACAGGCGCTGCCAATGCGGAGCCAGACATCGGGAACAGGTTTAACCAATTACCCGAGCGCCCCATCTGCTGTCTGGGGTGTGTGTGAGGGTGAGTGCATGTGAGGGTGTCTGGGAGTGTCTGGGAGGGCTGTGGGCGTGTGCGCGCGACTGTGACTGTGTGGGTGTGTGTGGGCGTGCGGCGGGGCACGTGGGCGGGGTGTGCTGCCTGTCCCCGTCATACCCCCTCATTTGTCAGACTGTGGCCACCAGCTTAGGGTCTTCCTGTCTCCCCAAGACCTGGGGGTCTCCATGAACAACCCACCCAGCGCCCCAGACCCCCATTCCCCACTCCCCTCCTCACCACTCTCACCCCCAGGGCTTACGAGAGCCCGGAATCACGCCTTCTTTCAAATCGCACATTCAGATGTCTTCTCCTATCAGACCACACGTTCTTCCCGCTCACTCACTCGATTTCCTTCTACATCCGCGCTTTGACCTCCTCACAGGCTGCTCCTGGCCACAGGCCCCTCCATTGTCTCTCCCACATCCCCTGGTCCCACTGCTCCTTGGTTGCACCTGCCTGGCAAAATCACAAACTTGCTCGAACCTGTTTCCCCATCTGCCCTTGCAGCTGAGTCTGTGAGGACATCAGGCAAGCGTGCTGGATGGCACCCCTTGAAGTCCAAGGTCCCAGCCTCGGTTTAGATTGATAAATCCACTCCTGTTCTCCACAGGGGATGTCTCAAACGGTCACCCTTCTCCCCAAACCTCTTTCCCTGCTTACCCGCAACAGAAAACCTTATTTCCATCTCCAGAGGGAAATGAGAAGCTCTGGAAGAGAACACCTTCGTTATCAACCGGGGGCCAGGAAGAAAGAGATAGTCTCTTCAAATGGGGCAGTCTGAGGAGGGTTGGATAAAGGAACAATTCACAAATTTGGGGACCCCAAGAAGAGATGTTGTAGTGCCCCAAGCTAACGACAGTGGCCCACAGCCCTGGGGCCTGAAGAGGCAGGAGCAGTCACCAGAACCTAAGAGGACAGATGGATGGAGATGGCCCCAGACAGGAGCTGTGGCCTTCAGTAGCAGGGGGCCCAAGGAGGCAGGGGAGGCCAGGGGAATGAATCCCCCAGTGTCACTCTCTTCAAATCCTTCACTGGGGACTCCCAATCACAGGAGCCAGATGGCAAGTCCATACGAGTCAGCCTCCCGGGACAGAGAGCGGGTAGAGAATGGTGCAGAGTGGATCTGGGGGGGCCAGGCAAGCTAGCCTCTCACCCCCCCAACCTCCTACCCTCAAACCCACATCACCTCTGTCCTGTTACCCCGAGACCCTCCTCTCCTTCTGGCCCGCCCCTCTCCTCTCCGGGGACCTCACTTCTCTTTCCTGCCTCCCCAGGCTCCTCCCTCTCACCCGTTACTGTCCACATGCCCGAGTCTTCCTTCTGACACCTTCTGCTAGCCCCACATGGTGCTGCAGCCATCATCAGGTCTCAACGCCCAGCTCACAACCCAATTTCTTGGAAATTCTTTGTTTTACAAGTTAAGGTACACGGGCGGCCAGTCGGAGTCCTACTAACTTCCCAGCCCGTGGACATCTGGCTTTCGCCTGACCACATTCCACTGAGACTATTCTCTCCAGGTCCTTCCAGGGGACATGCTGTGTGTCCATCTTCCTCACCTCCCAGCACCTGTTCAGTATGTGGACAACCTCCCCTACTGGAAGCATCCTCGTCTCTTGTCTACCCCGTTCTCCTCACCTTCCTCTTACCCCCGGCATTAATGTGCTGGGGCTGTCAGGACAAACACCACAGACGGGGCAGCTTAAGCGACAGGGATTTATTTTCTCACAGTTCCGGAGGCTAGACGTCCGAGCTCAAAGTGCCAGCAGGGCTGATCTCTCCTGAAGCTTCTCTTCGTGGCTTGAAGGTGGCTGTCTTCACGTTCAGACGGTGTTTCCTCTCTATGGATGTCTGTGTCCAAATTTCCACTTCTTATACAGTGACCAGTCATACTGGATGAGGACCCGCCCTCATGAGCTTGTTTTACCTTAATGACCTCTTTAAAGACCCTGCCTCCGGATACAGTTGCATTCTGAGGTCCTGGGGGTTGGGACTTCAACATTTGAATTTAGGGGGACACAGTTCAGCCCATAACACCCTTCTTGTGGCGGAGCTTCTTAGCAGCCTCCTGTCTCTGGCCAGGCCTCAGAGGTGGGGGCTCCTCGAGGTTCCATCCCAGGTCTCCCTCTTCTCACCCCACGGACTCCCCCTGGGTGGTTGCTGCCGTTCCTTTAGCTCCAGGTGCTCTCAATAAATGGATAACATGCCAAGCTACGTATCTAGTTCCCACCCGCCTCCTGAGCTCCCGACAAGCACACCCAATCGTCCCCTGACATCATGACTTGGGTCTCTCCCAGGAACCTCTAATAACCTGTAAAACAGAATGCATTACCTTCTCTGTAGCTTTGTTCTTCCTTTTCTGTCCCTTAGCTCTGAGAGCTAAGCTGCCCAAGCCAGGAATCTGGGGCCATCTCTGATTTCTCTTTGCCACCTCTCCACCATCAATCACCAGTCCTAATCTCTTCATTCTCTCCATCCCCATTTCACCACCTGGTCTAGGCTCCGTCTTCCCCCACCTTGACTCTCTCCTGGTCTCCCCAGCAGTCTTGCCTGTGTCCACGATACACTCTACTCTGCTGCCAGATGAATCTACTTCCCTACTTAAAGCTTCCGGTGGCTGCCAGCTGGCCCACTTCTATCTCCGATGACTCGTCTTGCCCCCTATTCCCTAACACTGAGCTTCTTGCAGTTCACCCCTGGACTGAGTGAGGGCCCTGGTGTACTGTCCCTCCCTCTGCCACTCTTACCTATGGAGAGGAGGAGAACCAGCGCAGGTGGCCAGGGACTGATAGCAGCCTCCTTCCCTCACTTCCTCATTGGATGTGTATGGGGTCCTCGAAGGGGGACACCTGGTGCCTGTCACCCATTTGTCTACCTTCTCTTTCTCCTTCCTTCTCTTTACCCTCCCACAAGGCCCAGGGAACTGGGGTGAGGTGGGGCCCCAGACTCTGAGAAGATGTCCTTGTCAGGAAGGAGCCAGGCTCTGAGCTTAGACAAGGTTCCCAACAGCTACCTTGGAGTGGGGCGTGAGAAGTGAATGAACATTTTTCAGCCACTGCCCTGAGAGACACCTGGTAGTGCAGGGAAGCAAGGGCACATGGGGGTTAGGCCTTTTGGGAGTGGCTGAGACTTTGCTGTTTAAGGGGCTAATCAGCAGCAGGGCTGTGGGTGAGATGGCAGGAGCGGCAGCAGCTCTGGGAGGCTGAGGGAGCTCCATTCTGAAAATGACCCCGGGCCTTGAGAAAGGGTCACTCATCACTGTCTTCATCCCCTAGCATTCTGACCCTCCTTCTAACCATGGCCTGAGTGGGAGGAGGGAGGTCTTAGGGGCCAGTGGGTGGGGATGGGGCCAGGGGAAGCCACATTCCTGGAGTGTTAATGATCTCCGGGCTGGGCAGGAGCTGAGCCCCCAAACCAGCTAAAAACAACAAACAGCTCCCAGGAGGGATTTGTGTCTGTCCTGAGAGTCAAGGATTTCCGCCCGGATGGGGGCTGTGGCCAGTGGGGCTCTTCCACAAAGAAATTCCCGAGACCAGAAGTCCCATGACCTAGAAGTATCGCTTTGAGAACAGACTCCACCCCAGCCCTTTCCCTCCCCCCACTCTCCTAAGGAGGCCCAGTGCCAGGTAAGGGGAGGCAGCAGCCCTCCTGACACGCGGGAGACATGAGAGAAGAGTCTGGGTGCGTTCCTCACCTGGTCTCTCCAGTCCTCACACCAGCCCAGCAAGTGATGCTGCTCCTGACATTTTATAGCTAAAGACACCATGGCCCTACTAGAGAAGGTGCTCCTTAAACATCTGAGGGAATTAAGGGGTGCATAAAGGAAGTGACTGGCTGGAAGTCACAGAGTCATGCTGGGGCCGAGCTGGGGCTGGAACCGGGGTCGGCCTGACCCCAACCATGGACCTCACCTCTACTACGTGGTCCCCCTGGCAATGGGAGGCCATCAGCTGCTCCCTGCAGGGGTGGAAGAGGCTTGGAGGTCCGGGAGAAGAGTTCAGGCCTCACTCCCTCAGGAATTCTGGGGGCTGCCTAGAGGAAGAAGAGCCAGCAGAAGGTGGCTGAGGCCTGGCCCTGAGGGACTATGGAGCAGCTAGGAAGGGGCAGAGTTCCTGGGGCTAGTGCCATGCACGCTGCAGACATGGCAACCTTTCCACTTGGCTCAAGCCTCGCCTCCCTATGAAGCCTCTCTGGGCTCCCAGGCAGTCCAGAACTACCCTCCCCCCTGCACTCCCCCTCCCAGTCCCCTGGAGATCAACAGTACGAGAATCTACCCAAATCCCTGTCTGCTCAAGTTCCTTGCAGTGGGGCCCTTAGTAAAGGGAGGGGCCTTCTGCAGAGTTCAGCCCACCCCTCTGTCCCGCTTCCTGCCCTCACATGCTCTTCCATCATTTCCTCTCCCTTTCCCTCTGGGCCTCCTGGTGGCCCTGACTCCTCCCGGAGCCCCGGGTCTGGCCCTTCCTCGGGGGCCTTCCCACAAAACCCTCAGGCAGCCCTGGCTTGTCCTCACTGTACTTCCGTACCCCTCTCGCTCCCACCCACAATCCATAAAGCCAAGCCCCGAGGCTTTAAATCCATCATTTATTGCCCACAGCTCATTAGTATTACATAAATCAGAGACTGAAGGTTAAAAAGACACTGCCAAGTCTCCTCGGTGTGGCTAAGGCCCGTGGGCCGGCGCCTCACTCACACCCGGCCCGGGGCTGGAGGACCACCTTGCCTCTGGTCTTTCTTCTCTCAGGAACCCCCACCCTGCTCCCAGGCCGGGGGCTCAGGACCGAAAACAAGCCAGCTCACAATCAGGAAGGAGAGAGGGGCTGTCAGGCACCTCCCCAGCCGCCGTCTACACATCTTGGGCTTCTGGTCCCCGCACCATCGGATTGTTCTCTGGAGATGGGAGAAGGCTGCCCCGAGGCTGAGGGAATGTCTCAAGTGACCAGGAGAAGGCGGGCCAGTACACCGGGCCTAGAGAACT
Organism: Phoca vitulina; assembly: GCF_004348235.1. NCBI lineage: Eukaryota > Metazoa > Chordata > Mammalia > Carnivora > Phocidae > Phoca > Phoca vitulina. Next base: position 23,887,398 of record NW_022589715.1, on the reverse strand, counting down.
GGGGGGGCAGGGGTGCCCCGTGTTCTGACACAGCTGGGCCAGCTACCCCCTAACTGTGGGGCCCGGCTCGGCCTCCTCCCCAGGCACGAGCCAGTCTGTCCGCCACGCCTCCCTTCCTCCGGCCTCGGCTGAGCGGGGCATGGATGTTGGCCGGAAGTTTTCCCGCGTGGTGTTTTCCACAGCCCAGCCAGGGCTTATCTAGCAGCACGGCCCACTGGACCCCCACCGTCACCCTGAGCTATGCAGATCCTTTGCCAATCCCCTCCCCAAAGAGGAGTCCCCTTAGCTCACCTGGAATTGCATTTGGGAGCATGACCAGAAATCATCCAGGAGACAAAGTAAGTCGGTCATGAGATGCCAAGGCCGCAGGGCCGGGGCTGGGGTGGGGCTGGGCCAGGGCAGCCAGCACAGAGACGGAGTCGGAGAGACCCCATCTCTTCCAGGCCTCCCGAGGGGGTGGGAGTGGGGCTGGGGCTGTGCAGTTTTGGTCTCAAGGTAAAGTGCACAAGAACAAGACCCATGGAGAGGTGGGGCAGGGTGAGCTAGAAGAGAGCTTTTCAAAAGGGGACCCAGATGTGCCCAGCCTGTCATTGGCACAGTCATATTATGGCAGGATTAGCTCAAAAATACTTGACCCTCTCACACTGTGGCAACCTTTCCTTCCACTGTTTTGTTCTCCCTACTTGCTCTGCTTTCACCCTTTCCTGACTGGTCGGGGGCGGGGGGTGCCGCTCCTGAGGACACTGGGCGGGGGGCCCTCAGGGCAGCAAGCTGCAGGAATAGCAGGGCCTGGCTGGCAAGTGGGGGCAGCAGGGGCTTCTGAGGGGGCGCCTGGTGTCAATGCCTGTGGAAGACCCACGTTACGGCAAGCACCCCTGCACTGAGGACGGTGAGAGCCGCCCGTGGCCGCACCCCTGCTGCCCTGCACTAGCCTTCTCCTGCACCTGTGTCGCCGCCAGCCACGTCTCTCCCCAGGTGGAGTCGCCAGGGCAGGGGAGGCCCTGAGGCTGCAATGTTGAGGGCTCCATTCCAGTTGGGGCCAGGTGAGGGGTCCAATGAGGCCCACGCTTCCTGTTTGTTTGCCCCGTTCCCCCCCACCCCTGCAGAGCCCCTGCCACCTCTCCTCTTCCCGGCCCACACGTGGGAGGAGACAGGAGCCATCAGCACATGGCCCCGGAGGCCAGAGCACGGTGAGAGGTGGCACGAGGGTGTGGGGCCACACGTAGCCACAGCCACCCACGCGATCTCCTCCTTCAGAACTGCAAAGTGTCTGGCAGAGGTCAAGTGTTCCCAGGATGTAGGCTCACACAGAAAGGCAAGGTCCAGGTTCTGAGGCCAACTGCTGGCCGTTCCCAGAGGGGCCTGCCCCTTTCCCAGTCCAGTGTCCACACTGGGGGATGTGCCTGGGATGGCCAGCATCTGAGCAGGACAGGCGAAGACGAGGTCCTGCTGGAAGAGCCGGTGGGAACCCCTTGCTCCAGTCCTCTGGTTCCAGACAGGGAGTAAAGGCTCAGAGAGGGGAGTGGACTTCTCCAAGGTCACACAGCCCCTTTGTACCACAGCCAGGGCCTGCAGTTCCTGGCTCCAGGCTGACTCTCAGAGTCAGGTGCCTGGAAACCTGGCCTTCGCCCTCAGGCAGAAGACCCTCCCACTCAGGAACCAGTGGGATGGGGCAGACAGCCCCAGGGGGGCTGGAGAGGCCCCCCAGATGGCAGTCAGCCGGGCTCCAGCTCCAGCCCCACCCTCAGCCCAGCTTCCAGCCTGGTGACTACAAGGAGGATCTTCCTGTAGAGGTCGAAGTGCAAGCCCACAATTCCAGCCAAACATCATTCCTTCTTGGGGCTTCTTGCCTGGAGCTGGGGTCATTTCAGGGGCCTCGAATGGATCAGCAGGGTTCCATGAAGGGTGACCTCAGCCCCAGGCACTGGGCTTCATGCAGAGGGATTGGTTCTGCGGGTTGTGCGTGGATGAGGGCCAGCCACGCTCAGAGCCAACTGCCCACAAAATCTTTCAGAGGCCGCCAGTGCTCCTGACTCCCTGGGCCCCCTCCTGAGGACCTCAGTCATAGCTGCTGGTTCATCCTGTGAGGTGTAGACTGCCTCCCCGCCCCCCCCGCCCCCACCCCTGCCCAGCTCAGCCCAGCCCGGGGAGCCACTGGGCCTGGCCACCAGAATATCTTGAATCTATCAGGCCCGCTGCCAAACCCACCAGCCCCCAGGCCCACTCCCACGGCTGCCGCCGGCAGCTGCTGCATCTGGGCAGCGGCAACCAAGGCTCAGACTTGATTCTGATAAAAAAGAAAAAGAAAAAAGAAAACCAAAGTATAAAAGGATCCTAATTCTACCCCGTGGGCACTCTACAAATTTTCAGCTTCACACATAATTGTGCTGAGTAGAGTTCTGACAACCCCACGTAAGGCCCAGAAATGCACTTGATTATTTTTTATAGGAAATGTGTCAGAATTCCTCTCCCGTATGTTAACATGTGAATAGATTAGTCTTCCTACCTCTGCGGGGGGCTCAGGACTGGTGGGGTTAGCTTGCCCCTCCCTGCAGGTGCAGCCCCAGAGACTCCGTCCCCTCCCCCAAGTGCCCGGCCTGGATCGTGCTCCAGCCCCAGGCCGGCCGGCCACCACTCACAGCCCCTTGTTGTACACCACTGTCCGGCTACTCGTGGCCCGGGCAATCTCAGGCTCTAACTGGGACGTCTCAATCTGCGGAGAGAGCAAGAACAGAGAAGACAGGTTGGGGGGGCAGGAGGGAAGGGGTGAGCGTGGAAGCTGGGAGTAGCATTAGGAGCACCCTGGTGCCCACAGTTCTCCCTCTCTGCCACCTATGGACACATCCTTCTTTACCGCCCTCCTGCCAAGGGGCTCACAGTATCCCTTCCTGTCTAGGTCTTGTCTCTTCCTCTGGCGGCATGTCTGTGTGGGTGAGCATCCTACACTCTGACCTCCGAGTTATGTCTTCCTCATCTCCAAGGGCCTTGTCCGCTGCACCGCACCACCGCCTGGGCCTGGTCACCACCCAAGGCTGCCTCACCCCCACTCCTGAAATCCCAACTCCACCCTCTTGGCCTCCACAGTCCCCTAGCCTTCCAGTACCCCCCGCACTCTCCCTATCCGTTTTTAGACCACGAAGACCTCAGGCCCCAGACTCCTGACAGCTCAGTCTTCACTCCCTCCCCCTCTAACCCGGACACCAGGGGCCATCACTCCAGCTAATCCCTAGCCCAAAAGTCCTTCCAGCCCCAAATGGCAGAAGCCCAGCTTTGGAGGAACTCCAACAGGCCTCCACCTTCTCTCCACTTGAACTTTGACCACCTATTGGAGACCACTCAACATTCACAGTCCCTGACTTGGGCTGGACGCCCACAGTGACCAGCAAACTTCTCCCTGCCGACCACTTCACCCAATCGGCTCCTTCTCCCATTCTCCACAGACAGCCACCTTAAACCATCTCCGCCCTCCTCAGCCACCCCACCCTCAGCTCCCCACTCATCCTGAGCACAAGAGCCTTCTTTCTACTTCAGAGAAAAAGCCAAAGACAACAGAAGGAACCTCTCAGCGTCCCACCATCAAACCCATAACTACCTGTCCACACTGCTCCATGCCTGCCCTCCTGCCACCCCTCCCCTCAGAAGGCAGCACCTCCTGGGGTCCACCTCCCCCCACACCCACTCTGGGAGCCCACTCCCAGACTGTCCTCCCCGTCTCCCACCTTTGCAGCCCACTGACTCTTGACCATCAGCATTTCAACACTGACAAGAACCTCCCATCTGATAAGACGTCCCGTTAACCCCATGTCACGCTCCAGCTACCGCCTGGTCTCTCCTCCTCAGCAACCACATTTCTTTAAGGCACTGTCTCAACTGGCCTTTTCCACCTCCTCACCTCCCACTGACTTTTCAACCCACAGCAAATCTGGCTTCTCTTCCCACCATACTCCACAAAAATCCTTCTCTCCAAGTTCACTGCCGCCCCCACGCTTTGTGACATCCACTGGACACTTGTCAGGGTCGCTGGGGCTCGGCCTGGCTGGGCCCTCTTCCCTGCACAACCCCCCGGGGGTGAGTCAACCCTCCCGGTGACTCCCAGATCTGAGGGGGCTCCCGCCATGTTTCTGCCCTGAGTCCTGGGCCCTCAGGGACTGCCTACTAGACCTTCTCATGGATATCTCACAGGCACTTGAACTCAACCCTAAAATCTAAATCACAACTGAGGTCACCATCTCCCCCTGCCCCACCCCAGCTCCCCACACCACCACCCAGTGGTGCCCTGGGCCTGCCTTGCCTCCTCTTTGCTTCCTTCCCCTCGAGTCCCAGCCACCCCAATCTGCCCCCACCTCAGACAGCGTGAGCCTTCCCAACCGCAAGTTGGGCCACCCCTCTGTTCCTTATAAAATGGCTCAATGACCCCGCTGCCTTCAGGGACCCAGTCTAGACTCCTGGGTTGTCTGGCCCCTGCCTAGCTCTACCCTGCCCCTTGGACCAGAGACAGCACACATACCTACTTATTTCAGGGCCTCAGATCCACTGGGCTTTCCCCAGCCTGACTCTGCCTGAGCCGGCCCCTCTGTCATCACCTCTCCTCCTCCCCCTCCCCACTCTCCCTGTTCTTCCTGGGGGCTTATCTTCCAGGAGGTCCAGGAGGCAGCTTTAGACATCTTCCCTCCTCCAGCCTGGGTGTGGCCACTTCCCCGGGCCCCCACAGCTCCTGGCACTTCTTAATCCCAGTTGTATCACTTGTTGCTGAGGTTGACTGTCCACTCGTCTCCCCCCTCTCCACTTTAGACGGCAAGCTCCATGAGGCAGCAAACGTGATGTGCGATCGATCGTGTTCATCCCTGCATCCTCAAGGCCTAGGGCCAATACACAGGAGGTATTCAGTAAGTGTTGAATGAATGAATGGGAAGAAGGGAGGCAGAAGGCACTGGGAGGAGAGGGTTCCCCTGGAGGCTCTACGGCAGCCCAGGTGTTGGTTTGCAGCTCCAGGGACTAAGCCAGTGGGGATGCCTGAGCCCCCCACGGGATGGAGCCAGAAAGGGAGGTGCTACCTCAGTGAGGGGGGCCCGGGCCTGATCTCCACCCTAGGTAGAGTCAAGGAAGTGCGGGGCCTTTGTGGCTTAGTTCAGCTGAACCTGCTCCCAGGTACGTGCTCTATGTCAAGGCATGGCAGCCCCGAAAAGCAGGCAGAAGGTGCCATAGACCTTCAAAGAACTCAGTCAGGCCCGGGGCTGGGCACGTCAGAGGTCAGGCAAGAGGGAGCGCAGTGCGGACCGGAGCTGTGGGCGTGGTGGAGTTCCGGGGCAAGGGGGGCCCTTCCCCTGTAGTCCACGGTTCCCTGATACCCAGGCTCTGGCCACTGGAGAGGGCCAAAGAGACAAGAGCTAGGCTCAGGGCCCAGGCCTCTTCCCCACGCCCTCTCCTCCAGCCACCTCTTCCCTCCCCACCCCTGCCGGCCTCCAAGCCCCCTCCGCCCCACCAGTCCCCCTCGTCCCCACGCTGCCGCTGACACAATGCACAGCGCCCACGCTTAAAAATCTAAATGCTTTTGAAAATGTTTAACCTAGTTAGACAAATTAGCAAAAATTTGTGCAAAACAATTTAGGTATTTAAAATATTCAATGTTTTTAAAAAACTGGAAAACTGTTCTTAGCTTTCAGCTGCAAAAACCAACAAAATATAACATCCCAGCAATCTTACCATGAGGTGTAACATAACCCTTCGGGAAAGCTGTTAAACAGCTACTGAGGCATCCTGGGAAATAGCACTTCATTTATTCAAATGCACATATGTCAGGCTTTTGCACCATATGTCATTCCAAGCTATTTACAGTAATAATTAAATCTTAATCAACGTTTAACCTCTGTAAAATGTTTGAAGAATCCTAATCACCCTTCAGACTGCACTAATGAAGGAGAAATATATAAACATAAAAGGAAAATGATGCACAGATATCACACTGGAAAGAACAGTAATTGCAAAATTGTATTTCTTTTAAATATAATCAGTAAATGATGTAAAGTAAGCCAAGGAGTATTTTAAGTTAAGACATCTTGGATGTCAGAGGTGTGAGCAGCTAATTTTGTTCTGCTACCCATAACAGATGTAGCATATTTTATTTTAGTGCCATTATTAGCAACTTCCCATCCCGGCTTTCACCGAAGCACTGAGGCCCGCATTAAAATCGGAGAAGCTGCTCACCACCACGGCGGAGGACCACGGGCCGGGGCCACGGCCCACTTGACCCACTCGACCCGCTCCCTGGAGAGTGCTGGCCCGGGTGCGGACTGAGGTGTCATCCTCCCAGCGGGGCGCTGTCACAGACCCAGCCCCGCCCCGCAGGCTCCCCACAGTGCTGAGGGCAGCAGGTAGGAGGGAGGCAGGGGGGAGATTCGGGCAGAGGAAAGGCTCTGGGGAGGGGAAGGTGGCTGCGGTACTCAGGAGCAGAGGCTTGGGGACAGAGTGGCATTCAAGGCTTTTTCTCTCGTTTCAATGTAATCAGCCCTCAAGTCAGATGTTTATGGCTGCCCACGCCATCCACCAGGGCTGGGCACAGAGATGGACAGGGGATCTCCTCCACGCCCTTGAGAAGCTCAGAGTCTAGGGGAGGAGTCACATATGAAAGCACATGGATCCCAGAGAGACGAGGTGCCATGGAAACTGGGGAGGGGGTGGGGGTTACCATGTATTGATGAAGGAACAGGGAAGAGAGACTTCTCCGAGGAGGTAGGCCAGGAAGAAAATGGAGGATTTTGATTCGAGAGGGCAGGAAAAGCTGGGTGGATGAAGGGAGAAGCATCGGCTGGCCAGCATTGTTTGGCGCATGTGGGGAACGTGGCAGGAAATGGAGGTGGGGCTAGGACAGGCAGGCCCCTGTAGGCCACACGAATGTGTCAGTGGAGGCATGGGGAGCCATGGGAGGATTCTGAGCAGGGGCGGGCCATGATCCAGACTCTGTTTTAGAAATGTTTCTCCCGTGGCAGTGGGCGTGGAGGATGGACTGGAGGGTAAGTGCGGGGGCAGCTGTGGGAATGAGAGGTGCCAGGTCCTGCTCCATGATGCTGCCAGGGGGGCTGGGGGACGGTGGCACTGGGATCCTCTCTGGAGAGAAATCCATAGGAGTTGATGACCAATCCCATGTGGGGGTGAGAGGGAGGTGTCGAGGATGACTGTGCGTTGGATGACTCCTAATTCTAGCTCAGGAGCTGGGGTGGCTGGTGACGCTGTTCTGAGGCAGGGAATGCGGGAGGGGGACAGCTCAGGCTGGGCCATGTTGAGACCCCCGGGTGCAGAGGGCTGGGAGGCAGACAGGGCGTGGGTTCTGGAGCTCTGGGCAGGGGTCTGGGTGGGAGAGGGAGCCCGGGATGTGTAAGCACAGCCGGAGCCCCCGGATGGGGGAGCTTGCCCAGGAGAGCAGATGGAAGGGGAGGGCGCCAGGCCTGGAGAACAGGCACATTTGAGGGGCGGGTGAAGGGAACAAACCCATGATGGTGGCCTTGAGGGACCAGCCCAGGAAGCAGGAGCGGTGACAGAGGGGGCCACAGCATCAGGCAACATGGATAGCAGGCAAACAGTTTTCTGAGTGGTCCCAACGAGGGCTGAAAGGCTTCGGCCTTCGCAACGGGATTTGGTGACCTCCGGAGTCCAGATTTCCTACCCCCAACTCAGCACCGGCCCTAGGCACAGACCCTGGCCTCCAGCCTGGGCCAACAGCTGGCTGTGCATTTAGATCCCTCTAGCCTTGGCTGGGACTTGGGCAATGGCAGCTCTCACGGGTGTCGGGACCATTGGGGGAGGACCCCGGGCCGCTTGAAGATCACCCCTCTGAGGTGTGGGGTGCTGGGTCTCCCCCACAGAAATCACATCCGGGCTCTGCTGATAAATGGATGTGATTCAGCTACTGGGTGAGGGCACCAGAGCACCCTGCTGAAAGCTTCCTCAACCAGGGACGGAGCCAGACGGCTGTGCTGCTGGCCCGGGGCGCCCCTGCTGCTAGGGGGGCTGACGGGTAAGCAGCAGAAGCTGGCTTTATGTGCCATGGAGGCCGCAGAACACACAGCGTGGTGGTCACAGAGGCTCATGGGTGGCTTGTGGAGTGAGGGAGGTGCCGAGGCCCGGTAAGGGGAGTGGGTGCAGCGAGCGGGGATGGGGGGGTACCAGTAGCAGCCCAGTAAAGGCTAGAGGCCCCCGGGTAGTGGGCCGAGGGCAGGGGCTTGGTTCTGACCGCAGACAAGCTCTGAGGGGCCTCCTCCAGGGAGAGAGTGATGAGGAGAGAGGGGGCTGGGCAAGGAGTGGCCACAGGCGCAAGGGGTGACCCGGCCCCGGGCGGGCAGCGGTGGGCAGGTGGGAACCCATAGGTCCCTCCGTTCACCTGGCAGACATCTCCCCAGGCACCTGACAGTCGGTCAGCAGGGGATGGGGAGCCAGAGCCCCAGAGGGTGGGGGCTACTGGGCCCAGTGAGGAAGCTGTGGGCCTGCTGGGGACATGTGTCCCCCCCACCACCATGAGAAAAGCAGTGTCGCCCAGCTAACATTTCCTGCCCCCCCCACATCCGAGCCCCAACCCCGTCCTCCACACTCAGCCAGACACTGCTGCCCCTCACACCAGACGGCCCCCAACTTTTGGTTGCTTCTAAAGTCAGTGGCAGAAAACACGAAGCACCATGTCCAGTAACCACAGCCTCCCCTGAGCACCCCAAGGCCCAGCTGGCCCCAGAGTCCCCTAGAGCGGCCTGATAGGGCCTTCCTTGGTGGTGCGGGAAGGGTTAACCCCGGGCTAGCCGCCTCCGTCTGCCGGCTCATTAGGGTGGGGGGCCAGAGTCAGGAATGCCTGTGGGGCCACCTCTGCCCCCAGCCTGGGAGCACACACACCTGCAGCCAGTGGCCAGTGGATAGTTTACATATTTGAACCTGGAGCTAAGGTGCCGAGACATAAACAGGAAACTGGATCCCTGGCCTGTGCCCCAATCTCAGGGGCTTTTACCTACTACAAAGAACTTCCTCCTCCTCGCCTTTCTTCTGGTGGCTTTTCTGCCTCCTTTTCAAAGGCATAGGGCAGGGGGGCGGGCTGTTCAGTGTGACCCTGTGACATGGCTCAAAGCGGCCTCCTGCTCCTGGCCAGGGTTCTGCGCTTCTGAGCATCTGCAGGTGGTGGTGACATTGACATGGGGTCCAAGGCCCAGGCCGGCACCTGACAGACCCTATGTGCCTGAGACCCCTTTCAGGCCTGGAACCTGCTGGGCAGCACTCCCCACCCTCTCTCTCTGGGGCTGAGCCGGCCTCAGGTCCTGCTTAGACACATAAGTCCAGGCCCCATCTTTGGTGAAGCTGTCCCAAGTATCCTGGAGGGCAGGGGTGTTAGGACAGGGCTGGGGAGCAGCTAAGGCCTGAGCCCGGTCCCCCTGGGTCAGGCTTCTGATGCCAGCTCTGGGCTCCCACTGCCTTCCCAATGAATGTCAGATTCCTTGGCTGGACCCCTAAGGCCTTCTGGGACCTTCTCCAGGTTCCTCACCTACTGGCTGCTCTCCATTTCCAGTACTTTGTATGTTTAGCCTTTGAGGCCTGAGTCCAGCAATAGCCTAATCTCTAAGGCTGCCTCCTCCAGGAAGTCCCCCCTGACCTTCTCAGACCAAATCCACTGCTGCCGCCTCTGGTGCCCCGGCACTGATTTCCATCTCCTTCACATCCCAAGTCCCAGGCAATTCGTTCACTAACCGTCTGTGAATACAGCAGTCCCCCACCTCACCCCAGTTCAAGCCAGTAGGTCCTTGATAAAAGTCTAATCAAATTGAACCGAAGCTCCCCAAGTGCAGGAATCCTGTCTTACGCTCTTCCATCTCCCCTGTGCAATGTGCACCCAGGGAAGGCTCAGACCCCCTCCCCATTTTGGAGCTTTGTACTGCTCCTGGGTGCCCCCTGGTGGACCAATCTCAGAATCATTCTCTGTCCTCCCATCTTTTGGGCTTCGAGGCCTCAGTTTCCCTGTATGTGCGGTGGGAAGATTTTCTACTTTTGGGGACTGAGATGAGGATAATATCAAGAAACTGGTGAGAGAGCCCTGTGGAAGCTTGGAAAACCTGTGTGATGCTGCATAAGGAAGGCCGGACTCCCGCGGCTATCTTAGGGCCCAGGTCCGGTCTTGCTCACCGGCATCCCCTCATGGTTCACAAGGCTGAGCCCTTGCTTGTGGGCCAGGCATGTCCTATGCTGCTTTGCACATATTGATGCTTTTAATCCTCTCAGCAGGAGCTTTGTAAAACCAAGCCTCCTCCCTCCCTGTCCTGAATTCAGCGAGGCTTTCAAGAAGGTCCTGGAAAGAACCAGGAGGGATAGGCTGAGAGGTGGCCCCGCTGAGGCCTGTCACAAGGGTATGTGTGTGCATGCTCGTGTGTGGGCCTGTGTGCACGCGCAGGTTTGGGCCGGGGGTGTGGGGAACAGGCAACATGACAGGTGGCGTTGGCGTTCCTGGGCTCTGAGTGGCTCTGCCATTCCCATCCATCCCTCCTGGGGGTCCTGTGGGCAAACTCCAAGAAAGCAGCGGGCGGGGAGGCGGCAGATTTCTGACGGCAAAAATAGCCCGCTTTGGAGTTCAGTAGAGACTGATTAAACCAGTAAATGAGAAAAACCCCAAACAAACATCTCCAAGCAAAGTGGGAGATGGATTTGAGATTAGAGGGGAAGAGGCCCCTGCTCTGGGAGAAGGTGAACATCTGTGGACTCAGGAGGGACACAATGCCCTCTAGACTTTGCCTCTGGCCTCACATCAGGACTGGAAGAGCAGGAGAAGCAGGAACCAACAAATACAACCAACATGCTCTGGACTAGGTGTTGATAAGAGTGCTAATTCTCAGCCTTAGGGACACCTATGCACTGAGGGAGGGAGAAAGGACTATTGACCTGAGGAGGTAGATGGGACATAGGAAACACACGTCCCCAGGGTCTACATGTGCGAGGTGAGACAGATCCTAGTGGGGCTCATCAGAGAGGACTTCCTGGAGGAGGAGTCATTTCTAGAACAGCTTGAATGTAGAACTGAGCCCATTCCCAACTCTTCCCCATTCTTGGTTGGGAGTTCAAATGCCTTCTCAGAAAGAGAGCCTCTCACAGCTTCCAGCCAAGCTGGTTCATCAAAGCTACCATTTTCCTCAGAGCTGGTGATGGGGAGTGAGATGGAAGAGGTTCTGGTGCCCACTGGGGTTACCCATACTCTTTTCCCATATAGGGAGGACATGCCTCTTTGTTTCTTAACTCTTAGAGCTGGAAGGGGGACCAAGGATGGGTAGGGGGTAGGGACTGAGAAGGGGGTGGCTGAACTTGACCCTCAGGTACCTCATCTACAGCATGGATGTGGCCTCTAAGAGCCACCCTCTGGGGCCAGGGTGAAATGCGGCTTGTGGGTAGGTGTGAGGATGTGATGAGGGCCTTGGTATTCTTCCGATCATGCCTTCTAGTGCCCTGGACCCTGTAAGGCTGAGGTGAGGAGATGCTAGGCTGGGGTGCGGGGTGGGGTTGGCAGGGTTGACATGGGAGGCTCTGAGCAGGAAGCCCTGGGGGCCTCTGATGATGTCTTTTCTTCCAGTCAAGGTATTTGGCAGAAGCTGGAGGGGCAGAGGGAGGGTGAGGGAGGGGGTCCCCTGCTGAGTTGTCAGGGAAGGCCAACAAACCAACAACTGCAGGGCAGACCAACAGAGCCAACAGGCCCGACAGGAGACAGCCCTAGCTCCCAGTGAACCTGACTCCTTGCCTCCCACTTGGCACCTGCAAAGCCCATGCAGGGAGGAGGGCCACACACACTTAGACAGCCCCTAGCCCTGCAGAAGCAGCCCGGAGCTCCCTCTCCTCCACCTGCAGCCAGCCAGAGCACAGAGCCCCTCTTTCCTGTGCCCCCATTCCAGTTCCTATTGCTGCTGAGAGGCCAGAAGAGCTGAGGGAGGGTCCAGGGGCTACCAGGCATGTCCCCAGGACGGTGAGGCTCTGCCCATTAACGGTTTGGCAGCATTCTCAAGTCATGCCAGACCCCGGGAGGTGGCTCTCAGAGGGCATACCCATGCTGCAGACAAGACACCTGAAGGTCAGCATCTGACTTAAGATCACACAGCCTGCTGTCAGCCCTTCCAACTCTAGAACTCGGCCCTGGTCTTGTGGTTTCACTTCTAGAATCCTAACGGGCAGAGCCAGGAAGAAACATAGTTCTACCACCCTAAGGCGGGGGAAACTGAGGTCGCTGAGGTTAAGACCCAGGTCATATGGATAGCTGAGGCTGAGGGACGCCAGCCAGAGGGGAGGAGGGTGGGCCTGGGGGATGAGGGGTGACCCCAGCCCCAATCCCACCTACGGGCAGGGCAGAGCCCTCAGTGGCCCCCTCTCTCTCTCCTCATCCACGCCTCCCTCATCCACAGAAAAGCCCCACCTTCTCCTGTGGACACATTTCAACCTCACCAAATCAGCTAATTATTGACAGTTGGTGAAGAGGAGATTTCACTTTTTCCTCCTGTTAAACTGCTCCTAATTAGTTCCCTGTTACCACGGCTGGCTCGCCCGCCCGCCCGCCGCCGCCCGTTCACGCAGTAATCCCGCTGCACAGTGCCTCATTAACCTTTCGCTCCTCTCCTGCCGCCTGCCAACAAGATGAAGACAAAAACAGATTGTCAAACAATGGCTCCGGCTTGTATGTGCAGCCCTGTTCCCCAGCCCCTGAGCTCCCGGGGGGATAGTGGGGAAAAGAGAGGGGGAGCCCGAGAGGAATCGAGGAAGGGAGAAAGAGGCACAAAGACAGACAGAAGCAGGCAGGGACACGGGGAGAGGACTTGGCCAAGGTACTGCTTCTTGCTCCAAGGAGACATGAGGTTCATTAAACGGGATTGGAAGCGCTCCCAGGTGGGGAACGCTGCTGTCAGAGTTGGAGGGACATTCGCCATCCCCTGGTCCAGCCTCCCGTGGCAGCCAAGCCTGGGAGCATGAAGACTGGACCCTGGACATCTCCCTCTAGGGACCTGGAGCGCTGTGTGTGTGTGTGTGTGTGTGTGTGTGTGTATACATGTGTATCTGGGGGAGGACAGAGATGACCACATTTGCTGGAACCCAGGGCCCCAATCTCCAGAGAGGGCATGGCCAGAAAGGCCACTACAAATCAGGCCCCACATGCCACGGAGGCCTCCACAATCCATGACTCACCCCTGGGCAAACCCCGGCACAGCCCTCCACTTTATTTTCACGTTACTACACCGGCACCTGACATTTCTTGTTCACTGGGTTTCTGTCTACCCCCTCAGCATGGAGGCTCTCTGAGACCAGGGGCTATGACATGGTCCTCCCAGGTACAAGAAGGGGAAAGCAACCCAGCATCTCTGGAGTGGGGAACAGAATCTAGGTGTGGATGAGTGACTGAGCCAGCCTTGGCCAATGCCCCAAAGCCTTAACCTGCAGGTCACAGGGTCTGCTAGGGCATACCCAATGTTCCCTGCATGGTGACGGGCCTGGGGTCTGGAAGAAGACCAGCCCATACGCCCCTGTTCTCACACCCAACATCCTAAGGAGCTTCCCTGCCCCACCTGCTGGCCCACTAGACAATATCTCCCCTGCCCCCAGCTCTGGGTTATAGATTAAAGGCACAGACACTTATTCCAGAAGGTCCCTGTGAACAATGATCTCCCTGAAGGGTAGGAGGGCTGGCTGAAGGTGCTGGAATGTTCCTACGGATACATTAGCAGGGAGCCATCTGGGGCTCAGACCCAGGCCTTCTCATTTTATAGTGAGGTGGAGGTGGGCTGGGGAGAGGTATAAAATCCTTCTATGAGTATAGAGCCGACTCCATCATTACCAACTTTGGACCTTGGGCAAAACACGCCTCATTTGTTTCCTCATTTGTAAATAGGGAATAATATTGGTGCCTATTTCATAGGACGGTCATGTTCTGGACCCCCATTTCCCTTCCCCAACCAAGTGGGCTGCTCTACTTACTGGACCAGGGCCAGGCCTTTCTGTCCTGAGCTATGTGCATCCCTTCCTGTGCATTCCTCTCCATACTGCCCCTCTCCAGGCTCCCATCCCCATTTCATGGTACACCCAGGGAGTGAAACTTTCTTTGCTGTTCTCTAGTGGTTTCCCATCCATGAGCTTACTTCTCTGAACACAGAGAAACTTGACTACCGTACGTCTCCTAGACTGCTTTGCCTACTACACCCACCCCCGGCTGCTAATCGCAACTCCTGGTCCCCCTTACAGTAGCTCACTCTGTAGAGAGCCCCTCCTCCTTGAAAGGCCCTTGTCCTCAGGGTCCATGAAGGCACTCCATCAGCGCCCTCCCCCTGCCCCTGTCTGCTCCTGTCTTTTCCTGATGCCTTTCCTTCCTCCCACAATGACCTCATCCCTTCCTTGGCTTCAGTTCCCCCCAGGCACCAAAGGTTCCACATCTCCAGCCAAAACCTCTCCCCCGAGTCTGAGATGCAGACATCTAACGGTTTAGGTAACATCCCTTAAGAGTCACTGATACCTTGGACGTGAAGGGCTTGGGGAGGACTTAATACAACAAGGCACGCACAGTCACCAGCACGCTGGCTGGCCCAGGAGATGCTTAGCAAGTGGTCGCTAGTATTATTATTTGCAATTTTCATTTTAAAATTAGCACCATTTTAATAGGCAGAAATACGAATTTGAAAAGAGCAAACAAAACTCTCTCCCAGGGATTGAAGGGAGAATTGAAGTTCTTTCCTCAACCTCTGGGGTTAGTGGATTGGAAACTCCACACTGATCACTGCAGGCCAGCCATTCTAGAAACAAGTTCCTAAACTCTATCTCCAAGTCCCCTAATTAATTAATTAGTGTTCCAGCTATTACTCCTGTTGACAACCTTGGTGGCTCTTGGCAAGGATGGGTCAGCCCAAGCAAGTCCAGACGTATTGTGGCAAATCCCACTGGCTTCTGGGATGTACGACACGATCCCCATAAGGCAGAAGCAGTACCTCGTTAGAGAGAATTAATTGGGAGGATGAACGGGGGAATGAGGTCCTCTCAGCCAACTGGCTGATGGCCCTGGTGCCATAGGTCACAGATAGGCCTCAAAACAGCCCATATGGCCCAGGCGGCCTGCATCCTGGTGGAGCTGACGCAGGTGAGGAGGGGGCACTGAAGGCCACATCCTTACCCTCCTTTCTCAGAGAACACCCTTCTCATGCAGTGATGACATTCTTCCCAGCCTAGAAAAAAGCCTTGGGTTTCAATGAGAGGGACTTTGGTTAGACACTCGGAAGAACTAATTTCCGTGCCTATCTGAGGCAGGCATGAGGGAAGAGAGGAGCCTGGACCTTGACAGGGAGCCTCGGTGAGACCAGGCCTGCTCACGGAGACCACCTCCTGCACTACAGCCAGAGGCTCGGGTGGGTGGACTGTGGTCAGCTCTCCACTGTTCGCCCCAGAGCGACACCTGCCGAAGGCCCACAGCACTCCAAGACCCTTCCCCCTCACCCCTCACAGGAGCCCCCACCCCCCTCCTCTCTCCACTAGCCCAGGGCAGGCAAAGCGGTTGAGGGAGGAGAGAAAATCCTGTAGAACAAACAGATGTAGCATTTCCCGGGAGCTCTGGCCTGGGAGTGGGCCTCTGGGGTTTCCTCTCATATCGGCATCTGGCTTCTGTGACTTCGGGCTGGTGCCTGGGCTGCTCTGGGCCTCCGTTTCCCCAGCAGAGCCTGGAGGATGGTAAACTGGATGACCCTGAGCGATCCTTCCAACACGTCAGTCCCCGATTCTGTACCGTGAGGCTTCTCCACCCTGGGTCCCTCCGCATGCAGACAGGTAGAGCTTCTGAACACGGTGGTGCCGCCAGGCGCCTCTGACCCTCGCCTAGAGCTGCACGCTTAGCCTGACTGTACGGAGAGATGCTGCCGCTTTGGGGAGTGCTGGGCGCAGCCCTTCCAAGACAGGGATGCCAAGACCACCAGGAAGTGCCCTCCCTCCCATCTTCACAACTTCCAGGCAATCTGGAGCCCTTGGCTCCATTCAGAGTCCCCAGACATCAGGTAGCAGCTCTTCAGCTTTCGTGGGGGGAGAGGTACCCCTGGCTTCCCGGGAAGGCTGGGCGCTGTGGGCAGGAGGGATCTCCCAGCACATATCACACACCAGGTTCCCCACCCCAGTGTGCCTTGGCCCCCCAAGACAGCAGCCCCTCCCGACCCCCGTTTTCTGCTAAATCTCGGGCTCCATGGAGGGAAGTGACTCCAGTCCCCACCTTCCCAGGATCTCGGGGCCTGGAGGCTGGCTCACCACCTCCTACTTAGGATCCTGCGTCTTCAGTCCCCACAGTCCAGGCCCCTCATTTTCACATTTCCGACTTCCCTCCAGGAACCTGCCCCCCATCAAACCTTGCTATCCCCACTCAGCTTACTCGCCCATCTTCATCTCCACCCAGCTAAGATTCTGGGGCCCACCGCTCCTCCCGATGGCTTACTCCCCAAATGTCCCATCCGGCCGGATGAAACCTGCTGGGTGAACCCTATGACTCTTGCAGCCCCCAGAACCTCTAGAGAGCCAGGCCCTGGCCACACCCACAGAGCTGTGTCCTCCCTCAGCCACCCCCTCCGCAGACCCCCTTCCACTGCCCACCAGGCTCCTCTGACTTCCTTGGTCAGCTGTCTCTCCCATTCTCCCGTCTGAATGGCTCCACGGTCCTCAAACCTCTCACCTCCCCCTCCTGCACCCTCCTCCTTCTTCTCTGCTTGGTCATAAGCTCACAGAAGCCATCAGAACAGCTTCCTTAACCTCCCCACCCCCAAACACCATCCCCAACTGCATCTGCCTCCCTGCTGCTGAAGTGGGGAAGCAGGCTCTCTGCAGCCAAGGCAAATCCCTAGAATCCCGGGTCTGTGTTCTGCCTCGCCCCCATTTCCCGGACTTTGCTCTCCCCGTCTTCCTCCTCCCCATGTCCTCTCCTTCTCCCCTGGTGCCTTCCCTTTTGCATTTTCACAAGCTCCAGTCTCTCTCATTTAAAAAAAGCAAAAATAAGCAAATAAAAGCCTCTCTTGATTCCACCTCTCATTCCAGAAGGTCTATTTCTCTGTTTTCTCTTGGGGCGCCCAGCCTCTGGCCAGAGTGGTCAGTCCTGCCTCCCCATTTCCTCACCCCTCAGCTGGGTCCACCCCTGGGGAGAGGGTTTGCCTTTATTGCCGGGGACCCCAATGGACACTCTTCAGCTTCGTGGAGTTCAGCCTATCAGGAGCGTCTGCCCTGTGCATGGCCCCCCTCCTCCTGGCCCCACTTTGCTCTGTCCTCGCCACCCTGGCCTCTGGTCCGCGGACACCACCCCGCCCCAGGGCCTCTTTTCTCCACACGCTCCCTGGCTTCCATGACCGTTTTTGGCCTTACTTCCATCCCTCTAGCCCAGGCCTCTCTCCTGGATTCCAGCCCCAGAGCCGACTTCCCACAGGACGGCCCCATGTGCACATTCCATAGGCTCCTTGGACCCTGCGTGTCCGTCCAACTCGACACGCCATCCGCCCTCAAACCACCCCTCCTCGCGTCTCCATCTTGCTCAGTAGTGCCTACATCTGCCTGGTTGCTCAAAAGCAGCAAGCTGGGTGCACAGCCTGCCGGCTCCCTCCCCCACCTGCAGTTCCTCATAATCCTAACTCTCCCTTCAAGGACCCACTTCTCGATGCCCACTGCCAGGAGCCTGGTCCAAGCTGCCACCATCTCTTGCTGGACACCCGCCACCACCTCCTGGTGGCTCCTTCTCCTCCAGAGCTCCAGACAGGCTCACAGTCAGGAATCTGCAGTCCTCCATTGCCTAGCCCTTCGGAGGACACCTACCCTCTCTTCCTTGCCCTCCCAGTCCCCAGCTCCACCTGCCCTGGCCTACCTCACTCTGTTCATTCTCTGCTTGTGATGCGGATTTTCCTTGGCTCTATGCTGTGTGATTCCTCTCCTGAGAACCTTTACCCCAGGTGACCCCAGCCCAACATGTCCCCTCTGGCCAAGTCCAGCTCATCCTCCAGGCCCCATGAAATGCCACTTCCCTCTAGGCTGGGTCTGGGGCCCTCTACTGTCTCCTCCTACATCCAGCTGGACTCCTCCCCTCCTTGTCCTCGCCCTTCATTTGCTAGTCCCTGTTTAATTGTCATGTTCACTGCTCGGCCCTCAGCTTGGGAGAGGTCAGAGCCTGGACCTGTCTCATTCATGGTTCTAACCCCAATGCCTAGCTCCGGGCTAAGGAGCTGGCCCTGAATAAGTGTTTGTTAATAAACGGCCAAACCACACCCCTCCCTGCCCTGCCCCCACACGGACCCTCCCCACACTGACCTCTGACATCTGCGGGAAGAGGCTGATGGCCAGTGGCAGGGCCAGGCCGAAGGCTGCCAGGCACACGAGGCTTTGCACGGGGAGGAGGAGCCGGGGGCGTGCCTGCAAGAGAGCCGTCCTGTAGGAGGGAGAGAGGAGGGAGCTCCATGAGACCAGAAGACAGGCTGAGCTGGCTGCCAGCCACCATGCGGGGTCCCACCCAGAGTCCCAGGACCCGGGCAGCGTGGTCCTGGGCCGCTGCCAGCCCACAGCGAAATAGTTGTGGTGGCATTCTGTCTTTGGGGCCTTCCCCAGTTGGCGCCCTTTCCCCCAGGCCCTGCCCTGAAGGACAGCTGCTTGAATCCTCAATCACACATCACAAGTGAGTACTTGGGGGGCACCCATCCCACCCTGTGTCCAGCCTTGTGCAAAGAAGGCCACATGTGGGGGAGACACGAAAGGTGGCTTTCGGCCCCCGCCCCTGGGGAGACACACAGCAGAGAAGGATGGTCCTCAAAGGCAGCACATAAGAAAATACTGAACAAACCAGAGTAGAAGCCAGGTCCAGGGGAGGAGACAAACAGCACCCACATGCACGCACGCACACACGCATACACGCAGCCGAGTATGGGAACAGAACACACCCCAGTGACCACCTGGTCTGCTTTAATCCAAGAGCCACAGAGAAGGGCAGGGACTTGCCCCAGGCCACAGCCACGTCTGCAGGAGGCAGGCCGGACGGCTGCCTGCAAGTGCTACCGCCCAGCGCCGCTCCCAGCTCCTGTCTTCAGAACCCTGTGCCAGTGCTGACACCCACCCCCCTTGACAGGATTCCTGGGTGGGAGAAGTACACGAAGAGCCTCCCTCCAGGCCCTGGGCCCCTCAGCTCCATGATAAAGCAGCTCTCCAGACAGAGTGGGGCCGTGCCCACTGGCAAAGATACCTTCACTGTGTTGCCCAGCAGAGCTTTACGTTTTGTATACTCCAGGAGAGCCCCGTGGCGGAGACCACCAAGCATTCTACCTGCGGAGGCCTGGGGTAGCTGTGCCAGCAGGATGGGCGACTGGACGATTTGCCAGAGGATGTTGGGTGGGCACCAAATCTGACCTCAGTAACTGTGTCGGCCCCCTCATGACTGGGACTGGCTCCTGGGATGAAGCGGATATCATCAGGCTCTGGCCCCTCCTACTGGAACAGGGCTGGCTGCTGCGGCCGGCAGGTGCCCCCTCTTGGGGGCAGGGCGTCAGTGTGGGCGGCAGGCAAACCCCATCCCACCTTCACCTCCCGGGGCAAGAATCCCAACAGCACCTGGCCCTGCGCAGACAGCAAAATTGGGAGCCACAGTTCTCAAATTTTGGCGTCTAGGCATCTGCTTCCCAAGGCAGACCCCCAAGGGCCCCTTACCCCAGTGAGATCCCCATTCGGTTGGTACTATGACTGGGACTCTGCATTTCAAACAAGCCTCCATGAGTCTAAAACAGGTGATCCCCAGACCACACTTCTGAGAAACCCTGGCCCAGGAGGTTCCTGCTAGGGTACCAATAAAGCTCCAATTACTTATAAATTCTATGCAAATAAAAGGCCTGGACACAGTAAGTGCTCAGTAATTGTGGGTTATTGTTGCTGTTTTTGCTCTTGTTAGTGCAAGAAGGAGGGAGGATCCCAGTGACGCTGTCCTCTAGTCCTTCCCAGTGGCCCAGACCCCAAGACCTGACCGGCTGTTGAATTAAGCCTGGAGAGGGCAGTGTCACAGGATTAAGAGCAGCAGGGCAAAGGTGCCTAGATCAAGTTCGAACCCATCTGACCTTCCCCTCAGCCTAGTCCAGTGCCCCCATCCTCTTTCCCTCCTCCAGGTGAGCCACACACACACACACACACACACACCCCCCACTGACCCAGCCCCGGGGCCTCCTGGCTTCCCTGGGAGTCACAGATGGTTGAAATGGGCTCTGAGACCTTTTCACCTGAGATCAACTTCTCGGGCAGGACAAGGAGGTGGGGTACCCAGGCTCACTCTCCAGACCTTCATAGGAGCCCCCCTGCCCTGAAAAGGCTGTGGAGGGCGGGGCTACCCTCCTGGCCAGTTGTGGCAGTGACTGGGCCCTCAGTCCCTGGTGGGGAATCAGAGCAGGGGGGATGGGATAGGAGGGTGTGAAGTCCCGGGCACTACAGACTGGAGGGTCACCAAGGGCAAAGAGGGGGACAGGGAGAAAGAGTGAAGCTCCCTCCCCGGCAGGGGAGGGGCGGGCCACGGGCTCCATCCTCAGTCGCTCCTGGGAGGGACCCCGGACAGCCTCCTTCCCCATGGGGCTGTGACCCTGGCCCCTCTCTCGGGTGGCTGGCCAAAATCTGCACTGGAAAAGAGGTCCAGGAAGCCCCAGGCCTGTGCCCCTGACTCAGGCAGCAGGCAGCCCCGAGACTTCAGCCAAACAGGAACCCCTGAAGTCCCAGCCCTGAGCAGGGAGAGTGAACACAGCAGGACGGGGGAGGGGAGGAGGAGAGGGAAATGGCAGGGAGGGATCGGAAAGGCAGCTGGGGGAGTTGAAATATGCAGATGGAGAGATGTGCGTGTGCGAATGCCTGGAGAAAGGAAAGACCCGGAGCCCAGGGAATGAGGGAGGCTGGGGAGCGGCCTCAGGAACCACGGGGGAGGATGTGGCCCGAAGCCCTGCCCCGCTGAGACCCCACGGGCTGGAAGGCGCTGGAAGGCGACCTCCAGGGCGAGGGATGCAGGGCTGGGGCGGGGAGAGAGCCGCCGCACCTGGCTCTGAGTTGGAGGCATTATGGGGAGGATGAATCTCCCAGGCCCGGGACCAACACCAGCTTCCTCCTCAGGAGGGTAAAGCTGGACTGGGAGCCCTCAGCTCCAGGGAAGGTGCAGTGTGTGCGCTGGAGGGGGGGTACACCCTCGGTGCTCCCCCAGGGCTCTGGGCTGGGGGTGGAGGCTCCTCTGCTTCTGACTTGAGACTCTTTCCATTTCGGTCTCGGAGACGGGACACCTGGACATGCTGGGCTCCCTCCCACCTCTCTTCTGCTAGCAGGGACCCCAGGGACCGTGTCTCCCAGTGCTCCCCCCATGAGGAGGAGCTGAGGCCAGAGGCAGAGCCGGGCGGCCGCTGCACCGCACAACAGCTTGTCTCCCCACAGCCGCGCATTCCCTCCGCACTTGGAGCAATCTTAGTTTGCACTCCATTAATTTGCAAGTAGGCTGCTTTGTAAGTGTTCTTTTGTCTTTTCCCCCTGGCTGTCCTGACTCCCTCACCCAACTGGGCTCCCAGAGTGGAGGAGCGGCTGCCCCCATCAGCCATCTCGGCAGAGGCCCTGCCACCAGCGCCCCTGCGGGGAAGGCTGAAGGGTGCTCGGTGGAGCCCTAGCAAGGGAGAGACTCCTCCCGGAGGGCGCGAAACGCAAAGGCCTGCCAAACGAGCCGGTGAGGAGGGCCATGTCCCTGTTCCCCAGGGAGGAAACTGAGGCCGAGGGAGTCTCCTCGACTAGCCTGGCCTAAAAGTGCTGGAGTGGGAACCCCGGATTCATGTTCCTACCCGGAGTCTCAGCTGGCGCTGCTACACGGCCCTGCCCCTCCTGTCACCCAGGCGCGCGTTCCTGGACAGACGTGAGGTTGGTAAGTCTTCGAGGGCACAGACTGGGTCTCGATAGTGCTCAGGGATCCTGAGCTGGGCTCCTTCTCTTCCTCAGAGACCCTCTCACGCACGTCAGACAAGGACTGACCGAATACCGGGTGGCCAGAACCAAATGGCCCACCTGTCTCCGCCTACCTGAGGGCCTTCTTCAGACTCTGAGCTGAGCCAGACACATGGCAGCCGGACTCTGGGCAGATCCCAGGCCGGGAGGTTCAGAACTAGAACAATCCCACACAACTTCCCCAAGCTATTTAAGTCCCCAAACTAACCATCACTCCACGCCACTTTCAGCAAACCCAACTCCGATGCCAACTGGAAAGGCATCACAGCCAACTCCAGGCCCAGGATTCAGTGGCCTTGAAGACAGAAGCCCTACCTTCCTCATTTGCCTGGTGGTCTCCTCTTGTGTACTTGCAGTCACTGGTGTTTGGGGAAAGCCTCAGTTCACGAGGCCGCTATGGACACAAGGGCCGGGACCACCAAAACAATTTCTCTCCCAGGATCTCCCACATGAGATTGGTTTTCCTGAATCATGGTACTCAGCACGCCACACCGCTGCTCAGGTCCCTCCCACGACCCCCCCTCTCTGTGGTGAGGAAGGGACCATCTCCTTGGCTGGACTCAGGGCCCCTCATCTGCTGGCCCCAGTGAGCACACTTTGCTTCCGTCTGGCTAGACTCCTCAATTCCCCACACGATGGACCCACACCCTGCCCAGCCAGCCTTCCACATAAATCCTCCTCTGCTCTCAGAGTCAGCGGCAGCCCTTCTCCAGGCTAGTGCTCCCTCCCCTCAAAGTCACCTTGGGCCTGTTTACATACTGCCCAGTCCCACCTGCAGCTGACTCATGTATGGGTCATGCCCATCTCTCTTATCAAAATACAGGCTTCCTGAAACCAGGACCCCAAGTCTGCTCCTGTGTTGTCTCCATGCAGGGCAAGACCCAAAGACATGCTGATTACGTGATGTGATCTGAAGACCTGAGGCAGCCCGCGTGGTAGGAAGAGCCCACCCAGCTTCGCAGCTCCCAGCTCACTCCTGGCTCTGTTATTTCCTACTGGCTTTACTATAGGTAGAAGATATAACCTCTTTTTGCCTTGTTTTCCTCATCTGTGAAAGGGGAATATTATACTTAACCTCACCATGCTGTTGTGATGGTTAAATGAGATCATTCATTCATCCAACAAACACTAAGCATCTACTATGAGCCAGGAATTGTGCTAGATGCTATGCAGGGCATAGATAAAAAGAATGTACTTGCCTCCATGGAGATGGCATTCTAGTGGACCAGACGGATAACAGACAACTAGATAGAGTCTCCGATGTTGCTAAGTACTACGAATACAAATAAGGCAGTGGAGGGAAGAGGGAGTCATGGGGTTATCTCCATGGGGTGGTCAGGGAGGGACTCTCTGAAGAGCTGGCATTTGGGCAGAGACCTGGCTGAGAGAGGACTGGCAGGTAGTAAGTGCTTAATAAATGTTAGCTGTTATTATAATTCGTACTGTGGGAATAAGAAAGTCCCACTTCCGAGCCTCAGGTAGAGCACCCCTGACCTTGTCCTTATGCCTTGAGGTGCCCCCTCCCAGGCTGGGCCGCCAGGAGAGAGGGAGTGCTCACTGCCTGCCCAAACCTACGTGAAGGTCAGCTCTGGTTCCTCCCTTTGGCCCCTCACCTGCCCTTCTAGCAGCATGTCTTCTTCATGATTCAACCTCACACTCACTAATTAATAGGATCACTCTATCGTCGTTCTTACTATCGTGTTCCCTTCTATCTTTACAGTCATGACAAATACGCGTTCTCAGAACATGCTTTGGAGGAAGGCAGGGAGGTTAGTACTGCTTGTATGTTATAAATGAGAAACTGAGGCTCAGTGAGGTAGTGGGTTGCCTCGTGGCTGGATGCCTGAATAGGGTGGCCCTGGCCCCCAATCTAGTCTTCCTACTATAATCCTCATACTTTCTCTTCACAACAGGCCTTGCGCTGTGCGCTAGTAGAGAACACGTGTGCACACACACCCCCACACACGCACACCCCGGCACTCTCAGCCCCTCCGGGCAGGGCCAGCACTGTCCATCTGGGTATCCTTCCTAGCACCTTGCACGGTATCCTGCATAGTACAAGTCCGGGATTACTTACAGCACCGTTCCAGTAACACTGCCTGGAGTGTCTGAACAAACCGGGGTAGGGCAGGCTCCCAGCTGCTCCCCTGTCCCCTGCCCTGGGCCAGCTGGTCCCCCTTCCCTCCCACCCTCCTCCCCAATGGTGGCCCCTCTCTCCCAGCTGCCCCAACTCACTTCTCCAGCATGGACATGACGATAGGGGGGAGCACCAGGATGGGCATGGGGAGGACCACCCGCGTCAGCGCCGTCTCGAGCAGGGCCTGAGGGGCAAGCAGAGGCTGTGATGAGCAGAGCTCCCAGGGTGGGGGGCAGCCACCTGGCAGTGAACCCCTCTCTGGAGCCCCTAGGTGTGCGTACTGCTGCTAAGCACATCTGGCGGAATGGAATAATTCATGGAATTGCTCATGAAGCCTTATTCCAAACACCAGAAAAAAGCCACCCCCATCTTCCCACCACACAGATTTGAAAAGAGCAGATCCCTGTCACCTGCCACGTGTGGGGGAGGGGTGGCAACACAGAAGCGGCCCCAGGAAGGGGCCTGTGCCCAGGGAGGTGCCTGGGTGGCGGGCGCAGGGGCTGGGGAGGAAGCATATGGAGGACTCGAGATGCTCTAAAAACAAAGCAGGCGCTGGGAGGACCGGAGCAAACAGCTGGGGCCTGCTGAGCCACGTGAGGCTCTTGGTGCTGAAGGAAGACAGAGATTCTGGGATTTACTTTTTTTTTTCCTTTTTGACACCCCTTAAAGACAACGATTTGGAAGATCTTGCATCTCTTGGCTCTGGATGAGAGCCTTTCTTAGTGACAAGAGGTCGGCTTTGTAAGCAGGAAATGCTTCTGCTCAGTGTTTGCTGTGTCTCCACATGGGGTTGCCTGGGTCCTTGCTCTGGGAGTTCCCTGGGGATTCCTGGGGAGTGGGCATGGTGAAGGCGCAGCTCAGAGGCTGTTCTGCACTCTGATGGTCACTGTGGGGAGTTCCTTCAAGTCCACGGGCTCCTGGCCCTCAGAGAAGGCTTGAGGAATGGCTCATAGCTGCCAGGCCCCCCAGGAGCCTTCCCCTAGCCAGCAAGGGGCTGACCCGGCCAAGCTGAGGGAAGCCCAGGGCTGCGGAAGAGCCTGGGCTTCCCTGCTGTGCGCACCACGAGGAGAGTTACTGTGGTTAGCCTCCTTCTCAGCACATCAGGGGCAACACGAGGGCTGGATGGGAGGTGGGGGGTTGGGTAGGAAATTGAGGCTAAATCGCCTTCAAGGATGGATAGGTTCAGGGCTGAAAATTTCTCCCAGGAACCTGGGTCCTTCATGATCAGACTCTGGAAGGCCTGGGAGAAGGTCCCTCCAGTCTGCTGAACAGGCGTGGGAATGATGGGGGTGCCCAGAGCCAGCACAGGAAGCACAGGACGCAGCGCGGGCCCTGGTGTCCCCGAGCCCGTTGCCCCTCACAAGCCTTGGATGGGCACTCACTTTCTCTGAGACCAGTGGGGAGGGGAGCACTGGGACAAGAGAAGGGTCTTCCCCCATCAGGGGATTATAGAGAAGTCCTCGCTGACAGAGGTGAGGCTTGGGGCCCATTGTGGGAGCTGATGAGGGACAGTGGCTGGGGCAGCGGTGAATACTCAGCTATCACGGCTGATCCCCCATGCCAGCACTCAGAGGCCAGAGAAGGACAAGCCACTCATCACCACTCGGGCAAAGGCTGGGAAAGTATGGGGAAATATACCAACGGACTAGAATTTTCTAAAAAAATTACAGTTGCTGGAGTAGGTGAGGCCGGTGAAATGAGAGGTGAAAGAGGGCCTTCTTGCAGCAAGCTGTTCTTCCCCAGACCCCCCTCAGCCACACGGGGTCCCTCGTGAGGTAGCACCTGCAGAAGTGCCTATTCACACCGGATGGTGAGCCACCCGCTCCCACGCTCCCTCCTCTGGCCCAGGAGGCCATGAAGGCCCAGGGAACAGCACCCTAGGTCCAGGGGTGGGGGAAAGAAAGCTCTGGGCGTCTCCTCTGCCCTTTCCAATTAACAGATCAGAGAAGTCAGGTCCTGAGGGGCTTGGACAAGAGATGGGATGTCTTGCAGTGGCGATGCGGGATGGAGAGAAGGGGGGACTGTGCAGGGACAGGTGTGGCTGGGGCCAGACCTGGAGGCCCAGGGCTCATGCAGATGGGAGGCAGGGTGGGGCAAGGAGGGCGGAACCAGAGGACAAAGCAAAGGTGCTGTGCACAGAAGCCCCTGAGGAATGAACCCCTCTCCTAGCCGCTGGCCTCCCCACTGGCCCCCTGAGCCCCCGGATGACCCACGTGTCTGGCTGCAATCTTGGAGGAGCCCACGAGGTTGCCATCACCATCCAGGACATCGATGCCTTCCTCCAGCTCCCCGTACCGCATCAGGACCACGTTGCAGATGTTGGCACTGGCTGGAGAGAGGGGAGGGGGGGATCAGGGGGCACGAGTGAAAGGAGAGGATGCCGTTCTAGCCGGTGGAGAAAGCCACTGGGATGCACCCAAGCCTCCCTGCCTCTAGCAGCAACAGTTCCAGCAGCAAGGGTCGAGTCTGCGTTCAGACACAGTGGGTGAAGTTATGGTTCTGCTGCCCGTCTGCCCCCCAGCCTGCTGAGGGATTTGGGGGCCCTTGAGAACCTGGTGAGCAAAGGCAGAAAAAAACCAGTGTGAGGGAGGAAGGGGACAGGGTTCAGGAGCTAGAGAGCGACTAGTTATCAAGGGAGCTGCTTGCCTGTCCCCGGGGGGTGGGCCTGGCAGGCAGGTGAAGTGAACGCCCATCTGCCAGGGCTCCCTGGCTTGAAGACACCCCGCCAGTGCCCCATGTTCCGTCATCAGCAACTCAGTCCCTCGGGCTGCCTTTCTGGGCATTTTCCTGAGGTGGCAGCCCCCCGCATTCAGCCCTTTGCTCCTCAGAGCCACTCAAGTTCCCAGAGATTTGCTGCTCTGACAGCAGGTGCCAGAGCAGGCAGGAACCTCAGTGCTCACCCAGCGCCACCCCCTCATCATATGGATGGAAAAGTGAGGCTCAGGGGAGGGGGGTGACTTATCTGAGGTCACACAGTGAAGTGGGACAGAGCTAGCCCTTTGGGTACCTGGGAGATGGGGGTCAGGGGGCGGGGTCAGGCAGAGCTAAAGGCCGACCTTCTACAGTCTCACTTCAGATGGTTGGGTTCCCTCTCTTGGCTATGAGATCATGACAGATCCTGGCTCCTTAGTTAAACACTGGATGCCAGAGTTTGGGGGGCCACCCATCAGCTGGTGGCTAGCCCCAGGAGTCTCCCTCTGCTTCTCTCACCTGGAACTGGCGGGGCTGGGCCCGGGGCCCGGGGCAGGGCCGCTGCAGCGCTGACCTCGCCTGACCTCCTCCAACCCTGCTCCAGGATAAAAGTGGGGGGACTTGAGGGTGGTGGGCGGGTGGGGAGTGGGGGGGGTGACAAATGTGGAGGCCGCCTGCTTCACTCCTCCCCCAAAAGCGCCTTGCTGTGTTTAAAGTTTTAATTTTTGCTAATTAATGTCAATTAATTTTGTATAATGAGTGTTTAATTTTGGGGAGTGTGTGAGCCTGGGAGCGACTGCAGTTCTGGGCTGTGAACGCTGATTAGCATCAACACCTGCTGCTTCCCCACTCCCTCCAGTGGGGGGGCACTAGGGTTTGGGGAGCTGCAGGGCTGCAGGGCCTAGTGGGCAGGTGGAGTGGGAGGAGGACCGCAGATGCTCCTGGTGCCTGAGCCAAGGCTGGGGGGCAGGCGGCGAGGGCGCTTGCAGCTGGGGGACGGGGTGCTGCAGGTGAGGGGTGGCTTGAGACCCTGGGGGTCTCTGAGCCTCAGTCTCCCATTTCAATACAGTGGAGAGAGAGGTGGAATAAACAGAGGGGAAGACCAAGATGCTCTGCAGTCTTTGGAGAAGAAAAGCAGGAGACCAAATACAGTGCTAAAATGTATTTACAGCACATACGCCATCTTTGAGTAGCTCTTGTGTTTCCACACGACACTCAGCCGCCGTGGTAGCCACGGGCAGACCTCTTCGGCACCGGATCCCTCCTGCCCTCACAGCAGCACCGCTCACCCGCCTCACACAGCCAGGGGCGAGCTTGTGAGACATCTGGCAAGGTTTGGAGACATTTTTGATGATCATAACCTGGCGTGGGGGGGTGGGGATGGGGGGTGGCTACTGTCATCTAGTGTGGAGAGACCAGAGGTGCTGCTAAACATCCTACAAGGCACAGCCCCCACCACAAAGAATTATCTGGTCCAAAACGTAAGTAGTGCTGACGTTGAGAAACCCTTGTATTCCACAGAGACTGACAGAAGGCGGAAGGTGAAGCTGAGGTAAGGAAGGAGAGGTTGGGAGCCCGGATTTGGGGCCAGCTGGGCTTGAGTCACAGTCCTGGCTCTGAATCTCCCCCTCCTCATGCCCAGAGGTGAGCTCCTGCCAGCCCTGGGTGCCCGCGGCCCAGGGTCTAGGGTCCAGAAGGGCCCCCGAGTGGCCTTGGGAAGTGGCCACCTGGCCTGCGTGTTAGTGCCTCGCCCTCTAGTGGCGGCAGGACCACTCTGCATCCCTCACACCTCGGGGGCTGCCAGGCCCTTGGTTCCCAGGAGACCCAACAAAACCACTGGAGAGGGCATTGGGGTTTTCTGCCCTGAAAGGCATCGATCTCTGCCCTCTGAGAACCCCTTACATCACTGCCACACCAGCACCACACCAGCACCCCCGCTGCAGGAAAGGCAAAGCTAAAGGATTGTGGTCCAGGTGATGAGCAGCTGCCTGAAGTCAGGAGTCACCAGCTCATTCTGCAACCCAAAGCATCCACCCTTACCAGGCTTCTCTGGATATAAAAGGAGGGGCTGCATTTAGCATCTCTATGGGATCTCTGGGCACTGGCTGAGCTCACATGGAATGTCAGCGTCTGCACCCAAGCCCCCACCAGGTTAGGGGAAGCCAGGGACAACTGAAACATCTCTAGCCCTGTGTGGCGCGCACGTGTGTGTGTGTGTGCGCGCACAGGTGCAGGAGACAAAGAAGAGAGTATTTAGAGGTGGTGGTCAACCAGTCCCAGACTCATGATGGCATCTTGCTCGCTCTCTGCAATTTCCAAATGTAAAATGTAGCCACAGCAGACAGAGTAGGACTTTGGTTCAAACACAAAACCACTTGGGATGAAACATACAGCAGGAAAAGAAGTGAAAACCCAGTGTCCTTCCCTTCAGCCCCTCCAGGACAATTTAGGCATGAGAAAGCCCTCTCCTCATCTAAGCTGCCTGGATGGAAAAAAAGACAGAAAAACCCTAAAAGCCACCCTAAAATGATGGCACCCCCCAGCTCCCTCCCTCAGAACGCCCACAGTTCTTCCTGCCTACTCAAACGCACATGCCCTGTAATATCTTCTGTTGGCCGTATACACTGGTGGTCCATTTTATTGAGCACCTGCTGGATGCACAGGTTCCTAGCTCCCCCTGTCTTTGAGCAATGAGAACATGAGATGGTTTCCGTGATTTCATTTCCATGATCTCCTCCAGAACATTCATTTCTGCCATATTCCTTTCAAGCCTCCCTGGTCCCTCCTATCCCACTCCTGGCAAGTCCAGCTCCCAAGTCACGAGCACTGAGAGCCTAAGCAAATGAAAAAGAGAGAGAGAAAGAGAGACCAACCGTGGGCCATGGGTCTCCTTTCTAGTACACCAGCAAGATCTATTATTGACAGTATCAGCAGGTTAATTAAGCAGTCTGTTAGTGATCATGTTAAGAAAGCTGGCACGTTTTCAACTCGGACTGACGCCATTCAAGACTCAGGATAACTGATGTTAGAGCTATGCTGAGAGATGTCACAAGATGAGAGAGGGAGATCGCTTCACACTGATGGCAAGCTCAGTGTCAAGTCCTGAGGAAAATATGCTCTTGACTGCTGCAGATGTTCTCACATCAGACCCATCGTGATGCAAAATCATGCAGATTGTGAACAGCTAATGAAGCACCCCGTGTAAAAGGGACAGTGTGGGGAAGAAGAAAGAGCAGTAGACAGAAAGGCAAATGTGCAAAAAGAGTCCTCAAAAAGAAGACGACGGGGGAGCTTGCCCCCTGATCCAGCACAGGAACAGACGTGTGGACCGGCGGAGTTAGGAGTCCAGAAACACACCCACCCGTAGGGGGAAAGGAGTCTGTGGTAAAGCGGTTACATCAGCTCCCAGGAAAGGACCATTCAAACGCGAAAGCGAAGCGATGGGCTATGGGGCTATTCCTTTGGGGAAAACAAAATATCTTCACTCCTTGGTTCTAAGATGCATTTCCCCACATTTTAATGTTTCAAAAGTCATGATGTGCCTTATAACGGACGGCAGGGTGGGGGCAGAGGAAACCTGTGCATGTGTAAACTTTGCCACGTGTAGAGGTTCATTCAAGTGTCACCTCAGCTACCCAGAGCAGTCTGCACAGAATCTGAACTTAAACTTAGATTCCTAATTGTTGCCTAAAACATCTTTTTAGAACTTACACTATAATGGAGCACGGACATGAAAAGTTATTGTACATGCAGAAGATCGTCTGCCAGATACCAGGCAATGCAATTAAAGACAGCAGAAATTGCCAAACCATAGATAGCTACCCTAAAGAAATGCTTGCCCATATGCACAAAGAGACATTTACAAGGATGTTAATTATAGCACTGTTTGTAAGAGCAAATAATTAGAAACAACCTAAATGTCCACCATTAGGGAACTCACATGGGAAGATCTCCAAAACAAACTTATATGAAAAAAGCTACTGAGTATGTACAGGATGATTTACTATATGTAAAACCCCATAACTGGGAGGCACATACGGTGGGCCCATAAATCCACAGGTAACGTTTTGGAAGGTTCACACCTCATACAGTGATCCCCTTGGGAAGGGAACTAAATTTAGGAATTAGGAGTTGTTGAAAGACTTCTACCTTTTTTTACCCTGTTTTTCTAAATACCATTTGAATTTTTACAATGAGAATCCAATCGTGCTTTACTTGTCTAAGAAGTGAGAAGAAATTGCCAAACTTCCTAAAGTAGATCATAAACATTTGAAAGCCAGCAGGGATTGGTGTGACCTTCTCACGGTTCCTACATGTCTGTGGCTATAGGTGGGAAACTTCCTAAAGAAGCTGATTGACTTCAGGAATAGTTTTTCCTTCAGGTGAAGAAAAAAATGAAACCACAAATATAACCAAGTAGGAAATGCAGACCAAAAAAAAAAAAGTCCCCAAATTCTTTTATATGCTTTGAAATTATACTGTTGGTTTTAAAGGGGCCAAAAGGGTCAAGACTAGAAACAGGGTGACAGAAAGCAGTGGTGGGCCGTGATGCTGTGTTTAACAACCGAAGTCCAAAAGAGAAGTGGAAAAGGTAAGCAGGACTCAGACTCAAACTCCATGATCTTGAAGAAAGTGGCTCAGATCGGATGTGTAGTGAAGGCTTGTTCACTCCTTCGCGTGAGCAGGAAATACAGTCCTCTCCCCTTCTGGAAGGCTACTGGAGTAATGCCCCTTTTAACTGAGGCATCTGAGGATTGAGAAATAGGGCATCTGATATCTGTGAATCATATTTGAAGACATGGGAAGCTGGGAAAATATATTTTATGTGACAAAGAGCCGCTACTACTCATCAACAGAGGGTCATGGTGACTGACTCCCAACAACTACGCTACCCCCAGAGGAGGAGTCTTAACTAATTGTGATAAATCCCTCCCTTGCCAGTGATGGACTGAGGAGGGGACATGTGACCAGCCCAAGCCAATGACAGATGTCTGCAGGGGACTTCTGGGAAAGGTCTCCTCTCATTGAAGAAGCAGGGGCAGGCAGGGCCTCCTGACGTCTGGGCCGTGGTGGGTCCGCATGTGGTGCTTGGAGGTGCTGCTGCCATTTTGGGACACGAAAGGGGCCAGTCTGCAGCTGAAGCCCCTGGCAGGCCCCAGAGGTGGAAGGAGGGGCCCC
This sequence comes from Phoca vitulina, assembly GCF_004348235.1. NCBI lineage: Eukaryota > Metazoa > Chordata > Mammalia > Carnivora > Phocidae > Phoca > Phoca vitulina. Next base: position 23,855,420 of record NW_022589715.1, on the reverse strand, counting down.
GGGTGCCTCACTCGGCATTCGACCTTTGTGAAGTAATACATTCATTTATTACTTAAGCCCGTTTGAGTCTGGTACTTCTGGCCAAAAACATTCATAAAATGTATAAAGAGCTGTAACAGTTATTAAGAAAAAGGTACAGTCATCAAAATCACCAAAATATTCGAGTAGGAATTCTTAAAAGAAATAGTAAAAATTCAGTGAACATGAACTCAATCTTACTAAAAGTCAAAGATAGAGTTTTTAATCTAGAGGAAAATCTATCTGCAGGTGTTCTTTGGATGTGTTGGAGACTAATCCTCATTGGTTAAGTGGTTTACGAATAGTGTGCGGCTCGTTTTCTCACTTTGTTGATGGAGACTTCTGGCATATGGTGTAACATGTCATCAAATAAGCAATCCTTTCCCCTCTGGTATGCACTTTTTGTGTCATCAAGAAACTCTGCCCCTCCCCAGTGTTCATCTCTATTTTCTTCTAGAAGCTTTAACATTGTACTTTTCACATTTAGGCCTTTAATCTCTCTGGAATTTATTTTTGTGTATGGTATGAAATAGGGATCTCCTTTTCTCTCTCTCTTTTTTAAGATTTTATTTATTTATTTGACACAGAGAGAGAGAGAGAGTACAAGCAAGGGGAGTGGCAGGCAGATGGAGAGGGAGCCCAACTCAGGGCTTGATCCCAGGACCCTGGGATCATGACCTGAGCCAAAGGCAGATGCTTAACAGACTGAGCCACCCAGGCGCCCCCTTTTCTCTCTTTTCTATTTGAAAACCCAAAAGCCCAATAAAGTTAAGAAAATTTCTCAACCATTCTGGGAATTGGAAAAATGCAAATTAAAATGAGAAAAGAACCATTTCAGATGGACAAAAATTTTTCAAGATCGGTAACACCAAATGTGGGGAAACCAAAATGTAACGCTTGCAGGCGGAGTAAAAAGCCAGTATGCTCATTTGGCAATACTTAGCAAAGCTAGGTGTGCGCGTGCCCTCTGACGTGGCCATTCCATTTCTAGGTATCAAGGCTCAACTGGTGACCCTCAACACTGGCTGCACACCTGAAACGAAATCTGAGGGACGGTCCAGATCTCTGCATTTTTTAAAGCCCCCCCCAGGGGGCTGTTTGAAAACCTCCCCACTGGAGAAGCTCCTACTTGTGTGCACAGGGACACACATACAAGGTTGTATAGTATGGTACTATTGCGGCCCTTAGAATACATTAAGATTTGGGGCGCCTGGGTGGCTCAGTTGTTAAGCATCTGCCTTTGGCTCAGGTCATGGTCCCAGGGTCCTGGGATCGAGTCCCACGTTGGGGTCCCTGCTCCACGGGAAGCCTGCTTCTCCCTCTCCCACTCCCCCTGCTTGTGTTCCCTCTCTCGCTGTGTCTCTCTCTGTCAAATAAATAAATAAAATCTTAAAAAAAAAAGAAAAGATACACTGAGATTTTAGGACAGCCCTATAAAGGCATCTAAAACTTATTGAGGTTAAAATGCAGTTTACAGAACAGTACACATGGTATGATCTCACTTACATTAAATATCTATTTATATAGGCATATTTATGTTATGTAGAGATACAATAAATAGAGATTGCTACATTTTTAGATGTTTACTCAAATTTGGAGGGATATACACAGACTTACCCTGGAGAGCAAAGTAGGATTGTTACTTTAGAAAACGATCATATTATCAGGGGGAAAAAACAGAACCATTTTTATTAAAACAAAAACAAAAACATTCCAGTGGCAACCAGGAGACGAGCTCCCATCTTGGGTCCAGAGTGACACTGGACAAAGTTCTCCCCAAAGTAGTTCTCTACTTCCTCTCTCTCTCTCTCTCTCTCCTATTTTGTGGGTTGTATGTGCACACAGTAAATAATTCAAATTGTGTAGAAGGGTAAATAATAAAATCAGTCTCCTTCCAACCTTTGACCCTTAGCTTCCCCGACACCCTCTCCAGAAGCGACCACTCTAGCCAGGCTCTCGTGTCCCTGCCAGACACAGTCGATGTATTTACAAGTGGACATGGGTGGACATCACCACCTGAAACACACATACACACACACTCACGCGAGTCACACCGGAATACAGTCCCAGCCCTGCCTTCAGAGGAGGGATGATTATCAAAGAGGGACGTGCACCCTAACATTTGCCTGATGTCATGATATTCCCCAATATTCCACCCAAAAGGCAGGGGTACATGACACAGATTTTCTTTTAAATAGCTTGAGAATTGGGAGAGAGTTTCACAACCCATACTAAAGTGTCACAAACTCAGGACTGGGAATTTCGGGACTGAAAAATCAGCCTGTAAATTTAGGTGTAGGCTGACTCTGAAGTTCAGGATCTCTTCATAAAAGATTCCTGCTAACACATTCATCTTCTGGAAAACTCCCTTTATCACAGCTGCTCCGAGCTTAAAATTCAGCGGTTCCCTATTAACCATAGGATAAAGCTCCAACTCCAAGCTAACGCCCAAGGCCCCAGTGGCCCTCTACCCTGGCCCTTCCCCCACAGGCCCGGCCCACCCCGGCCCCCCTATTCTTCCCGCATTCATAACCCCCTCCCCTGCCTTGGGCTTCCCACCTTCTCTGCTTCTGGATTTCGGTCATTATAAAATCTCTGACCCGGAAGGCCATTCATTCAATAAGCATTCACTGAGCGCCCACTGTATGCCAGGTCCTGGGCCAGCTGCCCAGGAACAGGTGACTTGATCACACGGGAGTGCCCCTCACAGCTTTTTGGGCCAGGCTGCTACTTGGGCGCTTCCCTAACTGGGGGGTCAGGCAGCTCACTGCAATAACAGGCTGTCAGTTTTTCAGAAGATCCTGCTGCTATTGCTGGACTCCTACTTATGTGTAGAGCATCTCTTGACGGGTGGAGTCCAGAACTAAACAGACTCCTTTGTTCTGGGGTCTCTGTTTCTAGTAATGCAGCTGAAGTCTGAGTGAGCCTCCTCAGAGCCATACACCACACTGCAGACCTATTCTGAGCATACAGCCCACAAAATCCCTGGATCTTTATCCTAAGCACTCTGGCCAAGTCAGGTCTTGGGCAAGCCTACACTTGTGTAGCTACATTTTTTTGAACAGCAAGCCTTACATCAAAACTTGCAATCTTAGATCCTGCACCTCTTGCCCACGAATTCACAATCACTGCCAAGTTGCTGTGCCTGTTCCTTGAATGTGACCAATGTAGTTCTAACGGAAAGGGACAAGACTGAAGACAGAGCCCTAGGACACACCACTAGAGACTTCCCTCTGGCTAACTTGGCCTTCCTACCCATGTGCTCTTGGGCCCTGACACATACTGGGGGTCCATGTCAGCTCTAGGGCTGCTCATGCTTACAACACCCAGCCCAGCCCACCCATCCTTCCAGATCCAACCCAGAAAGGTTGGAGAATGTGACCCGGATGACCTGGTAAGGTAGCTCATTGGTCATCCTCCCTAGGCTTGCCAACTGAAAGTGTGAATGATGGTGTTAGAGAAAACTTACATAAGAAAATAGAACAGTCAAAAAAAATTTTTTTTAATGAAAAAAAAAAACAAAACAAAACCCAGAATGAATGTCCAAGCAGCCATAGAATGTGGCCACCAATGTCATCATGGTGGGGTTTCACGATGAGTACCCAATTTCAAAGCCTTTCTGCCCAAGCACTCATTTCATCACTGAACAAACCCACACTGAACACTGTGTTTCAAGCACAGGGTGAGCCTGGGGGTTGGGGATGAATGAGAGCCAGTCCCTGTCTTGGGGAGCTCACAGTCTGATGAAGGAGGCAAACTCAGGAACAAAATGGGCGGTTCTGGGTTACACATAGGCACACACAGGGTGCTGTGGTCTAACCCTAACTGGGGCTACCAGGGAGGGCTTCTTGGAGGAGGTGGTGTCTGAGCTGAGAAACAAAGGCCGGGCAGTCAAGAGAAGGCAGAAGATGGGGCTGAGGTAATGGGAAGAGCAGGGATTCCAGACAAACAGGGCACGTGTGCAAAGGCCTGGGGCCCCCGAGAAAGGCAGACGGGAGGTCGAAGATTCACCACAGCTCCAAAGGAGTACGAGCAGGGGCCAGGTCAAGGAAAGGACCCGAGGAGCCTCAGGGCTGTGGACGCCACATTATCACTGACCTGGATGGAAGGAACGCACGTCATGAGGCCCAGCCGATACAGGTGCACGCTGCTGTCCTCTAACCACAGGGGATGAGGGATGGAGGGGGGCAGGACTAACCCTTGGGGCTTGGGCACACAGCCGTGGCCACCTCCCAGACAAGGCAAGCCAGGCGGCTTGAACACCAAGCGGGGAGCCGGGAAGGGGAAATCAATAGCGACCCCTGCGGCCTGGGGGTGAAGGGAGCAAGCAGATGCGGTGGGTCAGATGTGTGGACAGAAGACCTTCTCCCAAAGACTGCCCAGACATCCCGAGGAGCAGACCCCCTGGTGAATGCAGAGATTTTTTTCCTGGTGATGAAATAAGCGGTGACATTTAACGTAAGGGCCTGCTGAGGACAGCGCAGGAAGAAGTCATTTCCCGGCAAAGGGAAGATGAGGCTGGCATTTTGGCCCATTCAGGAAGGTTAGTCCCTGCACAGGGAGCCGGCTGGCCGGGGCTGAGGCTCAGGCCTCCCGAGGGAGCTCAAAGCCCACATAGGGGTCTTTCTTAGCACCCGATACAGCCTGTCCCCTGCTCGGTATGGATGCGCCAGGCAGCCGGGGGGTGGGGGTGACCTTCAGGGCTTCCTTCCTTCCCTCTCCCCTGCACACACGTACGCAGAGCCTGGTACAGAGATGTGCTGGCCTGGGGACACCTGGGGATCCCCACCTCTGGGCCCCTGGCTAAAGGCCCTGCCCCATGCACACCTCTCCCTCTCACCAGTGCCCCCTCATGGCACCTGCGACCCTGCATTCCTCCCACTGGTCACTCCTGCCAGCTCCCAGCCCAAGGCCTCACGAGAAGGCTGTTTGCGGGGCCTGCCTCTCCCGGAATGGACTCTGCTCGTGGAGACTGGCAGCTGGACCTGGGGAGGGGGGTTGTTTTTCCAATGCCTCCTCGACTGACCTTTCATTACACTGTTTGCCCAGCTCCCCAAACCATTAACTCCCACCTCACAGCAACCATCAATTAATGGAGGGCCTGCTCTGAGCTCAAGCTCCTGAACACAATTAAGCGTGACAGTCCACAAATAAGAAAGAACTGGAGAATTAATTAAGGTCTAAACAAATTAATTACCAGTCCCCAATCGATTCCGATGCCAGCACACATGCTCCTGGGCTCACCATCTTTCCTAACATCCATGTATAAATAGAAACCGAGATTTCCCACATGATTGCTGCTCTGGACCAGGGCACAGCAAGGCTCTGAAACCACCATGAGGGACAGAAGGGCTCAGTGAGCGTCCTCAGGGCTTCTCAGTACTCAGCACACGTGCGTGCATGCACATACATACAACCCTGGCTGAAAAACCAGAGGTGGGGTGCCCCTGGTGGGGTGCCTCTGGACCACATCCCTCAGTTTCTCAGCTACGTGGGTGAGGGGTTATTCACGTGGGCTGGAAGTAGCCTGGGCTGGGCCTTTGAGGCCCGGGCTGTAGCCAACGCAGGATAACTTTCAGAGAGTCTGAATACGTTTATTCTTCTATAAAATGGGGATGGCTCGCCGCCTTGCCTTGGGTCGTCCCAGAGAGACAATGTGGGGAATGAGGGGGAACGAAGGCCTGCTGGGGAAAACATGGAGAGTGGTGGGGCCCCTGCAGACCCAGGGGAGGCCTGCAGTCTGTCACAGACATCCCAGTGGGGAGGGGCTGAAGTGGGGTCTGGTCCAAGGCCAGAGAGGGGGTAAAGGCAGTGGAGTCAGGTGGGGGAACGAGGTGTCCTGTGCCCAGAGTCTCAGGTCTCTTTCTTGGGCAGCATGTGGGGCCCAGTGAAGGGAGATGTCCTCCTATCTCCCAGACTGTAGGCTGGAACAGGGCAGAACTCGCTGGGCAGGGCAGAGGGAAGAAGCAACAGATCCTGGGAGCCTCCTCCTTCCCTGAACCTGAGTTCACAGTCTGGCCAGGAGGGAGGGAGTGGGGAGGCCCTTTCAGGGCCCTTCCCTAACTAAGATCCCCTTCTGCTCTACACTCACCCCCCACCCTAAGCCCCCACACACATCCCAACAATTAGGGCTTAATCCTATCACTTCAACCTACTCCCTGTGAGCATGCATGGCTCCGTGAGTCCTGTCTCCCCATCATGCCAGGGGTCTGAAGGGACAACAGACCCTCCATCAGCCAGAGCAAGTCCTGGGCAAGCTTCTTGGTGGCCTTGATGTTGGCGTGGCGTGGCCTGGCCTGGTCTAGCCCGCCGTGGAAAGCAGGGTGAATGCCTGGAGGGACCGAGGCCCTGCCAGCATGCAGTGAGGCCTAGAGAAGCTGTCTAAGCCTGAGAATAAGGTGAAGGGTAGCCAAGTGCAGGGGCTATATGACAGCCTGAGAGAACAAGGGGCCCCAAAGCAGGTGGGGGGCATGCTTGTTCATCCTGCACACCACTGTGTTGGCGTCTACCAGGGGAGTCAGCAGGTGCCATTTGCAGATGGGCCTGGGAGAAAATCGGGGGCCAGGGAGGTAGAAGCCTCCATGTGGGCGAGGAGAGACCCGGGCTAGGGGTGGAAGGGAGGCAGGCACACAGCCAGGACTCGGGCAGCAGGCCTGAGGAAGTAGCCAGAGAGGATCTGCTGCTCTTAGGATCCTGGCAAACTAGGACTATCAGGACTGCAAACCACATTGTGTGCAACCTGTGCGACTGGCTAGGGATATGTGGGATCTCAAGACCCCTCAACAGTGGCTGGACCTGCAGGTTCCTCTCGGATAAGACAGGAGGAGAATCAGGCTGGAGCCCAAAGACGGACAAGTCAGAAAGTCTCAGGTGGGGATGGCAGACAGGGTCAAACCTGAAAGCGGGGTCTTTCCTCCTGAAGGAGCTCCAGAGGTTAAGACCAGCCCCAAGGTCATACAGCAAGACGGCCGGCAGAGCAAGGCTAGAATGGACCCCTGGCAAAGTCCTTGTCTGCACAGCTTGTCTCAAGGACAGATTACATCTCGGCCGAGTCCCAGATCCAGTCCAGTGCAGCTAAGAGCTGCCACCTTCTGAGGCTGCAACTGACCCTCCAGCCCAGGAGAGTGAGGAACGCAAGATCGGCAGGCTTGTTCGCTCAATTACACCCCTTAACAAAGTCAGATCTAAAGAGTTATTCCATTAGTGGCCCATGCCAGAAATAGCTGCGAGTTCATTAAAAGTGTGGAGTTGCTATAGCAATTATCTGGGTCAGCTGAGGCTCACCCGGGCAGCTGGTCCTGCGAGTTCATTAGCCTCTGGCCATTAAGGAGGTGGGGCTGCCAGGTAATGATCTCCCACCTTCTCACAGGGGCTTTGCAGGTGCTCCAAAGCACTATCCTATGAATGGAATCCGGTCTGTGGTCTCGTTTGATCCTCCCACGGCTCTGGGTTGTAGGAAGGTAGGTACCCGAGCTCCCATTTTACAGGTGGGGAAGTTGAGCCCTGAAGGTGAAGCATGAGATTGAGACCAGGAACCTGAATCTGACTCTGGCTCTTCAGACTGAGCCTTCACACCCAGGAGGTCACATGACCTCACACCGCTCCTGGGCTGGCCCCCATCTTTGTCCTCTGGCATCAAATGGGGAGCTTGGTGTCAAGGTTCAAGTGTATACTTCTCTTTTGATGACCAATCATGTACTGCCTCATGCTTCTGTCAATGTTGTTTCTTTTTCAGTTTTTAAAAACTTTTACTGCAGCGCCCTCTCCCCAAGCAAGGCAGGGGGTTTCTCAAGAGCCGGGCTGGGCTTGATGGGATGGCTCAGAGGCTCCAAGACCAGCAAAGTCTCGGCTGAAGGCAGCGAAATCCCTTTCACACACACGCATGCACCACAATTACCTGACTATGAATGGAGGCCTCCAGAGCCTCAATGGTCCACAATACCCAAGGGCTCAGAACACTAGACTAGACGGAGCTTTGGGCCTTCTTTTGCGCCAGGAATCCCTGTGATGGTCACAGGCCAGGAGATGCCTGAGCCCCCCTCCAAATAGTGTCCCCAAATGGGTGAAACAAAACATACAGGATTATAAAGGGATTATATTGGAATACATGAACAAAATATTTTTTCATTGTGGTATAGTAACAGGTGTGCTCTTTAATTAGTGAATTAAAAAACAAGACCTACCAGTGGATTGAATAAATATCCTAATTTTGAGTTAGTGTTGCACACAAACAATATTTTAGAATCCCTGTAACAACTGTAATGAGATGTGAAAATATCTATGATTTCTACGGGTGAAAAAGCCACAGCTCTTGCTTGTTACTGTGGCTTGCTGCCTACCTTCACAACGGAAGGATATGTTAAATTTCAGGTAGAGGCTAGTGTAGCCAAGTTCATAGGATCCACTGCATTCTATCTACTAGCCTGTGGGTGGCCGGGGGCTAATCCCGGTGCTAAAAGCAGGATCTCGGTCACAGGGCTTGTCAGCGGGGGCCCCCGTCACCCTTACTTCTGTCCACCCATGTTTTGCTCTAGTCGCCCACACCAGGAGACCCCCGATGTCAGAAGCGGTCTGGAAAGGCAGTCCAGCTCCCCAAGAGCCCTGCAACCCCGCACACGCAGGTGTGACACCCACATGCCTGTCCACGCGTGCGGGCACCTCGGCGCAGGTGCAGGTCTTACCTACAGCGGGGAACGGCACAAATCTCTGGACAAGAAGGCGGGTGGCTGGGGTGAACTTGTTGGCTTTCTGAACCAGGACATTAAGGCCCACCTTAGGAAGAGAGAAGAGAACGTGCATGCGTGGTGTTGCAGGGGACTGGCAGGCTGGGGCAGGAGCAGAGAGTGAGCGGCACCATCTGCCCCGGACCCCAAATCCTCAGCGTCGCCTGTTCCAGTGCCACTATGCACAGCATCACACGGCCCAGTCACCCCAGTTAGCCAGCCCGGGAGGGAGGCGGAGGGGAAAGCCTCAGCCACACACAGACCCGCACACACGCACACAACCTCTCTGAGGAGAAAGGAAAGGCCGCCGTTAGAAGAACACAGAATCGGCAAGTAAATGAAGCGCAGGAACCCTCACTCCCACCTCAGCCTCTAAGCACCCCCTTTCTCGGGCCCCACTGTGGGCTCAGGCACAGGCCTAACCACCAGGGCTCAGGAGAAGGAGATCCACACACCTGCCCACAGGTGACCACCGAGCTAAGCAGAGCTTAGCCAGGGGTGCTGTGCACATCCTGGGCTCATGTCCTCTTTTCTTAGACCCCAGCCCCCTCACTTGGCCTGGGACACTGGGGTCCCCCTTGCCTTCACCTTGGGCACTCCCTACTCCATTCCGTCCCCCATGCTGTCTTTTGTCCTTCTAGAACACAGGTCCAACCATGTCTACCACGACCAGTTCCTCCCATGACTTGTGTGAAAAGGTGCAATCTCCTTCACGCGGCTCCCCTACTCCCCTAACACCCTACCTTCTCCTTCCGGGAATCCAGCTGACTGCTCACCAGATGCTATGGGAGCTTTCCCGCCTTGGGGCCTTTGCCCATGCTGGTCCCAATGCCCCAAATGCCTTCCTTCTCTACCCAGTCCACATCTGTTCTGTAAGGCCCACCTCTGAGCTCTCCCTCCAGTGACTTTCTAACAGTGGGAGTCACTGAACCTTGCCCTGCCTCAGTTTCCTTATCTGTAAAAAGGGATGGTAATATCTACAGCATCCCAGGGCTGCTATAAGAATGTATGTAAAGTGGGGGCGCCTGGGTGGCTCAGTCGTTAAGCGTCTGCCTTCAGCTCAGGTCATGATCCCAGTGTCCTGGGATCGAGCCCCGAATCGGGGTCCCTGCTCAGCGGGAAGCCTGCTTCTCTCTCCCTCTCCCACTCCCCCTGCTTGTGTTCCCTCTCTCGCTGTGTCTCTCTCTGTCAAAAAAATAAATAAAATCTTTAAAAAAAAAAAAAAAAGAATGTATGTAAAGTGTTTAGCATGAGCTTGGGGCGTAAGAGACCTCAGTAAATGAAGCTATGTAAGAATGTCGCCTCTCCCAGGCAGGAAGCTGCTTCCTCACACGTCCCCAGTCCCTCCTCCCCAGCACTCAGTTCACTGCTCATGATCTGATGCCCCTGCGGGACTGGGAGGCGGGACCATGCCTTTCTCCTCTTTGTATGACTGGCACTCAGGACAGTGGATGGCATGTAGTACTTGCTCAATAAACTGGGGACTGAGGAATCCGTGCATGGACCAACAAACAGATGAATGGATGGAGATCCACAATGGCTGGAAAGGGAGTTTCTTGGAGGAGGGAATGGTGGGGTTAGGCAGAGCAGAAGAAAGAGAATTGTGGCGGGGAACACAGCACAAGCGCAGGCATAGAGAGAGAAAAGGCGAGATTGCCATGTGGCCAGACCGGAAATGGGTGTAGAGAGGCCACTGCTCCCCGAAACGGAGGCCAGAGCCAGCCCCTGCCCCGTAGATCTTTCCTGGGAGGAGGGGCAGCAGGGGCCACTGCAGGACTGCTGGCCTACGGGGGCCTGGGGCAGCCTGCTCTCGGCTCTGGCTCACCTGGTAGCTAGCAGGCCACCCTGCACCTGCAGCCCCGCCTCTGGCCTTGACCTTCTGGGTCGCTGGAGAAGATGCAGAGCCTGGGGAAGGCCTCTGGGGTGTCAGGGCGACTGCAGCAGTCAAAGCAAGAATGGTGCTGCGACCTGGGCAGACAGGAAGTGCCACCCTGTCAGGCGCTGGGCAGCTCAGGGCCCCACGGAGCCACAGTGAGGCCAGGCAAACCCAGCTTGGGCTCTTGGGGGTCTGGTCTAGATCGGAAGCCTCAAGCCGATCCTCAGAGTCCAATTCTTGTTCTTTCTGCTTGCTCCAGGGAATGCTGGGAGGCAGGGACATGTGTGGCGGCTTGGACACACTTCACTGGGACCGCAGGGCAGGCCGGGGAGCTGCCAGCCCACACTAGGTCCTGCTGCCCTACTTCCAGGCTGCCCTGCCTCGCAGATGGAGCTCATCGAGTCCCGAGCTCCCCAGCTCTCGGCAGCCAGTGACTGCCTATTTCTGTGACCGCCTCCCCCAGATGCCAGGGCACATGTTCCTACAGAGTGCAGAGAGGGCAAGTACAGAGAGAGGCAAGAGGACACACAGGCAGGTGTTGGTGGTGGGAGAAGAGGAGGAAAGGGGCACGAGGAGGTGCCAGGCCATGAGCTGAGCATGTCACATTAAATGTCTGAGTTAAATCCCCACTACTACAAGACTTCTAGATAGGGCATGTTGCTCTTTTTTACAGATTCAAAGAAGTTCAAACAGGTTCAGAGAAGTTAAGGAACTTTACCTAAGGACACACAGCTATTATGAGGCATGTAAAGTTAGGATTTGAACCCAGGGGTCTGCTAATTCCAAAGGTTTGCTCTTAACTGTTGCTATTTACTTTCCAAGTGTCTTCCATCTCAATGAGGGATGCTTTAATGTCTAATGTGCCATTTAAAACTGGCTGTTTGCATAGCAAAGCTGCCCTGAAAAGACCAGCTTGAGGCTGCCGTCCAGATGAATGGAAGGCAGTCCCAGTCAGGGAAGATAGGGCCTTGATCCAGCCCTGCCTGCATCCCACCCCAACTATAAAACAAAAGATCTGGGTTCAAACCCCAGCCCCACCCCCTACATTCTTTTAGAAAAAGCAGGAGCCCTCCAGGAGGCCAGCAGGCAGCTGGGACTTTCCCCTGGCAGCCTCTTGGGGACAAGCAGGGCTGGAGTGTAATGCAAGGACGAGGAATAGTGGCCACTGGTTGTAGCAAATACTCAGACTTGTCCTCAAGCCTCCCTGCCTGGCTGTTCTTCCCTCTGGCTAGAACTAGCACAGTCCAGAGTGAGTGTCCCAGCCTGTCTCCCCAACTCTGGGTGGGAGGCCATGGTAGGGGGGAGGAAAGAAGAGAAAACAATGCCAAGGTCCCAGATCTCTTCTGGCCCGCCCTTCCCTGAAGCCCACTGGGGTCCTCCCAACATGCTCATTCCTGAGCATGGCCAGCGTGCCTGAGCCAGGGAAGGGGCCGGGGACCAGCAAAGTGGGGAAACTAGGAGCTGGTGAGGTCACCCTGCCCACCCAACTGATGATGAGCCGGAGAGCAGGAAGGTGCAAATACAGGGGAGGCAAATGGCCACTTCCCCCACTCCTGCCACAGCCCCCAACTTGGGCCTTCCTGTCCCAGCAGCTAGGACAGCCGCAGCCTGGGAAGGCACCGGGCTAGGCGGCAGAGCGGGGTTGGGAGCCCGTCTGTGCTGATTCCTCAGGGGCCCTTTGGCCTGGAACATTTGGTGGAGCCCATTAAAATTAAAAAGCCAAGTGGCTGGTGGCTCTGAATGCCAGCTCGTTTTCCCTGGCACGGTGGGTCCTGTTTAAGGGAGCCAGCTGGTATTAATGGCACACAGCTCATCACCAACAGCAGCTAGCGATCACAAAAATCTGAGCTAATAATCGGGTTCGGGAAAGATAATGAGATATGGAACAATCACCACTGAGGGTCCCCCAGGGTCTGTTTTAACAGCCTCCAAATAAGCCACAAAATAGAAATTAACCAAACAGGGGCTCCATTTTGGCGGGGAGGAAAACAAACAGGGTGTGGGTTTTGCACACGATAGTCCCCTTGTGGTCAGCAGACAGGGGTCCTGGGAGAAGCAAGGGCCCAGGACCCATGGGACATCAGCAGTGGCCTGAGGAAGCAGTGGACCCTCTCTGGCCACTTCTCTCCAAGCTCCAGCTCCCAGGCCAGTGAATTTGCCATGGGCAGTGGACAGGAGCAGAGGAGGAAAGACAGCTTCCTGAGAATCCCCGAGGTGGGGTAAGTGCTGACCAGCACCAAGAACCAGGCTGGGGAGAGGGCTTAGTGACACAAGGTCTCCAGTGTCACGAGCTAGCTGATAGCTGTCTCCTTAGGCACCAAGGTCCCTCCCAGGCCAACAGCAGCCTCCTTTCTGTGAGGCCAGCGAGGAGACACGGGATGGGGCTTAAGCAAAGCATGCAGGCTGTGTCCTCAACTTCAGCCCATACCTGCAAACCCCTGCAGGATGCCTTTATCTGGAGGGGCTTCGGGCACTCCACCCTCACACGCCCCAAATCAAGGTTACGTTGCTCTTCCTCACCCACCGCCTGTCCTCTCCCACTGCCAGGAGCTCCTCATGCCCGATACCCAGGAGTCTTCCTGGTTGGGAGCCTCTCCCTCCCCACCTGCAGCCCAGCGTGCAGAGCTACCTGTCCTGTCTCCCAGGTATTCTGAATGTGACGACTTCTCTCTGCTCCGGCCGCTTACCTTTAAGCACACCCATCTCTTCTCCCTGGAGAACTGCCCGCTTCCTAACTTGGCTCCCCGATTCTGCTCTTGCTCCCTCCAGTCCACTCTCTACACAGCAGCCAGAACGATCTTCTAAAGATGGGTATCAGTTTGCTTTAGCCTTTCAGGGGCTTCTCACTGCACTTAGAGATCTGCAGGGCCCTGCCTGCAAGGCTCCAGCCACCTCGCCGGGCCCCACTCCTCCCATGAGCCAATTATCTCTCTTTCCCTCCCTTCCTTCTCTCCCTCCCCCCATCACCTCTCCTCCCAGGGCCTTCAAGCACTGCCCCCCTTGGCCTCCTCACTTTTCAGTTTAAATGTCAGAGAGGCCTCCTCTTCACTCGGGGCTCCCTTTTCACAGTTTCTCACAGAACCCAGATCTCTTCCTTCCCTGTCTCTATCACAGTCTCGAAGTATATATTTATTTACCTCCTCAAAATGTTGGGAATCAAAGTAATACGTGTATATTATTTTAAAAAACTGAATAGCGCAGAAATATTTTTACCTGTGGCCTCTTTACTAAATATCCATCCCTCCCAGTAGGGCCTAAGCGCTGGGCGCAGGGCCCGTGTCTCTCTTACTCCTCACTGAATTCCTGGTGCCTGGGGAAATGAGTCGGTGCTTAATACATATTCTAGAATAAGTCAAGTGAATGATTTCTGAGGCAGGAGAAAAAGAGCCACAAAGGAGATCTGTCTTGTGCACTCTCTGCTGTCCACCTTGGCAAACAGCTCTGTGGGGCTAGACGCTGCACACACAGGTGTAACTCCACCTGAGCGCATGGCGCATCCCTCTGCCTTGAGGGGGTGGTCCCAAGGCTGTGAAGGGTTCCGAGAAAGGGCAAGCCTGACTGAGTCCTGAAGGGTAAGTGGGAGGTATAGCCAGATAAGAAGGCTCAGTAGAACTTCCGAAGCATGAAATACCAGGGAGTCTGTAGCCAGCTGTGGACTCCACTAGCACCTGTAATGAGGAGATCCGAGGGGCCCTGGAGAACAATGGGGAAGAGGACATGCCTGAAAGGACAGATGGCATGAGGTTCAGAAATCAGAGCTACTCTTGGGTGGTGGATAATAATGTAAGCAGATGGTTAGGAGTTTGTGTGAGCCTTGGTGGGGCAAGGGCTGGGGCAGTTCGAAGAATCTTTGAGGTGCCCAAAATGCCCAGCAGATGGCGCCAGTTGTAGAATAAACTCTGTAATCAAGTGGACCCCATGACCCTCTGTGGAGGTCACTTGTCCTCCACAGGCAAAGGGCCAAGGTGGCTAGGACAGAGTCATACACAGGCTAAAATGCCAATCAGCTTCAGCTTCAGTTCAGTGTCCTGTTGGCTAGCAACAGTGACCAATTCTGACCCCTGAACCAATGTCCTGCAGGGACCTGCTGGCCACCTGCTAGAAAACCAGTTACATCAGACTCCTTACATGTAGGAGGGGACAACTTGTCCTCCCCAGAATAGATGTAGAACCGATATTCATGTCAGACTCACCACTGCCAATATCACCATCTGCAGGCTTCTGGAAAACTTCAGATTCTGCTACAGGGTCCATGCAATGGGCCCTCCAACCCGAAAGCCAATCATAGTGAAAGCAGTGAGACAACAGTTTGGCCTGAGATTCTCAGGCTAATGGCTCCTACCTCCATTAGGCCCAGAGAAGGACAGCAGGGCCGAAGTACACCCTGGATCACAGAGAGCACTCTGAAGTACACCTTGGATCACAGGAAACACTCAAGGTACACCCTCAACCATGCAGAACACTCTTGAGATACACCTTGGATAATAGAGAACACTGTGAGGTACACCCTAGATCACAGAGAACACTCAAGGTACACCTTCAACCACAGAGAACACTCTGAGGTATACCTTGGGTCACAGGGTATACTCTGAGGTACACCCTCAACCACAGAGAACACCCTGAGGTATACCCTTGACCACAGAAAACACCCTGAGGTACACCCTGGATCACAGAGAACACCCTAAAGTACACCCTCAACCACAGAGAACACCCTGAGGTACACCTTGGATAATAGAGAACACCGTGAGGTACACCTTAGATCACAGAGAACACTCAAGGTACACCTTCAACCACAGAGAACACTCTGAGGTATACCTTGGGTCACAGGGTATACTCTGAGGTACACCCTCAACCACAGAGAACACCCTGAGGTATACTCTTGACCACAGAGAACACTCTGAGGAACACCCCTGATCACAAAGAACACCCTGAGGTATACCCTTGAACACAGAGAACACCCTGAGGTACACCCTCAACTAGAGAGAACACCCTGAGGTACACCCTCAACCATAGAGAACACTCTGAGGTACACCTTAGATCACAGGGAACACTCTGAGGTACACCCTGGATCACAGAGAACACCCTGAGGTACCACAGAACCACCCTTGACCACAGAACCAGCCAGACATGGTCTTGCAGGAGGCGGGGCATGCTCCAGACCAGGGATAAATATACGCTGCTGACTCAACCTTGGCCAGAAAACACAGGTGCAGAAACCAAGTATGAAGTTGGATAGAGGCTTTAACCCCATTACACCTAAAGAGCCTCTCAAAAGTTTCCTTTCCCCACTGTTCTCAGGGTACCTGGGGGCGGACTTAACTGCCAGGAGGCATGGTAACAGTTTCTCTAAACTGGAAGCCAAGAACACTGTTTGGCTTTTCCCTCCTCCTCAGGCCGCAGTGGGAGCAGGAAGCAAAAGGGGTCTTTGTATTAGCAGAATAGCATGTGATCAAGCCTGTGTTTGAATCCCAGTTCTGGGATTTCACCTCTATGCTTCCGCTTCCTCAGCTGTAAAATCACGAGGAGCACTAAGCAGCACCCGGCACCTGAAGACACTCCAGAAGTGTCAGCCATTGTGATCATCGGGATTATTTGCTACTTTAATACTGGGACTTGGAGCAGCCAGGGGGCAATGAGAACTGGGAGGGGGAGGGGTTCAGCCCAGGGACCCCCCTGGGACACCTCCTTGTACTCCAGTATCTAGTAAAGGTTAACAGACAATCACTGTATCCTGTACAGAAAGGACCCCTCAGGGCCCAGAGCCTTTGAGAATGGAGATCAGCAATGCCCCAACGGGGAAAGACCTCAGCCACCTACGACCTGGCTGCACGTGAGGGGTTTGAGGACCAGGCATAAAGTGTCTCTCATACTCTGGATCCACCAACCAGCTCCTGAGCAGCATGTAGGACTTTAGCCCTGCGCCCTTCTCTACAGCCACAGGTCCATTCTCATCCAGGACCTGGTGTCCATGAGGGAGGTCATCTGCTGGGCCTGCCACCCCACCAAGACTTCTCCTCCAGCCCACTCTGCCTGCACCCCCTGCGACGCCCCCGCTCCATGAGTCGAGACAAGGCAGCTGGCGTGGCCCGCTAACTCCTGGGTAGGCCCTGTGAGTGCTTCACGAGCGGCCCTGCTCCTCCCCAGTTCCCCATCACTTCATCCCCATCACTCGTCCCACGGTGGCCGCACTCATCTCCCCACCACTCTGGAGTCTGTCACATTCTCTTGCGTGCCTCTCCATGTGCTGTGCCCTCTACCTGGATCCCACAACCCTGCCTTCAGCTCTCTCTGCTCTATCCTGGAAGAGCTGGCCCTGTGTGACTGAGGGGCCCCTTCCCTAGTTCCCACCACACCCAAGGGTCACCTTCATCATGATTCTGGTTCTACCACAGAGAATCCTCAGCTTTTCCTCTCTGCATCTTGAAGGACACACCAATCTGTGTGACCACCCCCCCCCAGCACCTGCCAAATGCCTGGCACAAACACACCTCTGAAGGGAGGGCGTGG
Source organism: Phoca vitulina (assembly GCF_004348235.1). NCBI lineage: Eukaryota > Metazoa > Chordata > Mammalia > Carnivora > Phocidae > Phoca > Phoca vitulina. The sequence goes on along the minus strand of NW_022589715.1, from coordinate 23,838,296 downwards.
GTCTCACGCTTGGGTAGCCAGGGCCTGGGGAGGCTGACCACAGAAGTGCTCAACATGAACCCCCAAACTCAAATACACTGAGGACTGACAGAGGCTTCCTTTGTTAAAAGACAGCAAACTGTTAGATTTCAAAAATAACTTAAGACAAAATTTCTTTTTTATTCTTGAGCAAGAAGCCAGACATTGCCAAATCTATTTAGAGAGTTCACCAAAAGGCTGCTACCCCTGCACTGGGGGTCCCGGGCTACCGTGAGACTTCATTCAGGGGGCCAGGCAAACTGGGGGTCCTTGATTCTGGGGGTGGCTGGCGAAGGTCAGGGCTCTGGCTCTTCTGAGGGAGAGGAAAGGTCCAGGGAGGAGGCTGGCCTCTCAGGGCCTGGCCTCCACTCCAGCTTGTCCCCAGTCACTGAGATTTGCCCTCAGCCTGTCAGCCCCCCGCCCCATCCAGGCCGCCTGCTTGTAGGGACTCGTTTTAATTAATGCCAGAGCTGGGCCAACCACTGGGGCCGTGACACTTGTTTGCAGGTCATCTCTTCCTAACAGGTTCTCCCTGGGAGGGGATTTGTCACTAATTGAAGCAGAGATCAGTTAATGAGGCCGCGGGCCCGGGGTTCCAGAGAACAAGGGAAAGGAAAATAAAATAAAGCCTCTTTCTTTGGAGGTTTTGTGATTTACACACACAAAAGAAAAGCAAGCAAGCTGCAGATTTTCCAAGTCAGAAACTCTGCTCCATCTGCCGGAGTTAGACCCTCACTGTGTGAAGACGTCAGGCAGAGGGACGCCGCCACCGCTGAGCCCGAGGATCGAGGCGGAGAGGGGCCTCCTGAGGCCGGCAATCAATCAGCAACCTAATTAACAAGTATTTATGGAGCAGTGCTTGCGCCCCCTCTGTGGGGGAGAAGATACAGGGCCTGTCCCTGGTTAACTTGTAATCCAGTGGAACAATGACAGGACAGGACACAGGGTGTAACTGAGTGTGTGGGAAGGACAGAAGTTTCTAGGACTTGGGGGTGGGGGACAGTTTGGGCTGGTGTGGTCAGGAAAAGCCTCTGAGTGTCCTGCAGCTAGGCAGGGAGTTGGAAGGAGAGTGTCCCCAGCACAGGCACAGTCCCTGAGGGCTGTGACAGCCCAACGTGAGGCCTCCAGTCCTTGAGGGTAAGACCCTGGCTCTGAGGGCCTGGAGGGTCCCCAGTAACTGCGGCTTGTGCATCAGAGCCCCCACCCCACAATCTGGGCTAGCTCTGATCCTAGGAAGTGGTAGGGATGGAATGACCAAGGGCCCCTTGTGTGGGACAGTGAGGACTGGGGATGCAGAGAGCCTGGAGCGCCATGCCTGCAGGAGGAGGACGTCCCACCAGGACAGTGGTCCCCTTCACTCAAGCCCCTCCCAGTCGGGGCTGCTCAGTATTATTCCTGACGGGGCTTCCTCCCCTCAGCTCTGCCCCACCTCACCCTTCATCTCCAAGAAGGAAAATGGGATTTTCAAACTGCTGAACTAGATAGGGCCATCAGCTCCTCTTGTCATGAAGAGCAAGGAGGAGGCAACAGAGCCCCTTTCCCTCTCTCACAAGAGCCCTGACCTCTGCCAGTAGCCCCCCAGAATCAGGGACTGCCAATTTGTATGACCCCAAATGAAGTCTCTGCTGGGTTGAGGACCACCAGGGTGGGGTTTGCGGTCTCTTGGCAAGTCATCTGAATAGATTTGGCAATGTCTGGCTTCTTGCTTGGGGTAAGACAAGGATTCGGGGAGGGAGCTTGATCTTGGGCACGAAACGGGGATCACTCCCCAACAGGGCATTTGGAGAGGATGTGGTCTACATGGGAGCAGAGTAAATGAAGCCATCTCAAAACAATCCCAAATCCCTGCTTTCCCAGAACAGTGAAATCAATGATGGTGTATGGTACAGAGGTTTAGAACATAGTTGTGAACAATTATTATACTTAATGACATGAGAAAGATGAGGAAAGTGGGATTTACAAAAAGATTATTATATGTGAATTCTTTCATTATATGTGAATTTTTAAATTTGCATTTTCTAAGTGTTTTCTTACCAACTGTGTGTATGTATTGTGTGATGAATAAAATAACAAAGTTGTGAAGTGACTTTTACCCTCTGGAGTCCGCTATAGGAGACCAGCCGGCCAGGACCTAGACAGTACAGATGGAGGGGCAAGGTGGTTTCAAGAGTGGGACGAGTGTAGCTTCCACTCTGGTTCTGGCCCAGGGCCCTCGCTGCATCACCTGCACTCAGCCCTCATCTGGGATCCAGCCTTATGCTCACATAGTCAGTTTACAAACCTAGCCTACTTCATAGCTGCTCTATTCTCAAAGTCCTATGGGATTCAAATGAACCTATCGCCCCCATCTTGAGGAGCTTATAGGCCTCCGGGAGGAAGTGTACATGTGACCACTTGACCAAGGCCTCTGAGAGGGGACAACAGTGCCCTGGGAGCTCAGGCAGAGAGCAAAGGGGAGCCAGCATGTGGCCCAGCTTTACAACTGTTCCTGAGCCCCTCACTTCCTGCATCAGCCATATTACCGAGAGTGACGAGCAGCTCCTCTGGGGAGGGTGCTGGGTAAACACGGACCCCTCTAGCAACAGACCCCCTGCCCTCAGCGGGAGTATGCAGCCCTTTGCGTCACCCATGGGCACCACCTCACCTCCCCACCTGCTGTCCAAAATCTGCAGCACTCTCTCTATTCAAGTTCATGCCTATTAAAGTGTCACCAGAATCTTCTCTGCCTAGAAAGCCTGCCCTGGCAGCCCACCCACACAACCCTGTCTCCCACACCCTCGCCTGGCCCTGACCTCGGACAGGTCTGGCCAGAGCTGCTGAGGAGAGGGGGCAGCCGCAGGGCAGCAGGACAAAAAAGTGGGGACAGAGTTACTCACGGCGATGGAGACGGCACTGATGACAGCTCCCAGGTAGCCCTGGATGAACTTGGACGCAGGAGAAGGCTGGAAGGCAGAGAAAGAGAGTTCCAGGTCCACTGGGTGCCCAAAGCTGCCATACCCCGCCCTTGCCAACAGCCCCAGCCTGCAAGAGACGTTTCCGCCCACCACCAGGTGAGAAGGCAAAGGTCCCTCTGGAAGCCGAAGGGATCCGGGCCTCCGTCAGCACAGCTCCAGACATGGAAATACAGGGCAGCAATGTCCCGGGAGAAGCCAACGGGCCCGCTGCACTTTCGCCCTGTTCTCAAGAGCTCACTGGCAGACCCTGCTGGCTGGAGGCAGACAACGGCAAGGGCCAAAATGGGTCATTCATGGCTGGGGCAAGCAGAGCCAGGGGAGGAGGACCGAATGCTGGACGTGGGCTGCTGGTATCTGGAGGACCGCCCCGGTGGAAATGGCTGGCTACACCTGGCTGGCTCTCCCGCGCCTCGTCAACCCAGGCGGCAACCGGGCTGCCAGGCCAACAGATGACAGTTGCTCAACGTTTCTACAGAGACATGCAACCCAGGTTGCAACGGATCACATTGAGAAGGAGCTGAGGAACTTGCCTTTAACTGTGCTCTGACGGCAGTTTTGGAGATGTTTGGTTTAAGGCAAACGGGAGCCATCCAAGCAGGGGTATACACATGTGGGTCACATGCGTGAGATGCGGATGGAAGGGGGGCATCCTCAGAGTTTTAGGCCGGGAAGTTTCCACCACCCAGGCCAGCCCCTAGCTCTCCCCTCTCTGCTCCAGGGTTAGAGAATGCCCACACCTTCCCCTCCCCAAACGACAGCCCCACAAGGGGACCTGGACTCCTTCTCCCCTCTCGCTGCCTTGAGACAGAAGTGCAGGACAGACAGCCTTGCCAGTGAAGCAGGGGCCCAGCTCCTTCCTAGAAGAGGGAAGGGCGACAGGGCCTCCACCGAGAGCTTGCCCCAGGAGCGCAGGGGACTTGGGGGGAGGAGGGGCCGGTCCCCTCAGACCCCTCACCCCTCAAGAGCAGCCCTCAGCTCTACAGCCGACCGTCTGGGGGCACCAAGACAGCTTCCAGGCAAGCTTGGAGGAAGCTTTAGGGGAATTTGGTCCCCATGTGGCTGATGCCATCCTAATCCAAGATCTGGGGATAAGAGCTGCCCAAGGAGGATGCTGAAGCCAACAGAGCTCCTCCCTCTCACCGCCTCCATTCTATTTCCATTTTATGGGCCTTCTTCACTTCATGTGAACAGCCCCTCCCCGGCGGGGCCCTTCTAGAAGGGTTGGCAGTTTAAATCAGGTGCTTAGAGGAGCACAAGGCTTAACTCAGAGGAAGCAGCCCCCGATGGTGGCACGCCACACTGTAGGGACGATGAGGGTCCCCCTGGCCCGCTCCCTGCCACTGTATGGTGGTCTGCGGCGCTCACCTTGGTAGCGTTGCGGTTTGCATAGTTGACACAAGCGTTATGGCTCTGGTTCAGCCACTGAAAGGCAACGGGGGTGGGGGGGGCGGGAGGGAAGAGACGTCAGGGAAGGGGTGGGCGCCGGCCCTGGACCACGGGTGGCCACAGCCTCCAGAAAGACACGGGATGCTGTCTCCAGCTCACAGGTGGTTCTGTCCATCCCACAGGTCAGCAGGACCAGCCGTTCCCGTTTGCCCGGCATTGTGCCAGCGGCAGCATGGAAACCCCGGGAAACCCCTCCGTTGCTGGCAAACCAGGATAGGGGTCCTGCCCCTGCGGGCAGCTCTTCCCAACCTGGGGACCGTCCCCTTTCCCGGAATCATGGCGCTTACGGCCCCAAACGGGCCTCACTGCCTTTGACATCATCCTTGTTATATTACTTATTGGATAGAAAGTGGACATTTAGCCCCTAGAATTACTAACAGCCCTGAACTTCTTTCAAAAATATCCCAGCCCAGTGTCTTGCACCAAACACTTACTACCTTGGGGGTTGGTGATGGATTTACCTTCCCCGCAGATCTGAGTGAGGCTTATATCGAAACAAGACTGAGGACCTCGAGGTCACAGGCCTTGGGACAAACAGCCAAGGAGCAGGAGGAAGCCACAAACAAGCCCTCATCCCTTTGTGCAAAAATGAGAGTCACATAAAATGGCCTAGGTGTGGGCTGCTGGGACCTGCTCAGCAGAATCCGAAGTCCCGGGCTTCCCCCAGTGGCTACGGGGCCAGGGAGGGGCGGGAAGTGGGGTGACTTTCCCTGAGGGGCCTGGAGGGGAGACACTGGGACAGGGAGTTCTAACGAGCACTTGTTGGGTCCTTCCTTCGGGAGCCCTCTGTTGCCAGGGGCTGTTACCTGCCAGAAGACAGTGGATGCCAATGTCTGGTTGGGCAAGAGAAGACCAACTACCTGCGAGAGAGAAAGAGAGGAAAGCCTGGATAAAGCAAAAGAAACATCCTACACGTTTGCCAAGAAAAATGACACAGCCACGAACCAAAGTAAACTAGATCTGTACAAACTGAGGTGGATGATGTATACATATAAACTGCTGGCCACAGTGGGATGGTGCCGGCTGCACGTGAACCAGGCTGCGGAATTCTATCCCAGCACAATCCCACTTTTGTAAAGAAATCACATCGTATGTATAACCATATACACAAACATAGGCATGTACATATCTCCATGCAAAAACCTATAGCCCAGCGTGTAGATGTCTCTGGAGGTCGGGTGACACAGTACTTTCTCACAGTCTTCTCGAATATGCCTATATTCTTTTAAACATTGGACATATATTATTTCCATAACTGGGGGCGGGGGACAATACAAATAAAGAAGCAAACCAAAGCAACATCTTTACTTCCACTCAGCTAACCCGGCTCTTTCATATCCTGGCCACCCCATAGGATTTTTGTGAGGATTAAAATATGATGATAGGGGGCGTCTGGGTGGCTCAGTCATTAAGCGTCTGCCTTCAGCTCAGGTCATGATCCCAGGGTCCTGGGATCGAGCCCCCATCGGGCTCTCTGCTCCGCGGGAAGCCTGCTTCTCCCTCTCCCGCTCCCCCTGCTTGTGTTCCCCTCTCTCGCTGTGTCTCTGTCAAATAAATAAATAAAAATCTTTTAAAAAATTTAAAAAAATAAAAAAATAAAATATGATGATGGGGGGGCGCCTGGGTGGCTCAGTCGTTAAGCGTCTGCCTTCAGCTCAGGTCATGATCCCAGGGTCCTGGGATCGAGCCCCGCATCGGGCTCCCTACTCCGCGGAAAGCTTGCTTCTCCCTCTCCCACTCCCCTTGCTTGTGTTCCTGCTCTTGCTATCTCTCTCTCTGTCAAATAAATAAAATCTTTAAAAATATATATATATGATGAGAGGGATGCCTGGGTGGCTCAGTCAGGGAAGCGGCTGCCTTTGGCTCAGGTCACGACCCCAGGGTCCTGGGATGGAGCTCCTGCTGCGGGCTCCCTGATCAGTGGGGAGTCTGTTTCTCCTTCTGCCCCTTCCCCAGCTCATGCTCTCTCTCTCAAATAAATAAATAAAACCTTTATAAAAAGTAAAATAAAATACGATGATAAAAATTATTTTTTAAAAAGATTTTATTTATTTGTCAGAGAGACAGAGAGAGTGAGAGAGCGAGCACAAGCAGGGGGGAGCGGCAGAGGCAGAGGGAGAAGCAGGCTCCCCATTGAGCAAGGAGCCCAATGCGGGACTCGATCCCAGGGCTCTGGGATCATGACCTGGGTGGAAGGCCGACACTTAACCAGCTGAGACACCCAGGCATCCCAGATAAAAATCATTTTGAGTACTGGTAGCTAGGTGTGGAGTCATTATTCCCAAAGCCCGAATGTCACCTAAGAGCTAGACTTGCTGACTTTGTTTTTTTGGTTTAAGTCAAGATTAATTGTCTCATCTTGACAACTGGGCAAACTTTGGACTTCAGAGATCCATGTGTCTCTTTTGAATGCTTGTGTGCAAAATAATGTCTACCAAGTACCACTGCATATGGGAAAAATGTGCACAACCATCCACATATTGACTTATTTATTATTCCTGTAGATAAAATGGCTCTTTGGCAAGAATTTCTGTAAGGAGTAAGTATAAACATTCAATACTATGCAGTAAATCAAATTCTAGACATCCTCAGCAGCATTTGTAAATCATGTTTTAAACATTAAAATGTTTTAAGACAGCAAACACACACACACATTTATATTTATTGGCCCATATCAGTTTGAATAAAATTATGTAATGCAAAGCCATTCCATAGCTCCAATGAGGAATTATCTTATGAGATTTTTCTCCTCAAAATGAGATCCCAGTTTGATTTTTCTCTGCAGCAACAGCTTAGGGCACTGGAGTGAGAATCAGGAGAGCTTGGAGCTCAGCCTCAGCCCCATCCCTGTGTGATCTCCAGCCAACAGTGTCTCCAACAGAATACAGTCCCCTTGAGGCTCTAGCTTTCTTACCTATAGAGTGAAGGGGTTGAGCTTGGAGGTCCTACCTTGGTTAAAATTCTATTCTTGGGTTCCAAGTAGCAGGTATGAAGTCAATTGAGATTGCCCCATTGCCTGTAAAGGGAATCCCTCCTCACCCAGCCCGGAAGAGAAATATCACTGGGAACCCAGGGCCTCATCCTAGTCAGGCTCCAGCCACCAGGAGCCAGACCACAGAGAGGAAGCTGAGCCTACAGAGGCCTGAAATTGGGAGCGGACAATGCAGTCCAGCGAGTGTGTGTGTGCGCGTGCATGCACGTGTGGACGTCTGTGTACACTTGTGCATGTCTGACCGCCTCCCAAAGCCTGGAGAGATAAAAGCTGTTCTTCACTGTTGGGAACTCAGCAATTCATTCCCCTAATCTGTTGGTTTATAGAGCATGGGTATATTATGGACCACATTGTCCTCTCCTCCTCAATCCCCCTTACACCCCCTGCACTGAGCTTGGGCCATCAGGAGTGTCATAAGATACAGCCCCTTGGGACTCGCTGTATTTACCAGACAACCATTGTCCAGGACACTCATTGCTCCTTCCATCACAGAGTCCCATTTATGAATCCTCCTGGAGGAAATTTTTCTAGTCTTGGGCTCAGAAATTTATACTTCTGAGCATCTGGTTTGCATCTGTCTTGCAGACATTGAGCATTTAACCGTGTCTCTCTTTGCACTGACTGTCAAGGAGCTCAGGCCAGATCTCTACGGATCACATCTGTCCAGTGCACAGACCCTCACTGAATGCATTTTGTGCCCAAACTTCGCTCCTAGCTTCTTCCCTTTCCTAAACTTCTCTCTCATTTTTGTCTTCACTTCTATTTTCTGGCGGCAGGCATTTTTTTTAATGTGACGTCAAGTCTCTTCCAGAACAAACCACAACCCAAAACTGAAATAGTACCCAGGCTGTGTAACACACACACACACACACACACACACACACACACACACACACACCTTGTAACCTGTGAGCTTTTCTCCTTGTTGACCAAACCTGGCCAGCTTCCTGCCCCAGCCTCCTGCTCTAACCATGCTGAGCACCTCTGACTTCTTATGTGTTCTTAAAGAGATTGATTGATTGATTGATTTTGCTAAGCATTTCCCCTATGTCACTTACCATGATCCTTATCAGAACTCTGGGGCTCAGACAAAATAAAGATTACTTTCTGTATTTTACAAATGGCGAAACTGAGGCTTAGAGAAATTCCGTGATTTGCCCGAGGCTTCCCAGCAAGCTAGAGAAAGTCAGAAAGGTCTCCTGATTCCTGGTTTGAGGGCTCCAACTCTCTGATTTGAGGGGTTCCTTTTCCAGCTCATTCACCTGAGCACAAAGGAAGAGTCACACTCCATCACTCCATGCCCATTTCCAAGCATCTTCTATGCACCAGGTTCCATGGTACTCTCAATGGAGAATACGGGAAGAGAGGAATATATGGCATCTAACAACAATAAACACAAAGACCAAACAGGAAACTGTATGAGAAGATCCATTATAATACCTGGACATGGAAATGACCAGACGGTTTAATCAGGTACTTGGGTATGTCAAGTTGATAAATGCGAACACCCAAACCAGCGCTCAGGAAGGTGAGATCAGTGTGCTCTGGCTGCCGAAGAAAGTGGTGGGATGGAGCTGAGATGTGCATGCGTGTGAACGCATGTGCGTGGAGGGGGGCAAGAGTGCACGCTCACGGGAGCAGGAACAGTCGGGAGACTGGTCTCATTAAAGGAGGTTTGAAGAATCAGCAGACCTGGGGAGGGTGAGGTTAGAGGCAGTGGAAAGCCATGCTGCATTCTGCCCCCAAACGGGGCCCAAGGGAACCATCTGAGGCTGAGGCAAGGGGAACAGGGATCCCACTTTGCAGGTCCTACAGTCAGGCTGCTGGGGCCAGGAGCACATGGATGCCAGCCCCATTCCCTATTAGGCAACACGCAGCACCATCTGCACAGTCCCAGGAGCAAGAGCAGATATTTTATAACTTCCTTTTTTCTTTTTAAGTCGAAATTAAAAATAAATGTTCCTTCAGTTCTCAGATGTATATCTCTGGTGCAACCTGCCCACATTCCCCCACGCTGCCCTTTCCAGAACATGGCAGGGGAAAGGAGGAAAGAGATGGATAGAGAGAGGGAGCCAGTCCACCCGGCTTCAATGCCAGTGGATTGCACCTCTTCCAAGAGGGAAACGCTTCAGGCGTGGCCGCGCAGACGGGTGGAGAGAGCCCAGAAAGCGGCTGGTACCAGGGAGAGTGGAAGGAGAGCCAACAGCCAGAATTTCCAGCCCAGCCTCCACCCTCTCTTGCTGCAGGACCTTGGCCAAATCGCACATCCTATCTTTGCTCCCATTTATAGTTCATAACACGGCTGGGGTCCCCTCCGCAGCTCCCACCCCCTGGCAGCTGTCCTCTTCACACATCTGTCCACTTTTGCTGCCCACTTCCCTTCAAGTGGCCGGCCATGGGCCCTGGTGATTAACATGCAGGCTCTGGTCACAGGAAGAGCTGCACCCAAATCCTGGTTCTAGTATTTACCAGCCATGTGACCGCACACAAGTCACTTGAGCTCTTTGTGCCTCCATTTTTTTTTTTTTTTTCATCTGTTAAATGGCGACTACCCTGGTACCTCTCTGGATGGCCTTGCGGGGAGGCAGGGCATGGAAAGAATTTGGTCCAGTGTCTGGCGTGCAGCAAGTACTCATTAGGTGTAAAGTGTCAGTATCGTTCCTCTCCTCCTATCTCACTCTTTTCTAGTTTTTGCCAGTCTCTCCTTTCTCTGAACTCTACAATCTGCATTACATAATTGAGCATCATCTTGCCCCCATCTTGTCTTTGAACACAAGCCTCATCACTCAAAGGATAGCGAGCTCCTGAAGGTAGAATCAGGGCTTATCTCTCTGATGTCCCCCAAAGTACTCAGCACAAAGTTGCTCCCACACTGTGTTGTATGTACTAGAAGAATATTGCTAATTCATTATTAAGAACATTAAATCTTGGGGGCGCCTGGGCGGCTCAGTTGGTTAAGAATCCGACTCTTGATTTCGGCTCAGGTCATGATCTCAAGGTCCTGGGATGGAGCCCTTCATCAGGCTCCATGCTCAGTGTGGAGTCTGCTTCTCCCTCTCCCTCTGCCCCTCCTCCCCCCACTTCTAAAATAAACAAATAAAATCTTAAAAAAAAGAGAGAGAGAGAACATGAATTCTTGGTCAGGGAAAAGATCTATAATGGACCGTGACCATGACCACCACCACCCATTTCTTCCTTACTCCTTTTATTAAGGTCCAAATTGCATGGGGGTGTGGGCCTTTGGAGAGAGGGGCAGATTGAGTATTTGGTCCCGATTCTTCACTCCTCCCTGCATTCATACCCTTGTCATGGGAAGAATGTATTTCCATGCTCTGGGCGTTGCTTGGCTATACATCTTGCTGTGGCCAGGTGCATGTGGGACGAGGTGGCAGTGTGCCAGCTCAGAGCCCAGGCCTCAGAGGGCACACGTGTTTCTGCTGGCCATCTTGTGCGTCCAACATGGCCATGAGGAGACACGCCCTGACTAGTGTCCTCGTCCAAGGAGGGTGGGAGGCACGGGAAGCACAGCACAGCCTGTGGCGGCTGACTCTCAGTTGACCCCAGACCTGCAAGGAGAAGCAGGACTGCCTCCGTCAAGCACAGTGAAGACCACCTGAACCCCAGGTAATCACAGACCCCCAAGACTAAATGCTTATGGTTGCCACGGCAATGCTGTGGATGTTTGTTACACAGCACTGTCTTAGCAATAGCTGTTTAATACAGGGGTTGCCATATATGAAGAGTGACTATGCTGTGCTTTGTGGTCCAAAATTCTGCACCATTACTAGTGCACTTGAACTATGTCTTCACTAGTGATGTTGGTTCTGGAGCAGCCTAGCTTATCATTCCATCTGGTGACAACAGCCCAACTCTGGGGCTGCCCCGGCCAGTCCAGGAAGAAGGGCACTTTGTGCCCGAGCCTCATCTCAGGACAGAATCCAGAATGGGGCCAATGGCACCCATATGGCAATTGGCCCACAAGAAAAATCACATCTTTCCTTCGGGACTCCTCCTTCGGAGTATTCTAACCTCTGCAGAGAGATAAGGTCTCGATCGGGGAGATGGGCACCACCAAATACCCCGAGCCGCTTGGCCAGAGGTGGGCCGTGAACAGCAGAAGATGAAGATAGGGGAGCAAGGCTGCTGGTCACAATCCTATGTCCTATGATACTGGGGCTCAGAAAGAGAGAACTGAGCAGCCCCCACTTCCTTGGCAGCCGCCCATGCAAAACTGATTCGAGGGATAGGAGAAAGATGTTTTAAAAGTACAGAAAATCCAGAGAGGAAACAGTGTGTGTCAAAACAATGGGGTGCTGAAATCCAAGTCAGGGGATGAGTACAGAGGACAGCACAGGGTCCAGCAACTGTCCCTGTCCCCTCCACCCCACCTCTACGTGGCTAATCCCTCCTCATCCTCCAGGTTTCAGCTTAGTTGTCATTTCCTCCAGGAAGCTCTCCCTGGCCCTCAAGGCGAGTTAGGTCCCCTGTCCTACGCTCCCCCAGCACCCTGCCTGCCTTCTTTGCAGTATTCATCTCAGTAGTACAAATCTGCTGAAAATCTTTCTCGAGAGCTTCCAGAAGCTTCGGAGGGGTGAGAACCTCAGCGTTCACTTACCACATACCTGGGAGTCCTCACTGGTAAAGCGACACTCCCCTGGCTCATACCCACTTCCTCCATACTGACTCACTCAATTCTAAAATGCTCCTCTTCATTTTTCAAAGACCTGCCACGGGCCCCAGGACTCAACAATTTGCCTGTTTTTTCCTTCTACTTTGTCTCCATCTTCTGATTTATGTGGCTAACGATCTGAAAAGTAACACTTCAGTGCATGAGGGGTGCTATTTAAAGGATCCCAACCAGCTAAAGAGAATATCTTTTGTCAAATAAATGTTTGTCCCTGACCGCTCGATTCTAGCTTAACTGAGCAACACCTCTTGTAGGGTATAAACCAGGCCCAACTGACTGGTGGCAGGTTACAATGGAGGTAGGCCAGGAAGAAAATTGTGACTGGTATTTAAATGTGTGAAAAAGCAGAGTCTGGGATGAGGAGGGTTGGGAGACACCAGGAAGGCTCTGGGACACAGCCAAATCCTCATTCGAAGTGAACCCTCTGTAGTCTACCCCTCCCCCTCCCCCGGAGACGAAGTGACCCACACCAGCACCTTCTGAGGTTTCTAAGTCCACGCACACACCTGCGGTGTTAAAACCCACAGGGTTCAGCGTATAGAATCCCAGCTGTGAATGTCCCAAGACAGGGATCTGGTTTGGATGTAACGCAGGGCCCCTGGACTCACTGACGGGATGCTCTAGTCTGCCATCCTTGGTCTCCCAGCTGGATATGGGGGTTTGGGGCCTTGAGTTTTGACGGTTCAAAAATGACAGGGGGAAGGGAGAGGAGGACAGCAGTGTCACGGGGAGCTCAGAGCAGAGGAGAGAGGCACAAGAGCACCTGGGAGGAGCTCAGGCCCACAAGAGAAACCCAGTTCCTGGCATGTGAGACATTCTGGTAGCCAAGGGTGCAGGGTCCAGGCTGGCCGGTGGGGAAATGCAGAGAGGATAGGACAGGGACCGCCACAGTGGCCCTGCCTCCCCCCAGCCACGTGTGCATGGAAGGGACAGCGCTGCACACTGCTTAGTGGAAACCTGGGAACAGAACTGCCAGTTACAAGCAACCACGGTTGGCGGGGTTCTTTTGGGAAGGTACCCGAAGAAGAGGTGCCGTGAACCGCACTCGCCTTGGGAACAGCCTCGGTGCACTGGCTTAGCCACCATGCTTATGTATAAATTGGGATCTCTTTGCCACACACCGAAGGGGGAAAAGTTCCCATCTTCAAATGTTAAGCTTAAAATAAGACACTACATGGGTGCCAGTGGATCTGTGAAATCTGCTGACTAAACTGGCACCAGCCTCTGGGAGAAAACCAGCTCGTTTCTCCTGAGCTCTGGAGAGTGAGCAGGGTGGGGGCGGGGTTACTCTCAGGCAAGGCGGGAACCACACGGGGGTCGCGCCCGGGATGCTCACCTAGGCAGGAAGCAGGGATGTTGTTTCCAGAAGCATCTCAGTTGAGGCATCTGCCAGACTTAATCACCCCTTCCCTTCATCACTCAGGGACCCAGTTCCTAGCACATTTCGCCAGCACCCCATTTCTATTTTGGTAAGCACTTTAGTGGCTTCTGCATGTATATATTTCTTACGCACTCTATCACACCAGGGGCTTCCCTAAGGTGTGGACTGGAACCTTCAGTCCCCTTCAGACCAGGCCTTTGCTGAGATGTTCAGTGCTACCAGGTGACGGTAGGGGCCTTAGGGGAGCTGATGTGGCCAGTGGGAGCCAGCCTCTGGTAGAACGACTAAAACAGCCACAGTGCTCCTTCCATGCGAGGCCAGGCCATGGCCCAGGAAGGAATGGGACCATGAGCCCTCTGATTGCTTATCTCGTCAAAGTGCCAAGATAGAAGGCCACCAGTTCTCTTCGTCCAATGACTCTTCACAGGCCCTGGCCTCTGGGCCAGCTATTCTGAATCATGGAATATGAATATTTGGGACTAGGAAGTGGGGTTAGGTGAGCATTGGCATTTTGGCTCCAGCCGCCACTGAGACCTGCTGGGAGATGTCCCAGCTCATGCTGCCCATTGTTCTCAGTCAAGTGTTCATACAGGATCTCAGGGCTAGGGCACCCTATTCTCATACCCTACACATTTATTCACAGAGGGATGCTTGCTCCAGGCTGGGAGAGGATTGGTCCTCAGAAGACATTCACAGCATCTGCTTCAGCAGTAAACCCCTGAACCACACAAGAATGGACAGCACCCAAGTTCCCAGGATGCCTGCAAGGCTCTAGTGACCTTGGAATAACTGACTCGTCTTGGGTAGGAAGAAGAGAGTAGAAAATGATGGGGTGTCATAAAAAAAAAAATAACACCTTGTGAACCAGAGACAGTGCTGGTGTCCCTTGGGTTAGCTACTTCATCCCAGTTAATGGCAGCCATTAATTGTATAAGTAAGGGTCCACTGGGCCTCTTATGGGGAAATGAGCCCCAAATTCAACTTCTCTGGTTTGGTAAAGAGATGATATTGCTAAGTGATGTATCTTTCTTTCTCAAGTCTTGATGGAATATTTATTAAAATTATTATGGCAGATTCTTTTTGCCTACGTATCAACCTATTAAAATTATTATGGCACATTCTTTTTGCCTACATATCAACCATTCTTCCCTTCTTTCTTAGTAACAGAATCCCTATAGTTGGGGGATTCTACATGAAATGTAAACAGAACCGTTGTGTGAGACTTTGAAGAAGTCTCCTTAAAGGGAACTGACCCACTGGGAAGTACATCCTTTTACTCCTCCCATCTTTCTCCTCCCTGTAATATAGATGTGATGGCTGGAACTCTGACAACCATACTGGGTTATGAGGTGATTTTGATGACAGAAGCCAACACTGAGAATGGTGTAGAAAAATGGAAGTCTAGGTTCCTGGTAGCATTATGGGGATTCACCTACCTCTAAACTTCTTTGACATAAGCGAGTTATAAATTATTTTATTTAAGCCAGTGTTATTTTGAACTTTTTAATATGCAGATGGTCCTAATCCCAACTGGTCTAATCGTATAGTATGCTACAAAGAAAACCAAGATACATCTCAAATTGTAGAGGTCATAACAAAATACAACCAAGTAGAAAATAATGACAAAAGAATACATTTTAAAGAGGCCAATCACTTGTGATTAAAAATGTGTTCTTCTGGGGGCACCTGGGTGGCTCCGTCAGTTAAGCGTCTGACTCCTGATTGTGGCTCAGGTCATGATCTCAGGGTCGTGAGATCGAGCCCCATGTCAGGTTCTGTGCTCAGCATGGAGTCTGATTGAGATTTTCTCTCTTCCTCTCCCTCTGCCCCTCCCCGCTGCTCTCGCTCGCTCTCTAAATAAATAAATAAAATCTTTTAAAAAATAAAATGAAATGTGTTCTTCTGACTATCTAATTGATTAAAGATGATTCGAAACTATAATTTCAAACTCATTTGGAAAATAAAAACATAGATCACCCTATACGACCACATATTAGATACAGCCAGGTATTAGATATACTCAGAAGCAAATTCACAGCCCTAAGCACTTCTTTTTTAAAGATTTTTTTAATTTATTTGACAGAGAGAGACACAGCGAGCAAGGGAACACAAGCAGGGGGGAGTGAGAAAGGGAGAAGCAGGCTCCCCGCTGAGCAGGGAGCCCGATGCGGGGCTCAATCCCAGGACCCTGGGATCATGACCTGAGCCGAAGGCAGATGCTTAACGACTGAGCCATCCATGCACCCCGCTCTAAGCACTTTTATTAGAAAGAAAGAATGAGAATAAATATTCAAGGTAAAAAGCAAAAAAACCAAACCAAAACAACAACAACAAAAAACCCCACAAACACACCAAAGAGGAAAAAAACGGATATTATAAAAACAAAAGCAGAAATGAATAAATTAGAAAATGGAAGCAGAAGAATTGATAAATGCATCCAAGAGC
This sequence comes from Phoca vitulina, assembly GCF_004348235.1. Classification (NCBI taxonomy): domain Eukaryota; kingdom Metazoa; phylum Chordata; class Mammalia; order Carnivora; family Phocidae; genus Phoca; species Phoca vitulina. The sequence goes on along the minus strand of NW_022589715.1, from coordinate 23,822,373 downwards.
TGATTCCTGGACATGACTCTCATAAATCTGTTTATTTTAATAAAGGAGATAAAGGTGAAAAGGGGGAACAGGACTCAAACCCAACCCAAGGCAAGGTCATTATATATTTTTTAAAGATTTTCTTTATTTATTTTATTTAATTTTTTCAAAGATTTTATTTATTTGTCAGAGAGAGCGTGCACAAACATGGGGAGCGGCAGGCAGAGGGAGAAGCAGACACCCTGCTGCTCAAGGAGCCCAATGTGGAACTGGATCACAGGACCCTGGGATCCTGACCTGAGCTGAAGGCAGACAATTAACCGACTGAGCCACCCAGGCATCCCTTATATATTTATTTTAGAGAAAAAGAGAGAGAGCATGGGGAGCGGCAGAGGGAGAGAGAGAACCCCAAGCAAACTCTGAGCTGAGCTTGGAGTCCGACACGGGGCTCAATCTCAGGACCCTGAAATCACGACCGGAGCTGAAATCGAGAGTCAGACACTCAACTGACTGAGCCACCCAGGTGCTCCGAAAAGATCATTATATTTAAAAACATCAATATTTAAAACTTTCCACAACAAAGACACCAAAGAGTGAAGGGGAAATAGCTGGGAGAAGAGATTGCAATGTATATAATTCAAAGGATTATTATCCAAATATATAAAGAACTCTTACAAATCAATTAGGAAAATACAACTAATGGAAGAATGGACAAAGGATGTGAACAGGTAATTCACAGAAGAGGAAATATAAATGGTAAATAAATAGATGAAAAGAAGCACAATCTTTTTGGTATTCAGGGAAATAAAAATTAAAACCATAGTGAGGTGCTACCTTTCTCCCATCAGGTTGGTGTACAAAAAAGTCTAAAAATATGAATACCAATGTTACTAAGGTGTAGTGAAATATAGCCTTCCTGAAAGGTAATTTGGCAATAGCTATCAAAAATGTAAATGGCCATAGCCATTTACACAGCAAATTCACTTTCTAGAATGGGCCTCTGAGCAGTCTTCATACTTGTAAAAAAATAAGTTCACAAGGATTTGTCACACAAGCACTATTACTTCTAATAGCAAATAATCAGAAACAACCGAAATCCATCACTAGGGGAGAGAATACTACTCAGCAGGAAGAAACGAATGAATGAAGCCGATCTTTACGTAGGCAAACTGCTAAGTGTAATAAGGTATTGTAGATAACTAAGTATACTGTTACATTTTTAATGGAAAAAATACAAAACAGAAAAGAATGTTTAAATGATTATTCCTATGTATGCAAATGCCTAGAAAAAAGCCTGAAAGTTCACATCAAAGTTCTAACAGAGATTACTTCTGGGAGCAGATTTAGGGTTGAGCTTTGTCAGGGGAATTTCTACGTTTTTTGTATTGTTTGAATTCTGAGCTGAGAGAACATATTCATGTATTACTTGTATAACTTTTAAAATATTCTTTAAAAAAGTCTTGGTGGTATTTTTGAATTCCAAAGAACATATTCATGTATTACTTGTATAATTTTATAAAACAGAGAATATATATTTTTTTAATCCTGAGGATATTTCTGAACTCCAAAGATAAAGAGAAAAAAATACCAAAGGATCCCAAGGGGAGTGGGGGAGGTTTACCTACAAAGGAAAAGAGAATCAGGCCAACTATTGTTCATGTATGAGAGAGAAAAAAGACATTTCCAGATATGCAAGGACTCAAAAAGTATATTGCCCACACACTCTGAATATTATTCAAAGAAATGCTCCAGCCAAACATAGAATACACACACACACACACACACACAGCCTAAATAATTGTGAAGTTTCATACAGGTGTTAATTAAGCAAGGATTCAAAAAATCTGATGAAATTTCAAATTATTTCCAGAATCTTGGCAGGTGTGTATGGGTAAAATGGTAGCAGGTGGAGTAAAATGTATGTTAAAAGTCTCTTCCTGGGGTACCCGGGTGGCTCAGTCAGTTAAGCATCCGGCTCAGGTCATGATCTCATGGGTTATGGGAATGCACCCTGAGTCGCACTCTGCACTCAGCGGGGAGTCTGCTTGAAGATTCTCTCCTTCCACCCCTCCTCCGACTCACGTGCACACGCTCTCTCTATAATAAACAAATGACTCTTTTAAAAAAGTCTCTTCCTATATGGGGAGGGTTGAGAAGGTCATATTTATTATTCAATTATTGATATTGATAGGGTAAATATAATGGAACCAGTATGTAAAATATTACAGATGAATAGTAATTAGAGAAAAGTAGGCAGTTTCCCTTTCCAAACTACTTAAGAAACCAAAGGACCACTGAAAAGATCATTCTAGCACAAATCAGGAAAAGAAGTGGAAACAACAGCAAAGCTTAGTAAACCAACCAACCAACCAACTGCTTGATGGCTGGGATGAGTGGTCACAATAACCAGTGGCAGAACAAATATGAATTTATTATTAAAATTAAAGACTGTGTTTCTAGAACTGGGCGAAGAAGTAAAATTCAGCTATAGTTTGTCAGGAGTCATATAATACAAAATGACACAGAAATTAAATGTCACTCATTCAAAGGTGTAGGCAATGATTTACAAGGCAAATAAACAAAACGGGAATAGAAATATTGATATGAGATGAAGTAGAATTCAAGACAGTATTCACTGAAACAGGGATACTTTGTGCATGCGTGAGAGAGAGATGCTACCATTTGTCACCATCAACACTATTACAATACCGCTGACTATATTCCCTATGCTGTACCTTTTATTCCCATGACTTACTCATTCCATAACTGGAAGCCTGTATCTCCCACTCCCCTTCACCCCATTTTGTCCATTCCCCCACACCCCTTCCCTCTGGCTAATAATCAGTTTGTTCTCTATATTTATAGGTCTGCTTCTGCTGTTTGATTATTCATCTGTTTTGGTTTTTTTTTAGATTCCACATATAAGTGAAATCATATGGTATTTGTTTTTTTCTGTCTGACTTATTTCACTTAGCATAATACTTTCTAGAAAGCATAATATCTTTCTCTGTCTTAGTTCACTTAGCATAATACTTTCTAATACTTTCAATATTGTCACAAATGGCAAGATCTCATCCTTTTTATGGCTGAGTAATGTTCCATGGTATACATATATACCACATCTTCCTTACCCATTCATCTATGGATGGACACTTGAATTGCTCCCATATCTTGGCTATTGTAAATAATGCTGCAATAAACATAGGACTGCATGTATCTTTTTGAATTAGTGTTTTCATTTTCTTTGGGTAAATAGAATTCCTGGATCATATGGTAATTCTATTTTTAATTTTTTGAGGAACCTCCACACTGTTTTCTGCAGTGGCTGTACCAGTCTATATTCCCACCAACAGTGCATGAGGGTTCCTTTTTCTCCACATCCTCGCCAACACTTGTTATTTCATCTTTTTGATTCTAGCCATTCTGACAGGTATGAGGTGATATCTCATTGTGGTTTTGATTTGCGTTTCCCTGATGATGAGTGATGTTGAGCATCTTTTCACGTGTCTGCTGGCCATCTGCATGTCTTCTTTAGAAAAATGTCTATTCAGGTCCTCTGCCCATTTTTTAATTGGATTATTTGGTTTTTGGTGTTGAGTCACGTAAGCGCTTTATATATTTTGGATATTAACACCTTATCGGATGTATCATTTGCAAATATCTTCTCCCTTTTGGTAGTTTTGTCAATTTTAGTTTTGTCGATTTCCTTCACTGTGCAGAAGCTTTTTATTTTGATGTAGTCCCAATAGTTTATTTTTGCTTGTTTCCCTTGTCTCAGGAGACATACCTAGAAAAATGTTGCTACTGTACCTTATAGTTTTAAGGGCTATTATAAATGCTATCTTTTTTTAAAAATATATCATATTCTAAATGTTTTTTATAGGTTCATGGGCCTCCAACAATTTTTTTTTTTAAAGATTTTATTTATTTATTTGAGAGAGAATGAGAGAGAGCACATGAGAGGGGGGAGGGTCAGAGGGAGAAGCAGACTCCCTGCTGAGCAGGGAGCCCGATGCGGGACTCGATCCAGGGACTCCAGGATCATGACCTGAGCCGAAGGCAGTCGCTTAACCAACTGAGCCACCCAGGCGCCCCTCCAACAATTTTTTTATACTGGTCTTACAACCAGACATCTTTTAAAAATAGTAGCTCCAATAGTTTGTCTATCCTCATGAATGATTTTTTTCCTCCTTTCCAATCCTATTACTACTTATTTATTTTTTCATATCTTACTGTACTTGCTAGTCTTCCAGGAAAATGTTGGATATCAGGGATTCTTACCCTGTTCCAAACATTAAGAATTTACCTTTATCTGTTTCATCTTTAAGAATGGTGCTTGCTTGGGGTTGGGATTTGATTTTATTTTATTTTACAGATTTTATTTATTTATTTGACAGAGAGAGACACAGCGAGAGAGGGAACACAAGCAGGGGGAGTGGGAGAGGGAGAAGCAGGCTTCCTGCAGAGCAGGGAGCCCGATGAGGGGCTCGATCCCAGGACCCCGGGATCATGACCTGAGCTGAAGGCAGATGTCCAACAACTGAGCCACCTAGGCGCCCTGGGATTTTATTTTTTTGATAGACCTCAATAAGTTAACAAATTTCCCTTCTGAATCTAATCCACTTTTTTTTTTAAAAAAAAGTCATAAATGGAGTTATGTTTCATTTTATCAAATGATTTTTCTAAATCTACCAAGATTATCACATTTCTCCTTCAATTTGTTAATGTAATGAACTATATTAATACATTCTCTATGTTACCATTCTTGGTAAAAATTACTTGGTGATGACATGTTTTAATGCATTGCTGGATTCAACTTGTTATTATTTCACTTAGACTTCTAGATGTAATTTCATAAGTGATATTAGCCTATAATTTTTCTTTCTTCCATTTACTTCTTGGTATTTGTCTCAAAGTGTCTCATGGATGAATTGGGGGACATTTCCTCTTTTTTATTCTCTTTTAGGAGTTAAGTGAAAATTGAGTTTGGTTATTCTTTTGAGAGTAGTCACCTGCAAGATTGTGGGAGTCTACTGGTGATGTTTTGTTTGTTTGTTCTTTGGTGCATATATTTTAAACAACTGATTTAATTTCTCTCTATTCATAGTCTATTCAAATTCTATATGTCCTCTTGGTGATCTCTGGGAAGCTATACTTTCTCAGAAATGTGTCCTGTTCTTCCAGGTCTTCAAATTTATTACCCCAGATCGTTCAATGTATTCTGATCTTTTAAACTTCTATTGTATCTATAGTTATTATACTTTTTATTCCTAATATGTGTATTTGCATCTTCTTTTTTCTTGCTCAGTGTTTCCAGAAATGTCTATTTAATTAGCCTTTCACAGAAGTTAGAAATTTACCCTCAAGATATATCTCTAACAGTATCAAAATAACATGCACAGGATTACCCATTCTGGCGTTCTTCATAATAGCAAAACAGTGGAAATAGTCTAAATGTCCACATGCAGGAAATTAGCTGAATAAATTATGATACTTCTACATAGTAGACTACCATATAGCTATTAAAAAGAAAGAATGAGGAAAACCTCTGTAAACTGACGGGCCATAATTTCCAGAATATGTCATTAAGTGGAAAAAAACATTGCACAAAGAGTATATGTAGAATGCAACCTTTTGTATAAGAAAAAAAGGGAAATATGTTTGTATTTGCTTATTTTTACAAAAAGAAATAAGAAAGATAAAATTGTTTACCTACAGAGGATGGGTGGGCAGGAGATAGAAGGGATAAGGAGGGGAATGGGATTTGTATCATGCCTTTTTTATATAGCTTTGACTTCTGAATGATGTTAATATTTTACAAGTTTCAAAAAACAAGTCAGTAAGAACGGGGAAGCAACTAAAACTGAATGCCAACAATGACAAATAAACCTAACTGTGTATCAAACAAATAACAACTACACATTAATTCAAATAACTTTTGACCACAATTCTCTGTATACTCTCAGTAGGATATATTCTAAGAACTTCAAAGAAATCTTGAGTTTCACTTAATACACTTATGGGGAGTAGGGTTGATGTAGTAATTCTGAAATTCTTTCATTCGTGTATAAGATTTGGTAAGAGAGTATGTATATGGTTGTTGGATTCTCATTCAGGGAGAAGGGAGATATAAATATGAAATGGGAGGAGTGCAAGACCTCTAAGATGCTGGATTGGAATTATTGGCATGAATTCATCATTTTGAAGGTGTATCTCCTAGCTCTGAATGCTAAGAGGGCCTAGAAACAATGACTCTCTAGTAACAGTGAGCATACCTCGCATTCAGATCTTGGTATCCAAATACCATTCTCTGAACGGAATGAGAGCTCTTTGGAGAAATGCACGATTCCAGGACTGGGGCACAGAAACTACAAGATGAGTCTGGAATATCCATATATTGTGCCCAAAAGTTTTGAAGTTCTCAAAGGATACGGAGGACACATCAGATGGACAGAGAAACTGCTTTACAGGGTTCCTCTTCATCACATTTGGCACAATTTATATATCAAAATGAATAATAACAGAAGTAAATTGTTACTGAATACAAAAAATGCACTGACCATACTGATCATTTTAAAAACATTAAAGGGGGAGGCAGAAGGGGGAAAAACTCTTATTCACAGGAGGGGGCCCGCAAATAAATATAGAAGGAATGATATCTGTGAAATACATAGGAAACTTTGAGACTGGGTGATGACTCTGTTCCCAGTCAGGTTTTCACTCATGGTTTTAGCATCTGTTGGTCACTCTTTTCTTTTTTTCAGTTTTAGGCTAATATGAAGAAAGCGACTATAAACATTTGTGAATGTATTCATTTCTCTTGAAGTAAGCGCCTAAAAGCACAGTTGCTGGCTCACACTGGATGTAAGTGCATGTTTCACTTTACAAGAGACCACATACCATTTCACACACACCCCATCCCGATCCCGGTTCTAGGATCACGTGCTGCCTTTCGTTGTTCTCTCTTTAACCTTGTGGTATCATCCAGGAGAAATGAGGGGAAACATCCTCTAAAGGACTTGTACAATCATGTTCAAAGCCACACTGTTTTTTGTGAACTCCAAACCAGAATCAGCCCAAATGTTCACCAAAAGTAGGATGGATAGGGGCACCTGGGTGGCTCAGTCGTTAAGCGTCTGCCTTCTGCTCAGGTCATGATCCCAGGATCCTGGGATCGAGCCCCGCATCGGGCTCCCCGCTCAGTGGGAAGCCTGCTTCTCCCTCTCCCACTCCCCCCTGCTTGTGTTCCCTCTCTCGCTGTCAATCTCTCTGTCAAATAAATAAATAAAATCTTTAAAAAAAAAAACAAAACAAAAGTAGGATGGATAAATAAATTTTGATATAGTTATAACAATGGGGATATGATGCAGTCAGCAATGAGAAAAGAACCAATTAATACTACATGCAACAATATGGATGAGTTTCACACATACAATTTTGAGTGAAAGAAGCCAGACCAAAATAGGTACATCCTGATGATTCCATTTATATAAAATTCAGTAATAGGCCAAACTGGAACACAGCAAAGGAAGTCAGAAAAGTGATTCCCTATAGGACTGAGGCGTGCAGGAGAGGTTCCTGATATGCTGCTAATACTCTAAATCTACCTAAGTGTGCATTACTTGGATGTGCTTGCTTTGTGAAAACTTACCAGGCTGTACATTTATGATGAATGCGCCTTTCTGTACATTAGTTTTGCTCATATATATATATATATATATATATTTTAAATATATATAAAAATAAATTTTAAAAAAAGAGCCAACTTAACCCTGATGCCAAAACTAAGCAAAAAGAATAATGAATCCTTTCTGAGTTCATTTTAAACTTTAGGTTTCAGAAGGTGTGCTTATTTTCTGACTTCCTAAGCTTTTTGGGAAAACTTCCCTGTGACTAGCACGTCCTAGTGACAATACTCGGGATGGGAGCGTACAGGGAGAAAGGCACTTCGAGGCTCCGTGTTGGGTGCACATCGGCCTGCACGTCTTTATGGAAAGAAATTTGACAATACACATCACGAGAATTAAAAAGACTTATGCGCCACTTTATCTGATAATTCCCCTCCAGGAATGTATCCTAAATCAACATCTTAAATATTTATGAACAATGATGTAAAGTTATACACTAAAAAATGTTTTAGAAAAGAAAAACCTTTGAAGGTAATACTTACAATTGGCGTTCCAAAAGGAATGTAACCTACAAGGGGAGAGAAGAGGGTCAGGTCTTCCAGTCCCACCCCACTCCACCCCATCCACCTCTCAACAGAGACAGTGGAAGAGACTTCCGGGTTTGGTCTTGTCAATGGCCCTGATGGGGCACCTCTACCCCCAGACCTTTTCCTGGCTCAGCCCTCCAGGATAGAAGGCTCCCCTGTGTCCCTCCACCACCCTCTCTCTGTCCCCCTTTAGCCAGACACTTCTCACTTGCCTCCAAAACTCAGAGGCCCATTGCTGAGGGCAGGGCTGCCCACTGCTGGGGGGCCCCCATGCTATACTCAGCGCTCGTCCCATGATTTCCTCCATGAGGTACGACGTCCCCAGCCCACACTCACTACACACACTATGCTGTCTTCACAGGCCCTGGAATGTCCTCCTTCTCTCACCTTGCCTTTCGAGCATACACCTTTACTTCCCCGGCATCATGACCGATTCTGGAAAGGGAACTCCCCACGCACTTGAGGTGTGTACCTCGACATGCCACAGGTCCTCTGTAACTTTCTCGTACCCTGGCTGGACATCCTCCATAGGGCAGGAGAGAGCACCGTTCCCTCACTGCTCACGGCCCCGACACTGTGGGAGGCTCCCTCCACGGCCCCCACCCTGCTGTCAGTGGGCGGCCTTGTGTCCCGGACTCTGACTTACGGCAGCCAGTCAGCCGGTGGTGGGACAGCGGACAACCACGCTTATCTGAGCTCTCGAAAGCAAAGGCTCGTGTGCTGAGTGTGTGTAGCTGGGCATGCACACGAGCCGTCATGTCACTCTACCGCCCACATCCCTCTGGAGACAGATCCAGGGTTTGCCTGGACAGTGACAAGAGAATCCAGGCTCCAGGTGAGAGCCTGCTGTGGCCGCGTGCAGGGACTGGGAGCACCTACAGCCATGGCTACAAGCCGCTCCGGCCTTTGTGCCTGGGAGTTCCTACGGCCAAGCAAGGAGGATCCCCGGGCACGCAGGCCTCAGTTGGCACAATGATGAACCATGGTTGTTTTTTCTCTCCCCCACATGAGGTCAGGCTCTCTGGGGGTGGGCATCCTGACTGACCCAGCTGCGAACAGCCCCCGATAGAGACCCTTTCTCCCTCCCCTGAGGACTTTCCAAGGCACCAGCCAGGAGCCCTCCACCCAGCCCTGCAAGAGTGCCCCAGTGCCCTGAGAAACGGCACGGGGGAGGCACCAGCACTCTGCCGTGTGACTCCGCACAAGGCCCGCAGCCTCTCAGAACCACAGGTGGGACACACGCACGGTGCGCGCAAGCGCTTTCTAGGCTACTAAGCTCGTGCATACAGAGCTATCCCTCCGGTGACCACAGGGCGGGGACTTCCTGGCCGCAGGGATCTTATGGCCACTCTCCCACTGGTCTCCACAGAATGGGGATCCACCTTCCGTGTGGGCACTCCTGCAAATGCAGTGCATGCATTCTGGAGTGGAGGGGAGCCTGGGGCTTAAATGCCTTTAAGGGAACATGGTTTGGAAGGAAAGAGCACAGTGTGCACAGGTAGGTAAGGGAGGAGTGACTCACAGAAGGCAGGGCTTGCCCGAATCCGGGGTCACCCCTGAGGCTGCCGCTCAGTGAGTACTCTGTAACCGGGGCGGGAGCGCCACATTCCCCTGTGGAGGCCTCCGCCCCACCCCCACTGCTCAGGCAGAGAAAGCAGACAGGCACATTTTTTCTAAAGCCCCATAGGTGATTCTGAGGCCTGGCCAGAGGTCTGTAAGGTCGAGCCAAGGTGAATATGCAGGTGCAAATGTGGCCACGTGTGTCACAGGTTCTGCCCTTCTCAGCTCGCTACATCTGGATGCTCCCGGAGCTGTGACCATGGTAAGTACCCGAGGCTAGGCAGAATCAGAAGGGTCCCACGGGCTTACCTGACATTCTAAAGGGCATGAAGATCTTCTCATTGGTATCTGGGTGTAGAATAGCCTAGCAAGAGCAGGGAACAAGGCACAGGGTGACTGCGGGGAGCGGTGGGGGAGCAGACAGGGGGACGGGAGACGGAGGAAGGAGGGAAAGGAGAGCTCCCCCAGAAGGACTGGCCAGTCAATCCTTTCCCATCATTCAAGGCAAGAGAAAACCAAAACATGGGCCACCAACAGGGCTTTTCCTGACTCACGCTTAAAGCCGAACGCAGGGGAGTGGGACTGCGTCTACCTTGCAGGTCCTCTGTCCCCCATGCCTCGTATTTAGTAGGCATGTAAGAAAGATTTTGTAGAAGGACCCCACAGGGAAGGAGTTCAGGGGCCCAGGGAAAGGCAAGGGGCCTGAGCTCCGGCAGTCAGAAACTGAGGCCCCGGGTATTAGGGAGGAAGGAAGGGCGAGGCAGTTGGGCTGGCAGCTGGGGGCTAATGGGAGGGGAAAGGCTGAGCAGCACAGCCGTGAATCCCCAGGACAGGGCAGGGCAAGGGAAGGAAACAAATCCCAAACTGAATTACCTGCTTGATTTTCTGTGCACTCCAGAGCTGCAAGGAAGGAAGGATGGGAGAGAGAAGAAAAAGAAAAAAAAAAAGGAAAAGAAAATAAAGGACAAAAATGAAAAGGATTTATCAATTGAAGGTCTCATAAGCCACATTTTTTAACCAAGAGACCCAGCTCCAAAGGGCATAAGAGGCTCAGGTTGTCCTGGTGCCCCCAGGCCTGGTAGCTTCCCTGGGACTGTGGCATCAGACATCCCAGGACAGCAGAACCAGGGGATCTCACGCAGACCATCCAAACCAGGGGTTCTCTATTCTGGCTGCACTGTAAAATTACTTGAAAAATTCTTCCAGCAATTTTCTAGTTAATTCTAAGGTTTCAATGAAGACACTTGAGTATGTCTCCTGGAATCACTAGAAGCAGCATAGCATGGATTTTTCAAAGCTGGACAGACTGCCTGGATTCCTGGCTTTGCCCCTCCTTCCTCTGAACCTCCATTTCCTCACTTGTAAAATGCGGGTAATAGCGGTGCCTCCACCATCGTGGAAGAGGTATAGGAAAGGTGCCTGGAGCAGCGCTGGGCACAGAGTAGGTGCTTTACCGTGGCTGACTGCTGTGGGTATTATGATCCCTATTGTTGTAGTTGTTATAAGAAGGTTACAAGGAGAAGAAAGTTGCTTTCAAATAAGCAGTGAGGTTTTCTCTCCAGCACAGTGTGGGAGACAGGCTGGATGGACAGAACCATTGCTAATTCCTTCAAATGATATAAACACTGTATCTCATTGAGTCTAAGATATCAGCGATCCTAAGATGCACAATCATGTGCCACCGAGAAGGAAAACTATAACATAATCCCAAGACCTCCATCCATTAAAAGACTCATCCCATTTGAGAGACATTAAAATGTGGTAAGAGAAACTTTTAGAATCAAGAAAACATAGTGAATAAAAATGTACATGTGGGCAAAGCAAAGGCAGTGCGTTTTTAAAGGAGCAAGAAGGTATGAGGTGAGAGGGAGGAGGTGGCCAGCAGTTGATGTTAGTTTTACAACAGAACGGTTCAGTTATGCTTCAGTTTTGTGGCACTGTTGCCATCTGGAATATAAATTAAGCTGCAGAAGGCCACCAGGTAGCAGAAACAGAAGCATAAGATTGATGAATTCACATTTATGCATTTTACTCACATCAGAGTCCTTCAACCCTTAATTCACAGCCTAATTACCCTTATTTTAGATACATTTCAAACATATTTGATTGTTTGTGATTCCAGACCCACGAAGATTGAAGTAGTCAATTTTTTAAAAATAATAATTATGGAAAAAGGGGACTGAAGGGAGAAAAACCAAATGCAGAATTGCTGTTGGCCGAAGAAGGTAAGTCAGAGCGTAACAGCAAAGAGGTAAAACAAAGTAATAAAAGGCCGATCCCCTTTGCTCAGAAAGTGCCTCCAATCCCAGCACCATCTTCGGTGTGACCCCAGACCCTGTGCAGACTCCTGACACCCCATATTTCCCACCCAGAATCAGAATCTCCTATTTCTAAGTCCAGCTCCTTGGAGGCAGGAGCTTGTCTTCCAAAGCTGTCACCCACCATCTCCCACAGTGCTGGGCACACAGAAAATCCAAGGCTATTCTAAAATTAAGATTTTATTTAAAAAAACCATGCAGATCTCTTCATACAAAACAGAAGGAAGGAAGGGAGGGAGGAAGGAAGGAAGGAAGGAAGGAAGGATCCAGTGGAGGCTGGTGGGGCAGCAAAGCCATGAGGTGAAGGAGCCCAGGTCCTGGACGATGGCCTGTGCCCAGTTCCCGAGCAGCACTCGACTCTGACATGAGAGAGAAACAGACCTTAGTGTGCAAGTTCCTGAAATCTGGGATTGTTTGTTACAGTGCTTGGCTCACCCTGACTAACACAGAGGCTTAAATGAGATGTGTATATCTAAAATACTCAGCCTATAGAACATGTTCCATGAATGCCTAAAACAGAGCAGTCATTCAAATGAGCAATATATTTTTTTAACGGACTTAATTATTTTTCAAAGCAACTTCATCTCTATTGTCTTACTCCTACAACACGCCTGTGAGGTGGACAGATTATTTTCAGACAAGCGAACTCATCTCAGAGAGACTAAGTAATTCAGCAGGGTCCTAGGGGCTGGTGGCAGGATGGAGATGGGCCCCCAGGCCTCCTGGCCTCCAGGCTCGTGTTCTCCCTACTCTCCAGGGGCCTCTGGAGCAGATCGATGTCTGGTCTGGCCGGAGTGACTGCCAGGCCTGAGGCGCGAGAAGAGGAAGAGGGTTAGCTGACATCCTCCTGGGGTCCCAGAAACTCCTCCTTGCAGCCGGGGGCTAATGCCCCTCGCCAGCACCTGCTGCTCCCCTCCTGCCCAAGTCCAGCTGAGTAGCACAGTGCTGGCAACCCATGGGCACATCCAAGCCCCTCAGGTTCAAGGACTGCCTCCTCTATCCCCACCCCGCCAGGAGCAGGGATGGGAGAAGCAGGCGGATGCTGCTCATCGGCAAAGGCAGAAGTTCAGTAAGGGTGTCAGCAGGCCAGGACAGGGACCCAGAGCTACAGAGGTGTTCCCCACCCTGCAATGACATCACCACACCCACGGCCCCGGGCAGGCTGGTGCCACGGAGATGAGTGACGACAAAGCCTCACACACTAACTCCATGCTTCTCCCTTTGGCTGAGCACCTTCCCACCCATTATTTGATTCCCACCCTCGGAAACCTGTTCTATAGGCCAAGTGAGGAAACCACAGCTCACAGTCACCTCCAAGGTGTCGGGCAGAGCCAGAATGACAGCTCATGACCTCTCATTCGGATTCATTCATCCTCACTCATTCATTCACATTTAGCGAACAAGCGTGATGTGTCGGACGTCCCTCTGAGGGCTTTGTACATATTGACTTATCTAATCTCCTCAACAACCCCATGAGGCAGGAGGTAGTCTACCCCCCACTTCATAGATATGGAGACTGAGGCACAGACAACGTACATGACTTGCCCACAGTCCCACAGCAGCACTGGGATCTGAACCCTAGCAGTCTGGATCCCGAATCCCCACTCTCGACTGCCACCTGCACCTGTCTCTAAATGTTAGTACACCGGTGCATGCTGTTCTGTCCCTTTAGGCACCTACATGTTGTAGAGATCTTTCCATATCAGGGCGCAGAGAGCAGTCCTCTGCTTCCTAACAGAAACCTTGAAAGAATATATTGTAAACTGTACCCTATGAGTGGACTTTTAGGCTATTTTCCATCTTTTTTTTTTCTTGTGGAAAACTATACATAACTGAACATTTACCATTTTAACCATTTTTAAGTGGCAGCTCCGTGGCATTAAGTACATTCACATCATTGTACCGCCATCCACCATCCACCTCCTTTTCATACTCCCCATCCGAAACTCCATACCCAATAAGTCCTAACGCCTTATTCCTCCCTCCCCCAGCTCCTGGCACCCACCATCCTACTCTCTGTGAATCTGACCGCTCTAGCTATTTCCTATAAGTAGAATCATATGGGATTTGTCCTTTAGTGACTGTCCCATCTTTTACTATTATGACCATGCTCCAGTGACTTTCCCTAAACTTATCATTATCATACCATCAGCATGTAAAGAAAAAGGATAAATGTATGCAGAAATCTCTGGCAGGATACAGAAGAAACTAAAGGTTACTCTAGGGAGAGGAAGGGGAGCAATTGGGGAAACTTATTTTTTATCCTCTACTCGTTTTATAGCTTAGAAGTCTGTAGATTGTTCGTATGTTCCCCATTCAAAATAATCAGTAAAAAATTAAGAGTAACCACTAGAAAAATAGAAATAGGGTGCACAACTTCTAAACTCTTTATCGACCTCTATGGCACAGACTGTTAAGTGTCCAACAAAATCTATGTCCCCTTCTTCCAAAATAATAGAACAGTGGTGGGCAGGTGGCCGACCTACCACGCTGTATTTCCCAGCCTCCTCTGCAGTTAGGCTCATCCATGTGCCTGAGTCCCCCAGTGGCATCTGAGGGGAAGAGAGATGGGCCTCTCCCTGGCCAGCAACTGCCACCCCCCAACCATGCTTTTTGCCCCCTTCCTGCGAGCCGGAGCACATGCGTGGCTGCAGCCCAGGCTGGGAAGACAGCCCAAGGAGATGGGGGAGAAACATGATGGAAGGAGGCTGGGTCCCTGAATGATCCTGTGGAGCTGAGCCATCTGCCCACCTGGAACTTGAACTGTTTCATGGGAGAGAAAGAAACTTCTTAACTTACTTGAGCTGGTACATTTTGAGATCTCTTTGTTACAGCAGTTAGTATAACCCTAACTAAGATAAGCCATTTGGGATTATAGGAAATCGCCTCCCATGATACAGAAGAAGGAATGAAACCAAAAGTAGTGTTTGTGACATCCAGCAATGCTCCCAGCTCAGCAGGCAGGTGAGATGGGAGGGATATCTCCATTTTAAACTAAAATTCCTACTCATGACCTGATCTTGTTTGGGCTCATCCATCTCTAGGCTGCAGCAACAACAGTCAGTCATGGATTTTGGTTTTGGCTCAGGCACTAATGTGCATGGTCTCCTGTGCAAGCCATTGCACATCTTAGGCTTAGATTTTTTTTTTTTTTAATTAATCAGGCAGGAGAAAGGGCAGGAAGGGCCCCTTCCTGTGTGATGATGCCAGACCCAGCCCATAGAGAGACAGGACAAGGACACCTTGGGTCTGGGCTTTTCCCTGGAACCCATTGGACCCATGAGTCAGATGCTGGAGGCAGGAATGGCAGCAGAACCCCAAGCCAAGAGCTGGTTGCTAGCTTGACGTTTCACAAGCCAGTCCTGCACACAGGTTACAGGAGAGGATCATCCTGGGCTGTAAAGCATTTGATGGGAAGCAAAAGAGGGGCACTGGATAGTCCAACCACACTGAGAATCTAGGACAGAGTCCTGGCATCTCTTCAGCCTGGGAAGCAGCTACACTTTAACCTGCAAATTCCTCAACCTTTAACCTGCAAATTCCTCGACATGGCATGTCTCCTCTGGGCTCAGCCCATGTCCCTCTGTGCCTCTTGCAGAACATAAAAATGTGTGGCCCCAATCCTTTGGACCTTACTCACTGCAGCAACAAACCAGTGTGGACGTGAGATGTTGGACCTTGCTTGGTTTCTCAGCGTGGGCAATGAGGACAGAGTGGGGGCGGGGGGAGCAGTCTGGGTGAGAGGTTGCTGGAACAATGCAGAAGTTGGCTGCTTTCAGAAATGGCCAGTGCTTCAGCAGAGCTGCCATCTGAACCTATTAGAACCCCAGTGTAGAGGCCAGGGGAGGGGCAGAGGGTGGGCCCCAAACACGCTACAGAAGGAAAAGCCCCGCCTTCTGGGGGCGGAGCAGGGCATACCCCCAGCACCCAGACCCCAGATGGAGGAGCAACCGCCCCCAGTCTGGCTCACTCCCCTTCCCCTCTGCCTCCTTCCAAGCTGCTTCTCCAAACCTCTAAAGGCAGCAGAGACAGAGCCTATTTAAAACAACCTCCAGAAGGTAATTAAACGGAGCCCGAAGGGGATCCTTCTGTAAAGCAAAGGATGCCTCCATAAAACAAACAAAACAAAAAAACCTTCCTAATTTATCATTTGGGCCAATCCCATTACTCCTTACCATTAATTTTGTTGCCATGGTTACTCCCAGGTAACACGTACATATGCAAGTCTATGTGGGGTGAAGGCACCCCCCCCAATCCTACAGATTCCTAAAAGGAGAAAGAACATTTCCCCCCTAGTTCAGCAGCAGTCATTTCTCCTGTATACATGCAGTTTCTCTAAGAGGGCAGACCTGGGAGTCAAACCCTCGTTTGAATTCCAGATCCCCCACTTGCTGGCCATGTGATTTGGGGCAATTTACTTAATCCTTTTGCACCTCTGCTTCCTCATTTGTAATATGGGGATATGAATACTTACTTTCAAGGTTATTGTGAAGATTAAAGAAAATTCATTCACTTATTCAACAAATATTTACTGAGCACCTATTATGTGCTGGGCTCTACTCTAGGCACTAAGAACACATCAGTGAATAAAAAAGACCAAAAATCTCTGCTTTCATGGAGCTTATACTCTAGTGGCAACAGACAATAAACTAAAAATAATAAAAATAATAGGTAAATTCTCTGCTATGTTAGAAAGTTGGGTGCTTCAGGAAACATGGGGAAGTGGAACAGGGCAAGGATAGAGGGTGCATGTGTGGTGGCAGTGGGGAGGAGGGTACAGCAGCAGGGAAGGGGGTCAGGGTAGTTGTCATTCAGGTAACACTGGAGGAAATACTTGAAGGACGGAGTGAGTCATGCAGATATCTGGTGGGAGACTGTTCTGGCAGCCAGAACAGCCAGTGCAAAGGCCCTGAGGCACAAGTGGGCATGCCCAGCATGTTTGAGGAATAGCACAGGAGGCCAATGTTGACTGGCGTGGACTGAATAAGGGGAGAGTAGTAGGAGACAAGATCACAGAGGAACGGCCCTTCTAAGGACTGTGGCTTTTACTCTGAGTGGAAAGCAGGGACACTACACAGTTTCTGGAGCAGTGGTTCTTACAGAAGGGTGATTTTGCACCCAGGGGACATTTGGCAATGTGTGGTTGTCATGACTTGGGGGGTGGGGTGCTACTGACATCTAGTTTGTAGAAGCCACGGATGGTGCTAACCATCCTAGTGCACAGAACAGCCCCTACAACAAAGAATTATCGGGCTCCAGATGCCAATAGCACCAAGGCTGAGAAACTCTGCAACCAAGGAGCAAATAAAATAATGTATATGTTCACAGATGACCCTGGGTGCTGTACTGGAAGTACACAGAGGGGCCCAGGTAGAATAGGGAGACCCCCCAGGAGGCCACCGCAGTGCCCAGAGATGCATCCACAGCAGCCGGTGCAACACCTAGCACGTCCTACACATGCTTCAGCTACGATTGCTCACTGGCCTGTCCTATGCTGACCATAAGGGCCAGACTGTGGCTAGCCCACAGGGGTACGTTCCTCACCAGGATCCCAGAAGCCTGAGGCCAGGGGTCAGGGTAAGGAAGGGGAGGTGTCAGCCAAGCCTTCCTTTCAGCCAGCTGCTGACACCCAGAGAAGATTTGGGGTGCAAGTATTTTTAACTCCCTGGTATTTTCTCTGCTATTTTCAGCAAAGCTCAAACACACCTGACCCCATTTCCCCTCTGCCAGAGGAGGAGACTTGCAGGACCTCTGACACTAGCTGCCCTTTCTCCTTGGCAGGTTGCTGGCAGAATCCACCCTTCGTGGGGCCCCTGGGCGACCAATAGATTATGCTGGGTGCAGAGTAGGCACTTAATAAGGCGAGTGGGTCCCCGGCTCCTGGGGAATGTGGAATGATGGGCAAGAACTGCACTCAGAAGCCTACAGGGGCTCCCAGAGACCTCCTCAACTCATTCCTGCCCACTCCAGGAGCTTCCAAGCTGGTTTCCCTAACGGCACTTACCCTCCCACAACCACCTGGCCCTCAGACCAGTGCAACCCCAGGACGCGTTCAGGCTACTCCCTTGCTCAAGAGCTTCCCGTAGCTTCCCCTTGCCCCATACAGCACATCGAGCATCTCTACCTGGGTCTCAAACACTTGTGCAATCGGTAACTTCCCAATTGCCTCTCCAGCTTCCTCTCTCTGGTCCCATCTTCCCTCCCTGCTCCTCTCCCTCCCCCGACCCCATCTCTCTCTCCACTCCACTCCACTTCTCCCTCTGGTCCCATTCACTGCAGCAGGTCTCTGTCTACACACTACACCAACCACTTGTGTCCCCTCCATGAGGCCTTCCTCACCCCTTGCATTCTCAAGACTCTCTCCCTGCTGGACTCCTACCTGCCTCGGCATGAATGTCACACGGCCTAGCTTCCAGCCTGGCCCCCTAGCGCCCGCCTCTGTGTGGTCACCTCATCTGTGCTGGGAGCTGGCTGCGGGAGGGCAGCAACGGGGTGTGCTCATCTCCCCCTCGGGCCCACCACCCGGAGCACCTACTACATACAAGATGCTCAGCAGATGCCCGGGGCCTGCACTAACTGTGTGTGAACCGCACAGGTGTAACTGGGCTACAGACCTTCACAAATGCCAAGCTCCTCTGCCTCCCGTGTTTGCACACATCGGTCCACTCCACAGAGTATTCCCTTCCCTTCCAAACCCACCTTCGAGTACTAGGTGAAAGATGGGCATTGGATCTACCTGGCTATGGGACCTTAGGTAAGAAATGTAACCTCTCTGAGACTCAGTTTTCTTTCCTGTAAAATGGGGTTAATACAGGCACCTACCAAAGAGAGTCCCTGTGAATATTAACTGAAATACGTGTAAAGCGTTAATACTTAGTGCAATGCCTGGAACTCGGTAAGCACCAAGTGAGTGGTGGCTCATTACCATGAGGGAGTCTCTCACCTTTAACCCCACCCATCTCCATGCACACCCAACCACCGCAGCAACACCCCGGCATATAAAGTGCCCACAGCAGGGTCAATATCCAGAAATCTAGTCCAGTTGCCTATGCTTACCCTTTTGCTCTCATCTACGGCTTTGTTGTGTAACTGAGAGCTACAGTCTTTATTGGGGCTCCTAGCACATCAAATTTCTACTTGTCAAGCCCAACGGGTAAATTATACTTATTTTTATTTTATCCTAAGGACAATTTTTCACTGGTATAGCAACCTTTTAACAAGTTAACAGTCTCTGGAGGAGGTATCAGCCACCCACTAACAGAAGACCAAACAAAGGCCATCAGGTGTGAACAGACTAGCAATCCACTTGTGTATACCCGCTTGTGAGATGGCATAATCGGAGGCCGGGTTAGATAACAAACTAGGCAGGTTACCCAGTGCTGCCCGTGACATGGGGACAGGCCCGCAGGCATCAGGAGGCAGCCACGGGCTTCCAATCCACATGCCTGCAAAAGGACGTCAGAGTGGGCACAGAGCCCAGGGCAGATGAGGCAGCTGTCCAGGCTGAGATCAAGAGCCACCCTGGGCCTGGACATGACTCATGAGCAGGGCCGGCCTGGACCAGGAATGGGGGACCATCGTTAACTCTAGACTGCTGAGGCTCCCCCAAACCCTGGGCTTATATGTCATCACCCACCCACCTGGTTCCTGTCTGTGGAGGCCAGAGGGGCTGCAGCTTTGTAGAGGAGGCCCAAGTGGGGGAAGCATTGTAATCTGAGTCCGTATCGTCCAATCCCTGATGCTCTGGAGAGCCAGGAGGACCAGAAAGGGAGGGAGAGGGAGGATCTGATTAGTAAGGGGGCCGAGCAGCAGGCTCACACCTAGAGCACTGTGCTACCCACCCACCAGATGGACACTGCAGGCATCACCAACAGGAGCCAGAACTGGGAAGCACAGCTAGTGCCAAGATCCGCCCCCCCCCACCGCCCCTCCTCCCAGCTCCCTGGAGGCACATAGGGGCTTTCAGCACTGAAAACAAAAGAGGCCCAGGAAATAGGACAGGAAACTTTAAGCTACTGAAGGGAGTAGAGAGGAGAAATGTGGCCTCATTTGCCAAACTCTGGCTGCTGGAGGGAGTCTCAAGAGGCCAACCTCAGCTAGAGGGTGCTTGGGTTGGGAGCCGACGCAGGGTGAGGAAGGGCTGGGGGGCTGAACTCACCCCTGACAGGTCCAAGAGGAACTGCTGAGGTCTGAACACCACTTTGGTCTAGAGAGGGCATGTCAGGTCATGCCACCCAGGCTCCTCAGTGCCCATGCCAGAGGGAAGTACTGTGCTCAGGGATGATTTGGTCACGGCCTGTCCTTCCTAATGGCAGCACAGATGCCTGAAGATAGACCCTGTCTAGCCAGCACTGTCCTGTCTCTCATCACCCCCCAGGGCACTGCACAAGGACGTCTGGCCAAGGTGCTCCATCAGCTCACACATTTGCCCTCCTTTCAAGTGGCCAAGTGGAGCACATTCATCTGGACTTCCCCTGGAGGGGCCTGCTGTCTCTGCTCATGATGTGCCTCCTCACCTGGACAGCTCCCACCCATGGCGTCTCCTGGCCAGCCCCTTCTCATCCCTCAAATCTCAGGCAAGAATCTCTTCCAAACAGTTTGGGCAGGTTACACCTTCCTCTGCTCTCCTACAGTATCATGGCTTTTCACAATCATTCCCTAGATTCTGGGGGTCCATGAAGCAAGATTTTCGTCTACTTTCTTCCTTGTTCTCTCCCCCAGGCTCCAGCACCAAAACTGGCCTGCAGGTGCTCCATAAATACATAAATACATATTAAATGAATTGGGGTGGGGAGAGCTGATGGCTAAGCCACCTATCCCAGGAACATCCGGCCAAGCACTAGTGTGTCATGGTGGCAGCCCAGAGCCTCAGCATGGGCTTTGCACCTAAAGGTGTTAGAAGGCAAGGGAAGTGCCTCATAGAGTTACCAACAGAATGGAAGAGGAGAAAACAGCAGAGGAGGGACAGCTACATGGTTTTGGATGGAAAATAAGTAGAGTTTTAGTAACTGATCCAGTAGAGAGGAAGAAATCATCCCTTAAGTGCCTGCAGAGCACATGCTTAAAGAGCCAGTCCATTGCCCTCAAAACACCAGCAAAGCTCAGGACTTGGAGGGACCAGGAACCTTAGGAAAAAAGGGCTAATCATAAGGCTAAACACAGGGAATTGGTTAAAAGTCTGTCCTCAAAGCAGTAAGATCCCAAGGTCTTTGCCATATAGCAAGGTGACTTTGACCACTCTCACCTGTGTTCCCCAGATGCTGGAGGTTTATCAGCCTTCTGGAGAAACTGAACCCAAGTGATCCCAGACTTGGGAACACCAGCACAGTGGAGGATGGGAGTAGGTGAGATTCAAAGCAGGGAAATTAATGAAAGTCTGCAAAGCGAATATTGGGACTCCAGCCTCCTCTCCCTACGTGGCTTCCAGAATGCAGAGAGATAAGATGGCTACTGTATTCACAAAACAAGAAAAGAATTCTATTAAGAAGGATTTTAAAAATAAACAATCAAAGAGCTCTTGGAAATTAAAATTATACTAGCTGAAGTTAAAATTTCAGTCAATATGCTGAAAATAAACTCAGGGAAATTTCTTTCAAAGCCACACAGAATGACAAAGTGATGGAAGAGAAGAGAAAAAAATCTAAGTGTCAATCTAAAATGCTGAATATTTGACTAATAGGAATTGCAGAATAAGAAGAAATTATCAAAGAAACAGTATAAGAAAATTTGCCAGAACTGAGAGTAGGAGTCCTCAGATTAAAAGGGGTCACCAGGAACCCAAAATAATGAATTTTAAAAAGAGATGGCATTGTGGAATTTCTGAAATAAATTTAATAGAGAACATACTAAAGATTTCCAAAGAGGGAAATGGGTTACTTGCAAAGAATCAGAAATGAAATGTATCAGATTTCCAAAAGCTATACTGACGTGAGAGACAATAGAGCAATGTCTTCAAAATTCTGAAAGAAAATATCTGTCAACCTAGAATTTTCTTCTCAGCCAACTGTCAATTAAGACTGAGTGCAGTGGTGCCTGGGTGGCTCAGTCAGTTGGCATCTGCCTCTTTATTTCTGCTCAGGTCATGATCTCAGGATTGTGGGATAAAGCCCCACATCAGGCTCGGTACTGGGCATGGAACCTGCTTAAGAGTCTCTCTCTACCCCTTCCCCATTCTCTCTCTCTCTGTCCCCCCGCCAAGAAAAAAAAAAATCCTTAAAAAAAAAAAAAACACTGAGTGCAGAATTAATTTTCAGACATAAAAGGACTCACAATTTTCTTCCCATTTACTCTTTTTTTAGGAAGCTACTAAAAGAGATCTTCCACCAAAATGAAAGTGTACACCAACAGGAAGGCCTGGAGCTGGAGGAGTTGGATACCAGAAAGGAAAATTTCAGAGGGGAAAAGGGAACTGAAGGACAGGAGTTTTCAGATTGAAAGGAGGCACTGAAAATATCAAAAGGCTGCTAGAAGATGCAGTAAGAGGTAGAGACCGTATAAAGAAAACCATGCCAATGTGAAAAACTGAGGCAATCATTAACTCCAGGTAAAACATAAAGTTGAACAAGAGAGAAAACAAAAATTAGTAAATGCTATTTATATCATTGTAATAATGTGAATCGTGAATACCTATAAACCCCCAAATCCATAATAACTATTTTGGGAGAGTGATGAGGATGGGGAAGAGACGTGTGTTTTTGTTTTTTTTTTTAAGTTCTTTTTTTTTTTTTTTAATGTTTTATTTATTTATTCATGAGAGTCAGAGAGAGAGAGAGGGGCAGAGGCAGAGGGAGAAGCAGGCTCCCCGCCTAGCAGGAAGCCCGATGCGGGACTCGATCCCAGGACCCTGGGATCATGACCTGAGCCAAAGGCAGACGCTTAACCATCTGAGCCACCCAGGCGCCCCAAGAGACGTGTGTTTTTTAACGGGGGTAAATAACAAGACAGTTGAATCCAGCTGAATACAAAATAACTAGGTGAAAAATAGGACTATAGATAAGCATATTAGTTCGACATAGATTTCTATCTGAAGAAATAGCTAAAAGTATTTGTTTCTGGAGAAAAGGAATGGGAATTGAGGAGGGATGGGGGCAGCATACTATTTTTCCTTCAGGTATTTTAGTACTATTTGATTTTTTGAACTATGCACACATATTACTTTTGTGGGTTTTTTTTTTTTTTAAGATTTTATTTATTTATTCATGAGAGACAGAGAGAGGGAAAGAGAGAGAGAGAGAAGCAGGCTCCCAAGGATCAGGGAGCCCGATGCGGGACTCAATCCCAGAACCCTGGGATCCTGACCTGAGCCGAAGGCAGACGTTTAACCATCTGAGCCACCCAGGCGCCCTACTTTTGTGGGTTTTTTTTTAAAGATTTTATTTATTTATTTGAGAGAGAGAGCAAGCAAGAGAGCACAAGCAGGGGGAGCAGCAGAGGGAGAGGGAGAAGCAGGCTCCCTGTTGAACAGGGAGCCCAACTCGGGGCTCAATCCCAGGACCCTGGGATCATGACCTGAGCCAAAGGCAAACGCTTAACCGACTGAGCCACCCAGGTGCCCCTGCGCACATATTATTTTGGGGAAAAAAAAAAAAATACGAAATTAATTTTTTAAAAGATTTTAAAATAAAGTTTGTAAACAAAAAGAAAAACTTTGGCATGTTAACCATCAGTCCCTATAATCATTAAAGTAGCCCTACAGTGCATCCCTCTACCTTTCCTTCAAACCAAACACAACCATTAACATTTCACTTAGCTCTAGTTCACGTTCCTACCTGATATAAAAAAAGAAAAATGAAATTAGTGTTCTAGCCTAATCCCCACTATCCTCCCTTGTCTTTCCCATCCTCAACCTGAAATTTTGAGTAGTGGTATACTAGTAAATGTTTAAAAATCAGTTCTTTTGGGAAGAAAGTCTTGATTTGAAGCATTTGCCAATTTCCATGGTAGAAATATTCCCACATGGCTGATTTCAAGCTACCACTGTGACGTCACTGAATGTAGAACTGGGAAGAGATATACACATCAGCTCCAGGAAACTACTGCCTTTGGGTCTCACTTGCCTTTTCAGCCTCCATGCTTCCCACGAGACCCAGGGTATGGGAGAGAACTGAATGTCTCCTCCAAAAAGCCAGAAGTCCACATGGCTATGTAGTAGCATAGAAGTGGATAATGAAGGAAAGAGAGTGGTTCTGGCTGCAGGGAAGGGGATGTGACTTTGCCGCCTTCCTGCCCCGCCCCCCCACTTCCAGCAGAATTACCTGTTCATTGGTGACGCCTGGCCGCAGGGTCCCATGCTTGTAGTCCTCCAGCAGCTGCACAGCCTCTCTCAGACGTCTCTGCAGAGGAAAGAAAAAAGACATTGAGGGGCACAGATCCAAGGCTCCTGCAACTCTTTCCCTTGCAAACAATAAAGAAGGATACAATTTAAGTGTCCTTCTATAGGAAAATGGCTAAATGACAGTGGTCTGATAATACTATAGACTATTATTGGGCAGTTTAAAAAGTGAGGTAGATCTGTATGTGATTCCATCTCCAACATATTTTTTTGAGTGAGAAAGTAAATTGCAGAGCTGTATGATGCCATTCATTATACCAAACAAACAAAGCCCACACACACATAGAAAACAATATTTTCTATGAGAATATTTATGTGTGTAAATGCATCAAAAAAGCTCTAGAAGGAGACCCACCAAATTAATGACAGGAGTTACCTTGGGGTAGGAAAGGGTCCAGATTTGGCAAGGGGTGTCAGGTGGAAATTTAATCTTAATTGTAATATTGAAAGTTTTTATAAAGATAACATATTTCTGTAATACTCATATAATTTCTTTTCAACATTTTAAAAACACTAGCAGAGATTTACATACTAAAGTGCATATGGCTACAGTAACTGATGGGGAGAGAGAGGGAAAAGAGGAAGATAGAATTGTATCATCTGTAAAATCTTAAAAGCTAAAGAGACAGCAACAGTGATAGAAGGCAGCCTTTGTCCACCAAAATATTTGTATAAGAATATTTATAGCAGCACATTCAGTGGGGCCTGGGTGGCTCAGTCAGTTAAGCATCTGCCTTTGGCTCAGGTCATGATCCAAGGGTCCTGGGATCAAGCCCCACATCAGGCTCCCTGTTCTGCAGGGAGCCTGCTTCTCCCTCTCCCTCTGCTGCTCCCCCTGCTTGTGCTCTCTCTCTGTCAAATAAATAAATAAAATCTTAAAAAAAAAAAAAAAGAATATTCATAGCAGCACTATTCAAATAGCTGCAAAGTGCAAACAATCCAAATGTCAGTAGTGGACTGGATAGGTAAATCGTAGTATATGTACACAATGAAATATTACACAACAACTTAAAGAGCGAGCAAACTACAAATACATGTTATAACATGGATGAATCTCACAGACATAATGTGGCAAAATGTATTTTCCAAAGATGGACACTCCAATATCTGCCATGCCCCATTCTCTTCTAGAACCTTCCTACGTCCCCCTCAAGAGGTAGAGTCTGTGTGTCCTCCCGCTGATCCTGGGCAGGCCTTCATGACTGCCTCAACAAATAGAGTATGGCTGAAGTGAGGCTATGTGACCTCTGAGGCTAAGTCACAAAAATGCCTTGCATTTCCACCTTGTTCTCTTGGGATGGGCGCTCTTTTGGAACTCAGCCATCATACTGTAAGGAAGCCCGAGCAGCATATGAAGAGACCCACCTGGACAGGAACCGAGGCGCTGGCCCATGGCTACAGCTGAGCTATCAGCTGACAGTCCATACCAACTCGTCAGCCGTGCAAGTGAGCTATCTTGAAATGGACTTTCCCTGCCCCCCATCAAACCACCCTAGCGGACGCCGCAAGAAACAGCGATGAACCATCCCCTCTGAGCCCTGCCCAAACTGAAAACCAGTGAGCAAAAGAACTGAAGTGTTTGAAGCCACTATATTTCGGGGTGATCTGTTACATAGCAATGAAAGGCTGATATACATAATGAAGTCAGATGCCAAAGAGTATGTATAAAGTTCAAAAACAGGCAAAGCTAATCTAACTAACATGGTGGAGGTCATGATAGTGTTACTTTTGGCGGGAGGGGGGGCGGGGGGGGTGGAGCAGGGTGCTGACTTGGAAAGGGCATGAGGGAACCCTTTGAGGTAATGGAAATGTCCAATGTCTTCATCTGAGTGGTGGTTACATGGGTATAAACATAAGTCAAAATGTATTAAGCCATAAACTTGGGATTTGTGCATTTTATCATATGTATGCTATACCTCAAAAAATTAACAAGAAACACACAACAGCCATAGAAGGCAGCCTATGTCAAGGTTAGACGAGGGACCCGGACATCAGGGTTGTCCGGTGTGGGTAAAGAAACCCAGTGAAGATGCCCTGTTCCCCCCTCTTTTTTTTTTTTTTTTTTTTGTTCCCCTTTTGATAGAAGGACAAGGCTAGCTGAGGATGGAAATGCAGAGACCTCAACAGAAGCCCCCTGGTCTGAAGGCAGGATGCAACACCAGGAAGGGCTTCCAGGGGGCAGACAGGGTGTTTGCTGAGCCAGCGGATGGGGCAGTCCCATAGGATGGGAAGGAACAGCCGACTCACTGCGGGCCCAGACAAGCCAGTCAGACCACGTGACCCGTCAGGCCAGCGGGTGAAGTACCTGTGGACACTGGTCTAATCCAGGGCATCAGGGAGCAGGGAAACTTCTTACTTAGGTGTGGCCTGACTGCAGGAGAGTACTGCCCCACCCCCTTCAAAGGTTTGCATGTCAATTCCAAAATTCCAGAGTCTCTTCCCAGAATCTGTTTCCAAAGTGGAGATAGCTTGGTGGGATTTTTTTGGCAGGGGTGGGGTGGGGGTGGGGCAACTAACCCATGCTGTTTAGAGAGAATGTCAGAAAACAATAGATAAGCACAAAAGATCGTTTTAAATCCCTCATCAACACACTACCTGAGATAACCACCGCAGAAGTGAGAATGGTTTAAACAGAGTGAGGATGATTTTCGTCCTGGATTTAATGCATTTGTTTTTCAACAAAATGGGATCGTGTTGATTGTTTTAACTTCTTAAGGTCACATGGCCACAACATGAGAAGTTTAGTTTTTGTACCCAGAGTTTAGTCAGACCCTTGCTGTGTGCCCCCAACCCGCCCCCCCTGCACCCCCAAAGCCTCAGTGATGGGGCAAGGTCCCCACCCCAAGCCTGCTTCCTCCCACGCCACAGCCTCTGCCACGGGACAATGAATGCTCTACTTTCCAGCGCTGAATGGTGAACGGCCCCGTGTTCTCATTATTTTCCCGCTCCAGGGATTCTCCCGAGTTCCTATAACAACCTGGCCAGGCTCCATCTCATTTGACACAGTCATCAAAGGGAGGCCTCCTGCCACAAGAATAAGTTCCAAAGAGCCCGATCTTGGCATGGGTTGAGGGAGAACTAAATCCAAAGTTCCTGAAGACAAGTCTGAGAAATTAGGACTGGAGGAAGCTAGAACATGCTTTTCTGTTGCTGGGCCTTACTAAGCCTCAGCCAGGCCCCTCTGTCAGAGGCTGAGGGGCTGGGGCTCCAGGCCCCTCTGTGGGACAGCCAAAGCCCCAGGACACTCGCTTTAAGAGGTCCCTGAGGCCTGACTGCTCTGGGGGCTGGGCTCTTCACGGCAGAGAACGGGGCCATTACCGGGGAGACCTGAGGGATGGGAGGAGGGTCTCCCTGCTTTAAGCCCTTCTCTCACTCCCGTGCATCGTGAGGCTTGATGGAAGAGCCCTGGGCACTGGAGAGGTCTGGACAGCTGGAGGTCCGTGGTGGGTGAACTTTGCAGGAAGTCTTTTCAACCAGGAACAAACAGGCAGCCAGGCCCTGAATGCAAAGGCAGCAAGGAGCGGATGAAAGGCTCCTCTAGAGCCTTGGGCCAGGGGGAGAGTCGGCCCATGTTGCTTCCCAGACTCCCTCATTGGCTTGCCTGCCTCTAGCTCACCTGCCAGAAAATGTCACCTTGAGGTTATCTCCTCTATTTGATGGGGGCATGGTCTCCAGAAGGTCCTTCTGGAAACACTGGCACCTGGGAGGTCTGCTCCAGGGCAGAGAATTTGAACAGAGGAGAAGCCTGGCCTCAAGGGTCCTGCCCCAAAGCCCTGAGGGGTAGGAGAAGGAAGCAAAGGGACAGACATGGAATGTTAGGGTGGCGGCCAGAGAGGGCAGGAGACCATGCCAGACAGGAACAGGGACAGAGGGACCCAGAAAGGGAAGGACACAAAAAGGAAATCTGGAGAAAGAGTCATCAAAAAGTCTCTCGATGGTGATGCTCGTTTGACAATCCCAAAATTACAAGAGACCGTGCCCTATTCACACAGGATGTGGATAAGAACACCCCTTTGCATGTATCTATCATAGAACCATCTAGGCCACCCCCTCTCTGAACTAATTGCGGCCAGAAAAGGAAGGGCATTCCCATGCCCAGGGTCCCAGAGTGGGTGGGAGGTAACGCAGAAATCCCCTCAATCCCAGTTCTGGGCCATTTCCACAAAACATCAGCATGGAAGACCATCCTGTCCTCATAACAGTAACTGAAAGGGTGGTCTCCCAGTGATTTCAAAGCAATGCCTACATCCCCCAAAGCTGATGCCTACGGGGACAGGGCACCTCAGGTAAGAAAAG
The DNA here is from genome assembly GCF_004348235.1 of Phoca vitulina. NCBI lineage: Eukaryota > Metazoa > Chordata > Mammalia > Carnivora > Phocidae > Phoca > Phoca vitulina. The sequence continues at coordinate 23,793,674 of NW_022589715.1, read as the reverse complement.
GAAGGGTCTTTTTTACCCTCATTCAAAGCCAGGCCTTACCTGACACAGAAACTGGAGCATTCAAACTTTAGGCAAAGTGGAGAATTTGGGAGTCCCAAAGCTTGCAGAACTTAAAAAAGAGAGAGAGAAAAAGAAAAGCAGCACCAGGGGCAGGGAGAATGAATTGGCAATGGAGTGTTCGTGAGAGAAGGAAGCAGGGATGGCTGATGGGAGGCAGGGGGAGGGGAGGGCAGCTGCCTAGGTCACATCATGCCTTGATTGCTCAGTATCTGATTGTTCTCACCTGGGTCAGTCTTGTACCTGCCCAAGGCACGGCCATGCACTCTCACCTTGCCCACAATGACTGCTTGAGCCATTTTTATTGTGGCCCCAAACACTGGGACTTGGGGCTAGAAGATAACGATTTATATGCAGAGTCCCAAGCCCTTCTCTTGTCTTCCCTCAGCCTTCTTAAGCCCCCTTCTTGTTCCCTCTCAGCAGTCCTGGGACCCCCAGGATTAAACATCTGTGCTGAGATTGGTCCTTGGCTCCCTGAAGCCCCAGGCCACTGGAGGCCCCAAGGGAAGAGGAAACCAGGGACACATGGGGAGGGGCTCTGCCTTCCCTGTGGCTGACCTCTGGTCACCTTCAGGGGGCCCACGCAAGGCAAACAGAACTCTGGCAGCATGACAGGAGGTCCAACCCTTTAGAAAATAAATCTGTCCAGCTAGCCCAAGAACTTTAGAAACATTCAGCCCTCCAGCCTGGATAGCCTACTCTTGAGAATTTATTCTAGAAAATAAATGTAGCAGAAGTGAAAAGTGACAGGTCCAACACTATGTTTCTTGGAAAAGCAAAAGATAGGGAACAACCTATGTGTTAGATCAAAGCATCTAACTTTTAGACTTTAAAACTTGACTTTAAAAAAGTATAAAGGGGGTGCCTGGGTGGCACATTCGGTTAAGCATCTGACTCTTGGTTTCAGCTCAGGTCGTGATCGCAGGGTCCTGGGATAGAGCTCCACATCAGGCTCCTCGCTCAGTGGGTAGTCTGCTTGGACACGGTCTCTCCCTCTCTCTCTGACCCTCCTGCTCGTGCTCTCTCTCTCTCTCTAAAATAAATAAATCTTTTTAAAAAATAAAAAATAAATTAAAAATTATAAAGACTTGGATGGGGTGGCTGGGTGATGGACTTTGGGGAGGGTATGTGCTATGGTGAGTGCTGTGAATTGTGTAAGACTGATGAATCACAGACCTGTACCCCTGAAACAAATAATACATTATATGTTATCAAGTTAAAAAAAATTATGAAGACTTGGAAATGAATGAAAAAAGCAAATAAAAAGTGTTCAGTGTAAAAGTACGCCAATAATGCATGCAGATAGACAAGAACTTGAAGTGTATAAAGGTACTGACATTTGAGTATTTTTTTGTTAAAAATTCCATTAAAGATTTTAAAATTAGAATATCAGATGCTGTCTAGAAGGCATTTAAATGGACATTCTCAAAGGGATTAAGAGTACATTTATCATGATGAGCACTGAGTAATGTATAGAATTGCTGAATTGCTATATTGTACACCTGGAACCAATGCTGTATATTGATTATACTGAAATTTTTTAAAAGTGTAGAGAAACATTATAATTAAAAAGTATCTAGTTGAGGGGCACCTGGGTGGTGCAGTTGGTTAAGCATCTGACTCTTGATCTCAGCTCAGGTCTTGATCTCAGGGTCGTGAGTTCAAGCCCCATGTTGAGCTCCATGCCCAGCATGAAGCCTACTTAAAAAAAAGTTTAGTCGATGAAAAATTAAAAAATAAAAATAAATAGGATATTGTCACTCACTATTATTGAGACTATAAACTGATATAATCTTGATACAGGTTGGTATAATCTACAGGGCAATTTGGCAATATATATCAAATGCCTTAAAATGTCTTTCATTCAGAAATTCCACTTCTAGGAGTTTATCCAAAGAAAATAAAGAGAAACATGGGGAGATTTAACATACTATCTATAATGGCAAAAGACATAAACCACCCGAGTGGGTCACAATAGAGAAAATTATTAAGTACATTATAGAATAATCATATGATGGATTACTATGTAGTTATTAAATATATCTTGAAATAACATTTAATAACAAGGAAAAATGCTCATAATATGCTATATGGAAAAAAGTATATATCATGTATACATATGTTATGTAAATGTAAACATATATATCATATGATTCTCTCTGTACATATTCTATATAAAGAGATAGGTATATATATACACATATTATATAAATCATCCCAATTTTGTATATATACATACACCAAAATGTCAATGGTGACTATTTCTGGCAGGTGGGATTATGGGTTGCTTTTTTTTTTTTTTTAAGATTTTATTTATTTATTTGACAGAGAGAGCAAGACAGCAAGAGAGGGAATACAAGCAGGGGGAGCAGGAGAGAGAGAAGCAGGCTTCCCGCTGAGCAGGGAGCCCAATGCGGGCTCGATCCCAGGACCCTGGGATCATGACCCGAGCTGAAGGCAGACACTTAATGACTGAGCCACCCAGGCGCCCCTATGGGTTGCTTTTATTTTCTTCTTTAGGCTTTCATATATTCCAGTATTTAGGGATTACTACCAGAATCATATCACATCAGAAGGCACACAAAGTCAGTTTTTTTTTTATGGCTAGTGATGCTAAGTTTGGCCACCTGGTTAAAGTGGGTTCCTCCAAGCTCTTCACTATAAAGGGAACTTTTCCCCTTTGCTAACTAATCTTTAGGGTGAGACTTATTTGAGAGCAGACACATCTCCTATTTCCCTACAACTTGTTACTCTATGCAAGTAGCAACCACTATGATCCTGGCCAGAGGCAGTTAGTTCATTGAGGGTTACACAATGGTTATTTTCTTCTACATTTATCAGCTGACATTCTTCGGTGAAGATGAGCTTCCCTCTCCCACACTTTTAGTATTACTATGGATTCATGGATTTCTCCTCCTCCTTCGTGTTACTGCTATTATTGACTCGCAGATGTATTATTATTACTATTATGATTATTTAGTGTGTTACAACCATTGTTTGTACTCTTCTTAATGCTCAAACTCTCCCAATTATGACTGCTGGGTTTCCCTTCAAGCCAGTTACTGTGTCTCCATCACTCTTTGAACACCCTCCTACTTTCTGTAGCAGCTCTCCTTGTCCTAGATGTGGATTTGGCCACCTCTCCAAGAAGTTCCAGTTTCTTTTTGTAGGTTGTGGTATTTAGAAACCAAGATCTGAGTGCTAAGTGTGTTCACTGTCACCAGGTTCATTGCTTCTAGGCCCTTTCAATGAACAGAGTCAGGAAACTGGGAAATATAAACATAAGTGTGTGTGTGTGTGTGTGTGTGTGTGACGAGTTCATATCCATACCTCCAATTCAATACAATATCACGTAGTTCTTTGTCCTTTCCCCTACTCCAGATCTGTATCCACCTACCTCCATGGTGAGAACCCTGGTTCCCAACTTCAATATAATTCCTTATCTATTCTATCCTATAATACACCCCAAACAGTTTCAGATTACAACACCAATACTCGTATGGAGTCTGTGTTATTAACACTAATATTTCAGTTAGTTTTCTCTGCCCTTCAGGATGATAACCTGTCAACCATTCATTTCCTTAAATAATTATTGAATTTAGAATAGCAAATTCATCTTCAGTCCATAATTAAAAGTAACTTCGATGTCAGCTGGTACAACTTTGCCCTTAGAGATCTAGATCTAATTCCATGACCTAGGTGCAAAGCCAAAGCTGGGACTTCTGCCAACTCCTGGTGGTTTTTTTCCTCAGGTCTGATCCTGCAGACACTGCACCGTGAGAGGAGACTCACAGCCCCTCAAGATCCGCCCCCCAAATAGTCTACTCTTGCAGAGATTTCAAGAACCAGGGGGACTTTACTGGCAACTTCCCAGGAATGATGGCGGAGGGGACAACAGTACAACACGTCAACTTTCACAACTCAGTAGGCATGACCAGTCTCAAGAGAGCCCAGCCACTGGCCTCTCAGCTCATCCCAGATGCTTGCTCTCCTTCCCACTGTTACTCCCTCTTCCTTTTCTCTCCTCTCGGCAGGATCAAAAAGCACCATTCTTCCCCCTCTCTCAAGCAGACCAACCTCCTCCCCTGAAGCCTTGCTCAAGACATTCTTATGACAAAGACAGCCTTCTTCCTAAGAGAAATTATGGTGAATGAAATTTCCTCCACCTCATTACACATACAAGGGTTGGAATCTTTTTAAAGCTTGGTCAGTTATAAATGACAAACAAATTGCTGCAAAACTCTTTCAAGATGAGCCTATCCATCGACTCAGTGAATGCCTCTCAGAACCAGGTCACCAGATGGCTCAAGCTGCCCAGCATCTTTCTACCTCAAGAACCTCCGGCTTCCAGAACCACCTCCTCATGTCTCCACAAACCTATCCCCCCACAAAGGCAAAATGGGCTGTCCAGATCTCTTCCAGCGGGTTGTCCGGCACCCCCCACTCCCTCCCAGGACACCAGCTAAGGACCCTGAGAGAGAAACAGTGCTCTATAGACATGAGTCTACAGTCTCAGTCTATGGACTGAGCCCAGCAGAAGGGGAGCCCGGCCCTCCTAACAGTGCCACAGTTTGTGGGGGACAGCCTCAGGTAACAGACTTTCCTCTCCACTTCTAATTTCTCATTGCTTCCCTGCCGATGGCCTTGCAACCTGCCTGGACTAGAACCAGTGAGTCATGGCCCTTCCAGAGTTTTTAGGGCTTAGATGATGATCTTCTATGGGCAAAAACTTTCCAAAAGGCCAGCATGTAGTGCTGGAAACAGTCCGCAACCAGGGTGCAGGGGGGAGGGAGGTATGGGTCTTTCCGGGAAGCCTATCCAAATCGCTGATGAGGGGAGGGGACATGAGAAATTTGAAAAATATTCCAAAATTGCTGTTGTACTGGTGATTTTTCTAGCTAGTGAATCGTTCAGTTGCTTTGACGTGTCAATTGCTGGTAGGGAACACAGGTCAAGATGGTTTAGTGATGTACAAGAATATTGGGGCCATTCAAAATGCAAGAGAGATGTGGTACAAGGAGAATAGGAAATGCAAGGGTCTGGGAATGAGAAGAGGGACACGGGAGGAGGGAGGGTGGAGGCCCCCTGGGACCGCTGGCGTGCCGCCCTGTAGCTGCCCATCCGTCCTCAAAGCCCCTGCCTGATCGTGGTAATCTGGGGAGCACTGACGTACCTCCCGACCTTCTGTCCCCCTCCATCATTTCTCAACATGCCTCAAAACCACCATCTGCACCTATCCTCTGAGTTAAGCACTGGCCTCTGTGGTCTTCTCCATCAAGCAGGTGGCATTTCTGTTGGGATTGATGTTACAATTGTATCTAGTTTTGCACCATTCTGGAGCTTTCTTTAAAAAGATACATAACCTAGGCTAGGTAAGTAGTTTCTCTAGCGTGGTGCTTTTCCAAATTTTTATGTAGTCACATTGATTACTCCTCAGGAGAATCCAGACAGAGCCCAGAGTACAGCAGCCTTGCCCTTAAGAGGTGGTAGACCCAGAGGGACAGGTGAAGTCGGCCAGTAAAATACCTGTGCCCTTTGTCCTCGCTGAGATGCGGTAGGAAACCACATATCAGGGTAATTCCAACATTTCACATCACTGGGCTGCGCTCCCATGCCCAGTGGGGATTGTTCTCAGCCCAGGTGCCCAGAAGGCCTTGTGCTTCTTTCCATCATGGCTCAATGACTTTCCTTGGGATAGGTGGGGGCCCAGCACGGGAGGTCAGGCCCTCTGCCCGCTGAGTAATCTTGGGATTGTTACCTGAACAGGATGCAAACTGGCTAAGAACAAGGGTTCTGGAGACAAGCTTACCTGCGTCACACTCTGGCTCCAACCCTGTTCAGCTCCATGTGCATGAGACTTACCTTCTGTTTCCTCGTCTGTAAAACGGAGCTTAGAATAATCTCTACCTCGTAGGGTTGCTTTGAGTTAATCTGATGAGCTAATGCATGTAAAATGCTTACGACACTGCCTTGCTCACAGTAGGTGCTTAATAAAGATCTGCGATTTTATACGTGCATGCATTGCTCTATACATACAAAGGCTATCAAGACATACTTCTTATGATGGCTGAAATAAGTTTGGCAATAAAGTTAAATGTGACGATACCACATGATGGTGAGGATGTGGAGCAACTAGAACACTGTGGATGGGAATGTTAAATGGAGAGCCACTCCGAACAATGGTTTGGCAGCTTCCTATGAAGTTAAACATACATTTACCACAGTTACCATATGAGCTAGCGATCCATTCCTAGTTATTTACTCAAGAGAAATGAAAACATACGTCCACACAAAGAATGCTCATAGTGTTTTATTTATCATAGCCCCAAACTGGAAACAGCCCAGGTGTTCATCGACAAGTACAGGGAAAAACAAATTCTGGAACATCCTTTCAAGGGAATACGACTCAGCAGAGAGAAGTCACCAACTCCCGATACATGCAGCAACACGGATGAATCTCAAAAGCATAATGCTAAGGAAAAGAAGCCAGACGCACAAGACCACGTACTGTAGGATTCCATTTCTATGACATTTAAACCAGAACAGGAGGGGCAGAGAATGGATGAGTGGTGGCCAGCGGCTGGCAGGAGCAGGGGAGGAACTGTCTAACTGAGCCTGAGCGAACACTGTAGGGTGATGGATGGAAGTGTAGGGCAAACACTGTAGGGTGATGGATGGAAGTGTTCTACAGCCTCGTGGTGCTGGTGGCTACGTGACCGCATATGCTTGTCAGAACTCGGAACGGCACACATACCAAAGGCAAACTCTACCTTAGGAAATCTAACGTTACCTACGAGAGGAGGGAATTGGGTAGGGAGAGTATATAAAGGATACTTTTTTATTCCACTTAAACACACCTGTACCACTTGAACTTTTGTCATGAGCGTGTCATTCAGGTCCTGGGTAATAACTTCATTAGAGTATGAAGTCATAATGATGCCATATATCCACTTTGAAGGGATGCTGTAAGATGCAAATGGAATGAGATAATGTGTATACAGCATATGCACAGACGACTCATGGATCTTCTAAAGTGACAAGGGGCCTCCACTGAGAGGGACACCCACAACTTACCTCAGTGACAAAGAGTGTGCGAGGATCGATGATATCCAAGAAGTGCCTGAAGCGACCGTAGAAGGATGTCTGGAGAAGGGGGTGGGAGAGGAGAGCAGATCAGCTGTTGTAGACCATCCTCCAGCCCCCGTGGACCACACCCCACAGCTTACCCTTCTCATTGGGGTCCCACCGCCCCCAGGACTCCCCATGTGATGAATGCCAGTGAGGCCTCGCTTCTCAGTCACCTGAGGGCAGCTTTCCAAGGTCTGAAGTCTTTTTAAAGTCAACTCATAAAGACCATTAAGATACTCGGTGACTGTCCCGGGTCCTCTTCAGGCTGCCTCCCATTTTCCTCCTTCTTCCCCCAATTCCCTGAGACCCCCTTCCACAGTGCCCCAGCACCAGTGAGCACACAGGCTAAGGAGAGGCCTGGGCCCAGCCCTCTCCCAGCCTTCCTTTTGCACCACATCCTCCCTTGCCTTGCTTTGGACCTCTCAAGTATAGGGAGGGTCAGCCTCCAAGGTCCAGCTCAGGCTCCGCCCCCAGGGAAAGCTTCCCACAGGCCAAGCTCAAGCATGACGGCACCCAGCTCACAGCCTTCAAGCCCTCCTTTACCCATAGCCCTGGAGTGGCTGTGAGGCTCAGGACAGGGGCCTGCTTGCCCTCGCCAGGGGCCCCAGAAAAGGAGGGCTTTGTGCAAAGCAGGCCACAGGCATTAGCCCACAATGAAGGGAAATGGAGCAATGAGCAACACTGCTACTGGGCCCTCTGCCCTAGGGAAAAAGCCAAGCTCAAGGAGGTGAGAAGGTGCCAAGCTAGAGGACAAAGGGGAAGCTGCACACACTGGGGGTTCATGCCTCACTACACTCCGGGCTTTGCCCCAAGTCCTCCCTAGAGCCCCACAGCTCTCCCCACACCATCCTCTGCATGGTGAAGGAAGCAGAAGCCTCCACACTCCCTCCCCCTTGCTCATTAGGATGCCAGACCCTACAGCCACCGTCTGCTGCTTTCTCTTCCCAATGACGACCCTGCAATAGTTCCCTGAAAGCCCCCTGTGCATACCAGGCCCCGTGCTGCCTCCACTCTCGCTCACCAGGACACCCCCTGCATGGAGCACCCACCCTCTCCACCCCCTCCCTCCACCCCCTTGAGGTATTGCCGTTCAGAGACCAGATCAAGCTTCGGCACTATTCCTTAACTAAAACAGTTGCTTCTCTAACCGCTTATAACTCAAAGGGCCTAAACCATTTCCCCACTTATACATAATGCTCACACTGCTGTCCTGGCAAAATTTCCCCTCTAAGTATTTAGTCTAAGGAAGCAACCAGAGACATTCAGAGGCGTGGTCAGATGTACATGCTGACGATGCTCACTGCTGCACTATTTACAAAGGTGGATGGTTCGGTAAATAGTGGTCCACTCATATGACTGAACACTATGCAGCCATCTAAAATCATGTTTTCAGACATTTATGACATGAAAAAATGCTTATGATTGTGTGAAATGCATACTTACAGGGTAATTCCAACTTAAAAAAACCAAGGAGATAGATGGACAGTAAGCGGATAGCAAAGACACACAATGACATCCAGACCCTGGTCTACTAGAATGAACTGGGGGTCCTTAGAGAAGTGGCTGATTCCAGGGCTGGGGAAGGGAAGGGAAGGGACAAGACGAAACCGATGAGGGGCAGATGGACATGGTGTGCCTCTGGATGGGACACCCTGAGAAATTCATGGCATCACTCAAATAGTATTCTGGAGGGACTGACGCTAATCAATGAGTAGACATCGGCACACCCAAACTGAGGTCATTCCATAAAATGACCAGCCTTGTTCATCGAAGATGTCAACGTCAGGACAAAAACTGAGGAATGGGGCTGCGTGAAAGGAAGCTAAAGAAACAAGACAACTACACATATCTGTGATTCTGGACTGTCTCGTGGAAAGATGCTCTCAAGGACATCACTGAGAGAACTGACAAAACTGGAATAGGGATCATAGATTAATAAAAGTATTCGATCCATGTTAGATTTCTGAGTGTCATAACTATACTTGAGGTTATTCCTAGACACTGAATGTGGGTGTCCCTCCCCAAATTCACATGTTAACCTGACACCCAATGTGGTGGTATTTCGAGGTGGGGCCTTTTGGAAAGCAGTTAGATGAAGGCAGAGCCCTTACAAATGACATCAGTGCCCTTGTAAGAGCCCCAGGAGGGCCCCCTGGTCCTTCCACCATGTAAGAACCCAGAAGACAGATGTCTATGAACCAGGAATCAAGTTGTCACCAGAAAACGAACCTGCCAGGGCCTTGAGCTTAGACTGCCCAGCCTCCTGAACTGTGAGAAATTCATTTCTGTTGTTTATAAGCCACCTAAGTCTATGGGATTTTTGTTATAGCGGCCCGAATGGACAAAGACAGAAATGTCAGAATGCCCTCGTTCTTATGATACACGAAAGTAGTCAAGGGATAAATGAATATAACCTACTCTCAAATGGCTGAGAAAAATAACATGTGTAAATACAGAGGGCGACAATGCAATCTGGAAATGTGGGTACTTCTGGTTTCTTTACAGACTGAAGATGACCTTGGTGATATCATGTATATTTGCTATGTTTCTGGACTTTTGATCACCTGTAGACAAAAAGAATAATAAAAGAAGTGCGACAAAAATGTTAACCGGTGGATCTAGGCAAAGGGTATATGAAAGTTCTCTTTATTCTTTTTTTAAAAAAGATTTTATTTATTCATTTGAGAGACAGATAGAGCACAAGCAGGGGCAGAGGGAGAAGGAAAAGCAGATTCCCTTCTGAGCAGGGAGCCCAACATGGGGCTTGATCCCAGGACCCCAAGATCACAACCTGAGCCAAAGGCAGGCACCTAATCATCTGAGCCACCCAGGCACCTCAAGTTCTCTTTATTCTTATTGCAACACTTCTGTAAGATTGAAACTGTTTCAAAATAGAAAGTACAAAATTATTTTTTTTAAGTTAGATGAAAATATATTAAAATGTTAACAGAGATTGACTCTGGGATAATAGGAATATGAGTGATTTTTATTTCTTTTTAAAATGAAAAAAAAGAACCACCATTCTGTGTAATATATAAAAGTAATATTCTATTTTAAAAATATATACTTGGGGCGCCTGGGTGGCTCAGTCGTTAAGCGTCTGCCTTCGGCTCAGGTCATGATCCCAGGGTCCTGGGATCAAGCCCCACATCGGGTTCCCTGCTCCACAGGAAACCTGCTTCTCCCTCTCCCTCTGCTTGTGTTCCCTCTCTCGCTGTCGCTCTCTGTCAAATAAATAAATAAAATCTTTAAAAATAATAATAATAATAAAAATAAAAATATATGCTTAATTTAAAATACTATCTAATATATTACTTGATTACAAGCTCCTGAAGGAGGTAGGCTGTTGGGTGTTCCTTCCATAGCCTCATCCTCCCTGGCTCCTAGTTTCCTGTCTCACACCTAGAAGGGGCCCCAGCAACATCCCTGCCACAAGAATGAATGAGCAGGCTGGTGAGCAGCCTATGGCCTGGAGGGGATGGAGCCCAGGCAGGGCTTCCAAGGGAGACTAGGACTTGAAAGGGACAACAGTGTGGCAGTTAGTGGCCCAAGGAGGGAAGAGGAGCGGCAGGGGCAGAGATGGGGGCCTGGAAGGAGAACAGCCAGAGTGAAGCAACCTCTTGAAGATGGTCCAGTGGAGACTTCTAGCCTCTGACTACCCTGTGGTCTGGCGCTGTCTGCGTCCTGTCCTAGCCCTGCTGGCCCCCTTTGTCATTCTACACCACGGCCACTGAGGGAGAGGGCCTTGGTAAAACACTTTGCTCCATAGATACCCTCACCCACTTCTGAGCTGGGCTCAGGGAACACCACAGTGAACAAGCGTTCTAGAAGCCGAGTCCATCAAGAAAGACAAGTAAACAAGTAACTACAAAATACTGTGATCAGAGCTTAAATGAAGCATCATAAAGTGCAGTGAGGACACAGATGATTTCTTCCTAGTGAGTCAAGGAAGCTTCCCAGAGGCGCTGGGATGGGTGGATGGATGAGTTTACCAAGCAGAGAAGGGTATCCACAAGGACTCTGATACATGAAGGCTGGACTCAGAAACTGCACCACTGTCAGCCAAAAGGAGGGACTGAAGTGTGATAAAAGACATTTTAGAAAAAGAGGGCAAGGCCAAGAACAGATAGGGTCTGTCTGGAATGCTCTGATAATTTTTTTAAAAATACTTACTGTAGTGCCCTGGGGAGCTAGTTGTATTACTGTATTCATGCAATCTATATGCATTAAATACCTACTATGTGCAAATAGCTGAGAAGCGCAAGGCAAACAAAATAAAGATCCATCCCCAGCCCTACACAATCTTATCACCTAGTAGAAAATTTCAAAAATTAAAAGAAGAGCAACTGCACCAGAATTCTGTGGTTTTATTCATTCATTCACCAAATAGCCACCGAGGACCTACTGTGTGCCTAGCACTGCGCTGAGACCTGGGGTAGAGCAAGGGGCTGCCTGACTGGGGGAATGAGGAAGAAGAGAATGTGGATAATGCCTTGATTTCTAGTTAGATACTAAGGCCTATTAATCAGGACAGGGAAAACAAGAAGTACATAAGTTAGTGGCAGGGAAGACAAAAGTTCTGGATTGGTCATGTGAGTTTGAAATACTTAAAGGGCCTTCCAGATGTAACATTTCAATAAGCACTGCAAACAGAGACCTGAGATTCAAGAAAGGGGTTCTGAGTTATAAATGCTAAGCATAGATGATAGTGTACTAATCCAACCAGCCTAAGACCCCCCGGGGACAAAGTCATGTCTACTGACTCACTGCAGTGAGGGAGGCCACACAACAGAGGAACTGTGGGGCACATCACCAAACAAAGGGAAAATTCACCTTAGTATAGAATTCTGGGCAAACTTCGGCTCAGGTCATGATCCCGGGGTCCTGGGATCGAGCCCCGCATCAGGCTCCCTGCTCAGCGGGGAGCCTGCTTCTCCCTCTCCCACTCCCCCTGCTTGTGTTCCCTCTCTCGCTGTGTCTCTGTCTGTCAAATAAATAAATAAAATATTTTAAAAAAATATTCTGGGCACAGTTGGAGGAAAATTTAAATGACGTGATGCTTTAATAGGCTCAAAGCAAAGCTATGAGGGAAAGGGGTCCATCTAGGTCTGGACTGAGAGATAGCCACAGGGTCTTGTTTCCTTAGAAACTATAAGATTAAGATCAGTGTGGAAGGTTGTGTCCAGAAACTGCTTATTTGAAGCACTGCACTTGGGCTAATCTCTGAGTCAAAGTGAATTTAGACCCACCTCTCAAGAGGAGGATGTTTCATTCCTACTGATATTATTTTAAACAGCAAAGTTTCTGGCAGCCTATGGTCTTGGAGAATGTGACTTCTCAGTGCGTACAGAGGAGTGGTCACTGAAAGAATCATTGGGACACTTCACAGCTGCAGGGGGTCCTTGGGAGGACCACTGATTCTTTGTAGGGAGGGGGCTTCTCTGTCATTCCAGACTGAAAAATGGCAAAGAAGGGTTTCACTTTCTCAGTCTGGGTTAATTTTTATTTTCTCAAAGGTTTTAAGTGTATGGCCTTTTTCTCCCCCGCTCCAAAATTCAGCCCCCATCTTTACCCATCAATCAGTGGGTGTTTTTCCTTCCCTTTTTCTTTACTGGAAGATTGAGTCAGCCAAGTGATGCCTTCCCTTTCCCTTCACAAGAAAGGTGAGTCAGCTCACTCTCAGCAGGACCTGCAGCACAAACAGCCCCACCTCAACAGCCCCTGGCGAGAGCAGGTCTTGGGAGCAGCCGCCGGGGCCAAGGCCTGAAAGAAACTGTCAGCCCTCCGATGAATATATACCTGTACCAGACCTCTAAGTCACAGCTCTTCCAGATCAAGAATAAAATATGCCCTGAACCTATAGCCCAAAGGCAGAAAGGCTGGGCCAGCTCAGTAGTCCTCAGCCAGGCTGCACAAGGAAACACCCGGGCATCCCCAAACGAGGTCTTCCACCCAGGGATTCAAATTCTATTGGCTGGGGTGGGCTCCAGGCAACAGTGTCCATGTAAAACCCTGCCTGAATGATACTAATGTGCAGCAGGGGTTGAGAGCCACTGGACTAGAAGGTGTTGACCTTGTCCACAGCACAAACCAGCTCCAGGACCAGCCTGGGAAACAGTCACTCTCCAGCCTATAGGATGTAAATGATTAAAACATAACACATAATGCAGGGCATATCCATTCTGGAACTTGAGTTCAGGCAAACTATATAAGAAACCTCCCTACTGCAGCCTCCCAACTCTGAGCCCACACACAGCTCTCCTCCTGGGAGTGAAGAGTGCACTTTCCTGTTCCAGCCAGCTCCCCCTCCCCCAAGGGAGCCCCGTGCAACCCACCTGCTCTCCTGCCTCAGTTGGTTTCCGAACTTGCCATGCACACGCAAAGCACACCCATACCCCCAGTTAGCCTCGCAGCTAAGTAAGTGACTCTCCTGAAGGAGCAAGGAAGTTTAAAAACAAAACAAAACAAAAAAACAACTTATTTCTGGGTAGACTGAAACACAAATGGGAAGAAGCACATGTGTTTGCTCCCTGTCCTAGGATCCAACTTGCCAAAAATGGTCTGGACCCAAAGCTATTTCAGGGGAGCAAATGAGCAGACAAGGAGGAAAAGGAGTACAGTCAGGTCACAGAGCTTCCCCAGGAGCTGTCCTATCGTCTTCCTCCCCTTCACTAGACAATACGGGGCAGTGGTTAAAAGCATGCGCTTAGGGGCACCTGGCTGGCGCAGTAGGTTAATCATCCGACTCTTGGTTTCAGCTCAGGTGATGATCTCAGGATTGTGAGTGCGGAGTCTGCTTAAGATTCTCTCTTTCTCTCCCTCTGCCCTTCCCTGTTCCTCCCTCCTTCTCTCTGTCTCTCCCTCAAATAAATAAATAAATCTTAAAAAAAAAGTATGGACTTAAAGTTTATAGGAACCACAGGGGACAGAAGAACATGTTAAATACCACAAAATTGCCATCAGCCATATTCAGAATGAGGGAAACTCTACAAGACAAACAACACAGCTTCTTCAACAAATAGAGGGAAAAAAAGAGAGTAGGAGGACCAATAGATTAGAAGAGACTTATCAGGCAAATATAATGTGTGGGACTTCTGGGTTCCTGATTCAAACAAACCAATTATTTAAAAAATGATGTGATGGGGCGCCTGGGTGGCTCAGATGGTTAAGTGTCTGCCTTTGGCTCAGGTCATGATCTCCAGGTCCTGGGATCGAGCCCTATGTCCAGCTCCCAGCTCATCAGGGAGTCTGATTCTCCCTCTCTCTCTCTCAAATGAATAAATAAAATCTTAAAAAAAAATGATATGACAATCATGGAAATGTGAATAGTGCAATGGACTGGATGTTTGTGTCCCCCCCAAAGTCATATGTAGACTCTTAACCTCCAGTGTGAGGTTAAGTGATGGTATTCGGTGGTGGGGCCTTTGGAAGGTACCTTCATGAATGGGATTAGTGCCCTTATAAAAGAGAGCCCAGAAAGATCTTTCCACTCTTCTGCCATGTGATGTGAGCTAGAAGGTGCAGTCTATGAACCAGAAAGCTGGCTTTCATCACAGTTTGCCAGCACCTTGATCTTGAACTTCCAGAACCATGAAAAGTAAATTTCTGTTATTCGTATGCTACCCCATCTATGGTGTTCTGTTACAGCAGCCCAAATAGACTAAGACAAATTGTGACTGGTTTGATGATATTAAGAAATAATTATTTAGGTGTGTTAAAGGTATTGTGGTTATGTTAAAACAAATCAAAAAACCCTCTGATACCATGTGAGAAAGAAGGCACTTCACCTCTGTGATATTCTTCCCCCAAAATGCATAACCCCAATCTAACCATGAGAGACACTAGACAAACCCAAATTGAGAGATATCCTACAAAATACCTGACCAGTACCCCTCAAAACAGTCAAGGTCATCAAAAACAAGGAAAGTCTGAGAAGCTGTCACAGACCAGAGGAGGCTAAGGAGATATGACAACTAAATATAATGTGGGATCATGGATGGGATCCTGGAACAGAAAAAGAACATTAGTATAAAAAATAGTGAAATCCAATAAAGTCCGGATGTATAGTTAATAATAATGTTCCAACGTTGGTTTCTTAGTTTTGACAACTGTACTAGGGTCATATGAAATGATACTATTCAGGGAAACAGGGTGAGGGTTATATAGGAATTCTGTTATCTTTTTGTCTTCTGTAAGTCTAAAATTATTCTGAAGTAAAAAAATTTATTTTAAAAAAGTCCTTATTTTCTAGAGATACCTACCAGCAGGTACAACAAAATGATGGGCTGTCTGGGCATTGCTTTAAAATAATTATTTGGTTGGAGGGCACTTGGGTGGCTCAGTCAGTTAAGCATCTGCTTTGGGCTCGGGTTATGATCTCAGGTTCCTGGGATGGAGACCTGCATGGGGCGACCTGCTCAGGGCTCCCTGCTCGGGGGGAATCTGCTTCTCCCTCTCCCTCTGCCCCTCCCCCCCTGCTTATGCTCTCTCTCTCTCTCTCAAATAAATAAAATCTTAAAAAAATAAATAAAATAATTCATTGGTTGGGATTAGGGAAATATAGATGAAATGAAGTTGGTCTCACAGTGGCAAATGTTGATGCTCAGCTGGATCTTTCTTTGACAACTGTCTCCACTTCTGAATGTCTGAAAACCTTAATAAAACAAACAAGAACCCTGGAGCCAGACTGCCTAGGAAGTGAGTTAATCTGTCTGTGTGCTACAGGTTCCTTATCTATCATATATGGGATAATTGTATCTGCCTCACAGAGTTGTTGTGAAAATTCAGTAAGTCAATATGCCAAAGGCTGGAACAATGCTTGGCTATTATCATCATCGTAGGGGAAGAAAGATGGTCACAGACCAAAGCCCAGCAAGGCAAGTCATCTTTCTCCACCCTCTGACACCGCTCAATGTCCTTTCTCCCCCAGCCTTCCTGCACAGAGATCCATGAAGGATGGAATGAAGAAGGGCTCTAGGGCAACACTAGGGAGTAAGGAAAGACCTCTGCACCCAGTCTTGCAGAAAGCGATGAGATTAGTTGGGGACTGAGGGTGGTGTCCCTGGCGTGGGCTCTGGGAATTGGACCCTGGATTATGAGACACTCAGGGTTCAAGTGGCTGAAAGCAGCTAGCATGGTGGAAAGGAGGGTTGGGGGAGGGGGTCTGATTTCAGGAAGTAGAGGTCAGCAGGGGTGGGCTATGTGGGCCTTTGGGGCCCCTCCAAAAGTGAGGTCCTTATCTCAGAAGCAGGGTAAGCCACTGGAGAGTGTTCAAGTGTGTGGTGGGGGTGGGGAGAGGAGGGAGTCACCTGATCAGACCTGCATTGTTGAGACTGCCAAGTGGAAGAAGGAAGCATTGGAAGGGGGCCAGAGTGGAAGCAGGGAGACCTGTTAGGCTTCCACAGTGGCTCGGGACATTGATCATGGGGACTTGGTCTAGGATTCCAGCAGGGGAGACCAGTGGATTTGAGAGCTGTTGTGCACGATGAGAACACTGGGCCTCTGGTTGTATTTGGAGGGTGAGGGAGAGAAAGGGAAGTCTGCAGGGGACTTGCAGGTTTCTTGGGAGTCAACTGGGTGGCAGTTGGGCTGCCTGCACAGCAGGGAGTGGTGTGGGAGGAGCAGGAGGTGGGGGCAGGGAGCGGAGAGAAGTTCCTTAACAGGGACAATCACCTCCACTGTGCTTTATGCAAGTCACTATGCCGGAGGAAGGAAGCTTCCAAAGCAAACAAACACTTTCACTGCCCTCAAGAGCGGTGCCAAAAAGAATACCAGCAATGGCTGAGTGGAGTAATCTCAAATGTGCATTTATGGCTCCGGCAGTGATCACAGCAAAGGCCTCAGTCATTAAAGCCACTGGGAAGTCCTCAGTAAATGTGTTGTGTGACTGAATGTCCCAGCACAGGTACCAGAAAAAAAGACAACCCACAAACCTTTATTCAGCACATTACCATGTGTCTAGCCCCACCTCGGGGTAAGATGGAGACAAGGAAGGGCAAGATCAGCCCCTTCTCTCAAAAGATGCACACAAGGGTTGAGGAGAACAAGTAACGACACATAAGCGTTAGAGGAATATAGGACAGATGGTCACTAAAGGCTGACCTAAAAGGATCCCCCTTGGGGTGGCCAAAGAGGGGCTTAGGGGAGAATCGGTGACCTGGTCTAACCCGGGTAATATCAGACGGGAAGAAGGGAGTTGGAGCGGGGGCGCTGCCTGATCCTTGAAGAGTGAGCTGAATGTGTGTGGAGGGCTGGGAAAGGGTGCCAGCCAATGAAGGGTCACTCGAGTCCAGGGAGAGGCACCCCTAACAGTCTCACCCTAGGTGGCACCCTCCACTGGCAGGAAGACGCCAGTCTTGCCTCGGACATCTACATGCTGAGATGGTTTATTTTTTTAAAGGAATTAAAAGTCCTGTTTTAAAACAGTGAGGACATTCTCTCAGAAGGCTCAGGGTGGCAGTTCCTTAATTATCAGCGAAGCTCGGTGCACCACTTTCCTGGAACCAGTCCCTCTCCCACACAAGCACCACCACCAAGAAAACAAAAACACAAAACACAAAAAACCACCGCACCGACCTTTGTACAATTTCCTTTCTTCCTGCAAACTTCTTTGTGTCCGCCTCCGCTGCCCCCCACCCAAGGCAAGCCCGGTTCGCTTCGGCTGAGCCTCTCGGCCCTTTTCCTAATAAAGTCCACTTCCTCGGCGCTGGAGGCAGTGGAGGACCGAGGGTACGAGGCGGCCGGAAGCGTGGGAACGGCCCCTCCAAGCCTTCAGCTCCCGCCGCACGTCCGGGCTGTGGGTTCGATCCCCGTCTCCGCGGCCGAGGGCGAGTTAGCGACGCCCTGTCGGGGGTCCCCGAGTAAAAAGGCCACTGTCACCGTGCTCCGAAGAGACCGACCGGGTCGGACAGAGCCGAGCGCTCCGTCGCGCCCAGGCCCGGGTGCCAGAGACCCGTCTCGGAGGTCGCACCGGGGGAGGGGGCTGAGGCGGGCTCCCGGGGACGCGGACTCTACCTACAGCCCGCGGCCCCAGGGGATGACACAGCGTTTCCTCCGCACCCCGGCTCTCCCCGCATGTCCTCTTTCCATCCCCGGCAGGGCACCAGCCGGCCGACTCGCTGCGTCAGCGAATCCCCCGCTGGAAGGGACAGGGGTCGCCGGGCTGCGAGAACCCCTCGGCTCGTGGCCCTAAACCATCGCGCACTGCGGACCCGGCTTGGGGGTCGAGGGCTGGGAGCATGACCGCGGGGTGCGGACGCTGCCCGGAAGCCCCGCCAGCAGCTCGCAAGGAATGTCAGTCCCCACCCAGGGAAAGTTAGAAGGCACCTCCGCCACGCCAACTTGTCATCCAGAGCCGAAGTCGAACTTTCCGCCGGGAGTGGCTCGCTGCACAGCCCAAAGCGACCCTGCAGAAGCCGCTCGGACCCGAGCACCCCAGATCCCCGGCCACGACCGGCCGTGACCAATCACCAAGCGCCTCAGGCGGGAAAAGCTGGAGGGCGCGGGCAGCTGAGGAGTGACGGCACCGGCGGCCAATAGGGAGCCAAGGTGGGAGTCCACGCCCATCCTGCTCACCAATGGGAGAGGGTTGGCTGGGGCCGAGGTACCCGAGGCAATAGCTGCAAGGCTCCCCGGTGGCCGCGGGTCGGAGACCCTAGGACTAAAGGGGATTTTGGAGAAGAGTTTGCTCGCCCTTCCTGTGCTACCCACCGACCCTCAGACCATAGCCCGGTCCTCACCTGCTGGAAGCGGGGTTTGCCCAGCTGGAAAGGAGGTGCATCGGTCGAGGTGTTAGCGGCACTAGCCGCCGCCGCCGATGCTGTAGTCGCTGTATCCGCCATGGCCACTGACGCCTGCAATCTCCGGCCCTTTTAAAATGTCCCTCCTCGGCCCCCGCCACAGCTGCTTCTCCCGATTGGCCATAAGCAACCGCAGCGAGCCCGAGGCGCAAGGGGTTGTGGGGAGCGTAGTTTTTCTCGTCACGGCGCTTGACAAGCCTAGACTGCGGAGAGTTGCACCGACTCAGACCCGGTCTCGGTTCCTGCCGCCAGCTCTGCAAGGCTCGGCAGTATGGGAAGAGTGTGCGTGTACGACTCTAAGGTCCCAACAGTGGGCCACCGGACTACCCCTCGCCGGTTACCCTGTAAGTTTGAGTTGCTGCGGAGGGCATCGCTGCCGGGGCTCTAGCCCAGAAGAGCCCTACTCAAGCGGGCCTGACCCGGGACTAGATGGGCAAGGACTCCAGGAGGGATAGGGTTAATCCCGGAAAGCTTTCTGCAAGGACTTGCACTGCGGAATCTTCATGCAGTTTCTTCTGTCGCTACCCTGCCCCTCCCCTTGTGCTCTCCAGCCCTCCTGACACTCAGTTCCAGGAGCATGCTGGGCGCTCCTTGCCCCTGACCCTTGAACATTCCATACCCAGAAACTCCATAACTTTTTATCTTTACCTGACTCTGGATCTCCTGACCTCAGCCTACACATTGCATTTCCCGACCCATCACCCTACTTCCACAAAATCCACTTATGCTCCTATAGTATCCAGCACTTTTGTTGCAGCCCGCTTACTTACAGTTATTATGGTTTTGCATGTGTTTCCTACTGTAAGGTCCACGGGACAAGAGGTGTTTTACTGCTAAATCCCCAGTGCCAGGCTTGGCAGGGCTCGCAACAAGGACTCAGATATTTGCTGACTGTGTGAGTTAAACAGTGGGAGCTTCAGAGCCTCGGCGGGTTCCACTTCCTTTGTCCAACTAAGGAAGATCCCTCCCCAGCCTAATTCCCCAGCAGGAAGAGAACTGGGAGTGGGGAGTGGGGTTCAGTCGTGTTTATTAAGCACTACAAGGACTTTAGGTAAGAGAGAAGAGCATATCATAGAGCAAGACACCAGCAAGGATAATAAACACACTTGTGCAGTACAGAGTAGAAGGTTCCCAGCTGAATTATCTGGTCAGTGAGCCAGGCTCGGGGGAGGGGAGGGAAGCTGCCTGTTTCACCCAAGAGGACAGGAGAAATAATTCTGACCTTAGAGAGCCCCACTTTAGGTCTCCTTCGTCTCATGGTGAGATGCAGTGTTGGCTCATGCCTGCTCATGTCCTTCTGGACAATGCATGATCTATAGCCGTCAGTTCCTCATCCATCAACAAGAACCACGAGAAACAGACTATTCCTAAAGCCAGAGAGAGGTGCTAACTAGCCATGAAGAATCATCTGTATCCTGGATTTGTATCCTTCCCAATTAGACTAAGCGGTTTCAGAATAAGAATCGGGTCTTTTACCCTCTGTATTCTCCCACAGTACTCAATGAATGTGGGTCTATTGGCAAAGAAAAGACTGAGTCCAGGCCACTGGGCAATGCTGTGCTGCTGCCCCTGGTGTTAGGACAGAGGCAGTGACATCCCAAAACCCCATCACCTGCCTTCTCCCTGCTGGAAGCCTCCTTTCATACATTTATCAAGAAAGAACATCATAGAGCCACCTGCAGTATGTGAACTTTTTATTCTTCATAAAGTGCTCAAAACATGAAGAACAAGCTCTTTATAAACAGGAGTTACAACTAGGAAGACAAACAGCAAAGCAGAACTGTGCCTGCTCTCTGCCCACCCCACCTGCAACTCTCCAAGTTGTGGCCAGGAGCAGAAACATCCAACAAGAACCTTGGGCTTCAACTCAAAACTCTTCTGAAGACATCCTTGCCCTGGGCATTCTGGAGGCCCACAGTCAAGGAGGAGCGGAAGATCAGGGTCAGGGCTGGTAATGAGCAGAGCCTGGAAGAATATATAGTAGAAGAGTGCTCCCCTTCCCCCAGAAGAGATATCTACCTAACCCCCAATGACCCCCCAAAAACATGACCCAAGACCTGGATACCTGTGGACACTCCTCAGCTTTGATGAGTGATCCTTAGGGTAGATAACATTACAGGGGCTTTCCCCTCATGTGTGGGGCTCCTCTCCTTCATCCTGGCAGAAGACATCACCCATAGAGCACATCTCCTTCCAAGGCTTTCGGAGAGATCCGATAGGCCCTCTCAGGAAGAAGAGGAGGTCCCAGAGGAGCTCTCACCTCCTTGCTGGGCCAAAAGTATCCTCCTTCAGCACCTCCTCACCCCAAAACCTTTGCTAAAGCAGGGTACCCCAAGTCACTAAGGTTCCCTGCAGATGCCATGGGAAGCCCGCCATGTTTTCTGCAAGCAAACCAGGGGCTGGGCCAAAGGACAGACACTTCATTTCAAAGTGCACTGCAGCCAAGCCAGGCAAGGCCATGGGGCCAAAGGGACAGGCTGGGAGAGCAGCTAGTGATGACAGGAGGGCAACAAAGGCTTTTTCCTAAGTATAGGCAGAACGGGACCTCCTACTTCCCGAATGTAGTTGTTATCCCAGGAAGCCTCTCAGTTGGGGTTGAGGGAGGAGAAGGTGGCAGGAAAGTTAAAGGAGCAGTGGCAGCTTCGCCAGACCCTTAACTGAAATTAACTCTAGGGGAGGGGCACAGGGGCACAGCAAGGCTGACCCATCCTCCTTTCCCATTTCCAGGGCCCGACAGATCAGGCCCCATGTGCTCAACAGGGAGGGAGTGGGACACCAAACAGAGGGAGAGGTCTACATCCAGAGGCTCTTGACCCCACCCACAAAAGGCACATTTTAATTGGTTTCCAAAAGTTCAAACCCCACAGCAGCACAGAGTTTTGGCATCTGGACAGGCAACAAAAACAAAGACGGAGGCTTGATCCCCAAACATAAGCAGCCCAAAGCCCTGAGGCCTGTGGAGGGGCCCACAGCTTGGAGGTGCGCGCAGAGGTGCTCTCCTCACCCTTGCCCCAGGTCTCCACACATTCACATATGCCGCTCAGTGGGAAGATCAGAGGAGGAGGGCACAGGGGGTCGGGGGAGAGAACACACATCTCCCTCCATCCACATGGCCCTCGCTCTGCAAACTGCTGGAAACACACAAAATCAGGACACAGCAGAGAGAAGACCAAACCATACAGGCTCCTTGCTCTCAAGGGAACAGACATGAGGCTCAGTTACCCATGACTGCAAACCAGGCAGCTTGGTTCCTGCCACAGCCCCAGGAACGCTAGGAGCCCTCTAGGGGCTGGAGACAGATGAGGCGGACAAGGGTTTAGCCTTGGATGAAATGACTGACAGTTGTTGTGGGGTAATAAAGTATGCCCCAGATACCACATCAAATTGCAGCTCACCCTTGCTCTGACTTGAGGGCTGAATTCTTTGTTCCAATTCCCTGGAGCCCCCAAAACTAAGGGATACGAAAACAGGCAGGTGGGAAAGACCCAGGGAGGGCTCCCAAAGACACACAAGTTGTACATGGAACCTGATGCCTCCAATGGGAGTCCCAAGGGCCCCCCTTCCAGCAACCCTCATGAAGGCAGGAGGGAGGGGGAGCAGGGAGTGACAACGGAGGACAGACGGCAGCCTGCCCAGGTGAGAGTGAGTTCAGCGGGAAGGAGGGCAACGCAGGCCCGGTTTGGGCAGTGGGCTTACGCCCACCCTCCCGGGGGCAGGGCCAAAGAGGGCTACTTGGAGGGGTCCGGGGGGATCTGCAGCAGTGTGGGTGAGGTCTCCATGATCCGCACCAGCAGCCGGTCAATGTAGCTCTCCAGCTCCCGCACGTGCTCGTCCCGCTGGCTCAGCTCCCGCTCCCGCTGCAAGAGCAGGCCGATGAGCTCATCGTGGGTCAGGTGGTAGTACTTGGCCGACTGGTCCAGCACACCTGAGTCCTGAGGCCAGGAATGAGAGTGAGCAGGGCGGTCTCAGGCCTACCTGCCCACCGACACCCAGGTTTCACCCCTACAGGCCCTTGGAGCGGCCTCCATCTCCAATGCAAGAGACCGCCTAACCGGCTTCAGGGCCCTGGCGTGGGGGGACCGGGCCTGCTCTTTTCTCCACCCTGCCCAGCACCCTGCCCCTGACCTCGGGGCGCCTGACCTCTCTCCACAGCACCCCACTCCTGGCATCCTGCTGGGCCTCACCTTTAGCCTCTTGGTGTCCAGAGTCTGGCCAACCTGGGGGGCTGGAGCCACAGGCTGCACGCTGCCTGACGTGACAGTCTTGAGCTTCTCCAGCCCACTGCTCAGAGCTGTGCTCAGACTGGAGCGGGACTGCTTCCTGTCTGGGCTGCCCTCCACAGGGGCAGCACTAAGTGGCTTCACAGGGTGGGGACTGCGGAGACAGAAAGGAGATGCGTTATGGGGAGTGCAAGGCAGCACCATGAAAACACGGGGCCACCTTGTCTGCCCGACCAACAGCTCTGCTGGCCCGGAATCAGCACTTGGTGGCGGCTGCCCCTGCACAGCCCAGGCCTCGGGGTAGCTGCAACCAGCACTCCTCAGCAAGCCCTCCCTCCTCCTCCCTCACTGCGCTCCTCGTGCCTCACCCCACCGCCTGCCCCCTCTCCATTTTACTCCCTCAGAAGGCCTGCCCCTTCACAGGAACGGCAGAGGCCGGCCCACAACCTTCTCTGCACCTACAGCCAGTCGTTACCAGGGTCACCCCTTCCTTCTTCCCCCACTCTTCTATACTGTAACCTTTCTCTGGGGGACTGACTGACCCTCCCAGTGTCCCCATTTTCCCAGGACTGGGGACTCCCAGGCTGTGGGGCTTTCAGTGCTAAAACCAGGAAAGACCTGGGCAAACTGGGACGCTTTGCTGCCCACCTCTCTAACTGGTTGCTTCCCATCAGCATTTACACCAGCCTGAGAAACCCACCCAGCTATCCACCCTCAGTCATGCTCCAGCTCCCCTTCCCCCTCACTCAGCCCCACCAGAGCACGCAGACTGCATTCTGTCCCTAGAAGTTCTTACCTTTCATTGATTCCTCAACCCATCAGAACGGGGATGTTGGCCCCGTCAGCCCATCACAAGTGCTCCTGCTGAGTCCTCCAACCCCTCAACTCTCAACTCACTGACCTCTCTGTGGAGTTGACTCTTGGACCTCTCCTTCCTTTGGCCTGCTCTCCCTCATTCCCCCACCCCCCAAGACCTCCCTCTGGTTTTCTGACCTCTGGCAGTCTCTTCTCAGTCTTAACTGCTAGCCTGCCCTTGGATCCCTCCCTTCCCTGCCTTGGCTCCCACTACCCCTAATGTCCATCTCCAGCCTGGACCTCAGCCCTGAGCTCTAGGCCCACACAGAGTTGGAGGCTGGCTCACTCCACTCTGGGTCCAGCTTGGGCGCATCACACTCACCTCCACACCTATGCTCTCCTGCGTCCCTCCCAGCAGTGTATGGCTCCAGCCAGACCCCTGGGAATCCCTGATTCCTATGCCTCAGCTCCAGGGCTAACAAACCTCAAACCCTGCTGCCCCTCACCTTCTCTCACACCGTCCCCTCCTCTCCAAGCCAGTAATGGCTAAACTGCCTTCGGCCATACCTGCTAACTCATCTCCTCGGAGGGAGGCTTGCCCACCTCCAACCACCCCTCTGTTCTGCCATGGGATGGTGATCTCAGCCTCTCCAATGTTTAAGCCCTTTACTGGCTCCCTATCAGGTAAGAAAACACAGTCTCTAACAGAATTGGGCCCTGCCCTTTCTTCCTGGGCCTCTACTCCACACACTGCAGCAAACCAGGAAAAGTGCTCTTTCTCACCTTCAGGCTCTCACAAAAGCTGTCCCTCCTCTGCAGAACACACTGGCCCTTCACCTGCTGGCCTGCTAACTCCTACTCGTGTTTCAAAGCCACGCAAGGCCACTTCCTCTAAGATAAACTTCCCTGATTCCCCTAACTGACTACAGTGACCCCGCTCTGGGATCCCCCAGCACCCTGGACCTGTGACAGCTATGCAAACTGCAAGCATCGGGCCCCCGAATCAATTAACCTTTCCCCAAGGGACCTCGTAAAATCTAAGCTTACTTCACAGAGGATTTGGACCATTCAGAAGTAGGGAGCAAAATGGTTTAGCCCAAGGCCCTGAACTCCATCGGAGGAGGGCTAGCCCAGACCCAGAGAAGCCAGCTCTGTTACTCAGGATAGGGCCGTGGATTTAGTCCCACAACCTGGAAAGACTGGCAGAGAGGCCAGGCAGGGGGCAGGCAACAGAGAAAACAACTTATCTCCTCCCACCTAGGAGTTTGCATTAGGAATGGGAGCTTAAAACCTGCTCTGATGTTACCCACGGACTGTGCCTGGGGAGGGGTGGAACAGCCAGGTGGCATAAAGGAACCCTGGACGGGGCCTGGGCTCTCAATCTGATTGCCCCTGTACATCGGAGGGACCCTGGACCCCAGAGCTCTCACGACCCCCACTTCCTCCTCTGAGAAATGGGGATAGCTCTATCTGACCCATCTACTTCAGGATGTAAGGGACATGCGAAATTCAGACATGAAGCCAACTCTAAAGGGAATAAAGCTTCCCAAAGGTAGTGAGTATAATTGGAAGTGAGGCTGGAATGCAGCAGGGCCAGCTAAGGACGCTGTCCTCACAGCAAGGAAGCTGTAACCACCTCCTCTCCCTCCCTTCTGGGAACGGCTTCAACCACCCCCCCCCCCCAACTGGCACAGTCGGGTAGCCCTGACTCCTTCCCTCCCACTTCTCATGTATCAGCACGGGCACCCTGGGCCAGCTCCTCATGGGGGCACTTCTGTCTTCCTCACCAGATTGGGAACTGTCCAGGCATACCTACCACGGGGACAGTGTCTTTCCTCTCTATGCGGCGCCTGACACACAGTGGATGCGCAGTGAATTTGGATGACTACATGGATGAGCTGGTGGGCGGAGGCTCCAGTCCAGGACCCTCACCCTGCCCTGCTCAGCAGAAAAAGCAGCCCCCTCTGCTCCCCCCACTTCTTCACTCAGGGCTCCTAGGGTACTGCGTCCTTCTGGACTTCGCTGCCCCCATCAACCCCAAGTGACCTGTGTCTCCTGACCTCAGCTCTGGTCACCCCTCACTAGTTAACCCGGTGAGGTCACAGCCTCATCACATTCTTCCCAAACAGACCAATGCCACACTGACCATAATCACAGAGGCATCCAGGACCCAGCACAGTCCTAAGCACCTCGGGACCACCCCCTGAAAAGGCGCAGACGCAAACCAATGAGGCACCAGATGGGGCTACAGACCCTTTCTTCTGGGGGCAGGGGCGAGGTAGTTTCATTTTTCTTTTTGTCCCCTAAACAGCTCTTGGGCTTTCTCTCCCACTGACCTCAGTACTGGTCCCTCCTCTGGCTCTCTGCCTTCTACAGCCCACTCCCCTGTGGCCCCCACACTGCCCCCGGCACCCAACGCCCCTTGCAGCTGAGTGCCTGAGCTCTCCTCCCCCCTCCCCTGCCAGCCTACACCGGCTCTGTCCACTCCATTCCCCACTCCCTTCACCTCAAACCCCTGGTTTGTGGGGCACTCTGCTTGTCCAAGGACCCAAAGAGGACACAGTTTCAGGGCCGGTACTACAGAAGGGCTCCTTTCTTCAAAGCCTCCCTTCTCCTGCCGCACGGGGAAGGAGCCCTTCATCTGCCCCTGGAAGGGCTGTGGCTGGAATGTGAACACCTCAGCCCCTGGGCTGCTTTGCCCCCCCTCCTCCCACCTCCTCCTGCAGAGTATTCTCAGGGTGACAGCTCACCTGGCACTGGACTGTGGCTCCTCAGCTGGTCGTGTCTCCAAGGGCAGAAGCACAAGCGGGGAGGCTGGGGTGGTTGCAGCGTGGTCCTCCCCAGGTGGGGCAGGGGAGCCCCCAGGGGAGGCGGCTGGCTCCCCAGGGGTTGGGGAGGAAGAAATCAGGGGCTGAGCTCCAGGCAGAGGAGAACATGGAGGGCTGGGCCCCCCATGGCGGTGGCTGGCCCAGGGCGGGAGAGGGGGTGGTGGAAAAGCAGGCTCTGGGGGAGTGGGCAGCTCTTCTGGACCAGAGAGGATGGAACATTCCCTGGACCCTGGAGGGGATGTGGACGGGAGACTGGGGGGGTCCTGGCTCCCCTGAGACAAGAAGGGGTTCAAGGCATTCTCCTCTGAGGCCCAGAGGTCAGTGTGTTGGGAGCTATCTGGCAGGGGCCCAAGCCCCTCTCCTACTGGTCCCTGGCTCTGGGCCTCAGGACCCTCAGGGCTTTCTCCTTTCTCTGGAGCCCCCCAGATCTGCTGACTCTGAGGAGCCAAGCTCTTTGAGTAACAGGGTATGGGCGTAGGACCCTCAGGGCAGCTGGTGGGCAGGGATAAGGAGGGCCCAGACACAGGAGGGCTGGCACCCTCCACTACATCTTCCAGGCCTGGCCCACCCAGCAGGGTTCCGGAAGAATGGCTGTCAGACTCTGACCCAGGTGTCTCGCCCTCCTCCTCGGCCTCCTGTGGCCCAGCAACCAGTGAACTTGGAAGGTTGTCTTCTCCTCCTGTCTCTGCCCCCCTGCTTCTCAGCCCCCCTGCAGCCGCCGCCATAGCTGCTGCCTCCTCCTCCTTCTCCTGGGAATCTGAGGGCGTGAAGAGGCGTGGTGGCTTGGGAGGTGGCCTGCTGGGCTGTGGTCCCTGGTCCGACACCTGCTCAGGTTTGGGCTCTGGCTCGGGCTCCGGCTCCGGCTCCGGAGGGGGAGGCTCCTCACTCCCCCCGGGGCTCTCAGGTTCTGGTGACTCTGGCTGCATCTGGGGAGGAGGCAGCTCATCAGACTCTCCCCGCAGGACTGGTGAGGACGTCTCAGCTGCAGGAGAAATGGTGACCACATCCCAAGGCCATGAATCGTCGACTGTATTGAGCTCGTGCAAAAGCTGGCCTTCGCCTTGGGAGGCCACCTCCTGGCCCTCAGGGGTATCGTCTGGGCCAGGCAGCCTTTCCCACACACTGATCACTTCAGGGGAGCTAAACAGAGATGTCGCGCTGTCTGCCGGACTCTGCCCTGCTTCCACTCCTGGGGCTGGCGACCCCCTGTCTGCTTCAGAGTCTGAGGCTCTCGGGTGCAGCTGGGCGGACGTAGAGGGCAGGCTGGCCCCTACCGACCCCAGGGGCCCCGGGTCAGCCACACTGGTGCTCTGGCGGTCCAGTCCCAAGTCCAAAGGAACCCTGGGCTCCAGCCACACGCCGCTCCCGCCTCTTCCTCCTCCCCCAGGGGCCCCACGGGGCTCAGCTGCCTTCACTGCCATGGCCCCGCGGCCTTGCTCTTGCAGCCCAGTCACCTCCAGCCCCACTCCTCCTGCAGGGGCCAGGCTCTTGCTCCTGGCCTCTGGACGCAGCCTGCTGGCAGCAAAGACGTTGAAGGTGTCGTCCCACTCAGGCGGGGCTTTCCCAGGGGAGGCCAGGGGGGTGGGGCTGGCCCTCGAGGCACTGGGGAGAGAGGGAGCAGGTGAAGGACAGTTTAGTGCTATGTCGGCTATGAGTTCCTCGAAGAAAGGGTTGCTCTGCATGGAGGTGAGGAACGGGTTGGTGAGACCCAAGAATCCAGATGGGGTGGCTTCAGGGGCGGCTGAGGCGGCAGTGACAGCGGCGGGGGAGGCGGCTGCAAAAAGGTTAGTGCTTAGCATGGGAGCAGCGGTGGGAGCAGGAGTGGGGAGGGCCGGAGCACAGGGGGAGCAGGGGAGGTGCTGAGGAAGAGCAGCTGGGTCAGGTTCTACCTGAGGAGACACGTCCAGGCTGTGGAGGGAGACAAAACCGTGAGCCTCCTGGTTAATGCCAAGACCGGAAACGGCCCTGCTGAACATCACTCGCCTGCCCCCCACCTGCCTGGGGCCAGGTACCAAAGGCCACACTCACACGGGCTGGGTTCAGGCCGCTGGGCCAGGGGGCCAAGGGAAGACCCCAACACGTAATATCATTAGGGGATGCCCAAGGAGGAAGATGCTGGACAGAGCTCATTTAATCCCGTTTACAGGCAGGATCCCAGCCCAAGCCAAGTGTTCTTCCACGGGCCCAGAGGCTGAAGACTCTACTCAACACCAGACTTACGTCCACAGAACCAATCAGAAAGTCTCTTATATCCCTTTAAGGACCGAGAGAGGAAAGAAATACTAGCTGCTAGGAGGGGATAAAGAGGCCAGAGAAAGGCCAGGCCCAGAGATCCGGCTGGGCAAAGCCAGCACGAATAGAACCCTGCAGGGCCCCTGGGATTCTGACAACGGGAACAGATGGGTTCTACCGACCCCTTGCAGAAACACGAGGTAAGGACGGGGCAGGCATCAGACACGACAAGGTGTCACACAAAAAGAACCCGCCTCTCTAGTTTCTTGGAGGGGGTACCATCACCTGCCCAGATGGACAGCAAGACACTGCCGAGGCTACCTCCTGCCAGGCGCCCACCAGAGGGTGCCCCTCCCCCAGGGCACCCACGGGCCAGCCTCGAAAGCAGCCCTGTTTGGGAGACGAAGCCTGGAATGTAGCAGCAGCGGTGACTCCAGAGGTCACCAGGGGCCTCTTCGGGGCCCCCACACAGACTGACCGCTGGCTCCCCTGGGAAAGCCATCCCGTGGCAGTGGACCCACGCTCCCACAGACACCGGAGAACACTCGCTGACCGCTGGGGGAGGGGGCATCCCCTGTGCTTACACCTCAACTATGGGGCACAGCTGACTTGTGGGCACGAGCAGACTCTGAAACTAGAGCTCTTGGCTTCCCCAGGACAACCCCAGGAGACAGAAAACCGGGAAGACAGTGCAGGTAAAAAGGGGGACCCCACGCCCCAGTTTTAGCACTCTGGCAGTGGTTGGCAGCTGTCTTGAGGCTGAGCCCACCTGTCAGGCCCAGACCTGGGTGGCCTCGCCTGCTGCCTGCTTCACATCTTCCAGCCCCCACTCTATGCCCCGAGACCCCCATCCCTTGATCCCTGCCCAGGTGAACGTCCTGAGGACTCCTATGCTTTCATCTTCTCCATTCAAGCTGCTGCGTCTCACAGGGAAACACCGGGGGCAAGCCCGGGGGGGGGGGGGGGGGGGAGAGAGCAGGTGGGGCCGCCGGCGGGGGAGGAATGCAGCCTGGGGTTGGCGGGGGGGGGGGGGGGGGGGTGCCAGGAAGGAGGCCAGGAAGGCTGGAGCTCACCAGGATTCTTCTGGGGACCGGGGCCCAGACAGAGCAGGCCACACACACAGCTGGGCAGAGACCGGACTAGCTTGTCTAGAAACACTGAGGGGAGGGGCAGGCAATGGGAAGGAGTCCAGTTCAACCAGCTGCAAAGGTGGGCTTCCCAAGATAGTCTCTGAGTCGGTGGTCCCAGCCTCACAGGCAGGGCACAGCCAGGTCCCAAACCCTGGGTTTCTCTTAAGAATCCAGCTTCCAGAGACTCTCCTGACTCTTTTGCCATGTAACTCCCCATCCAAAGGTGACTTCTCAGCCTCATACTACCTCCTAGAGATTGTGGTGTGGGCGTGGGCGGGAAGGTAAGAGAGTCCTGTTGACTCCAACCCCACCAGGCTTCCCAGCATTTCTCTGCCTCTGTGGTCCTGACATGGTGAAGATACCGAAAGAGGTCAAATCCTGGGCCTAGAGTCCCAACCTCCACAAACATCCCTTCCCCCTTTACTCCAAGTTGGCCACAGGCAGACCCAGGCATTTGTGCCAACCTTGGGGACCAAAGAGAGCAATGGACCACCACCATGTGGGTCAAGGCCCTGCCCCTGGCCTGCCCCCCCCACCCCACTGGAGCACCCATACCAGACACAGCTCAACCCTGCCAGCAGGACTCAGCCCCCAGGAACAGGGCTACTCTGAGCCACCTCTCTCTCCAGTCCCCTTTGTGACAAGTGACCAGAGGGGTCTGAAGGAAGAGAACTCCATCAACATTAAACAGCACCTGACTTAGCTCTGCACACTCCCCCCTCCCCGCTTAGCCTTGGCCTGGCCCCACTCACCCTTGTGGTCAGACAACAATCTGGCTGGCCGTCAGGACTGCAGGGCAGGAGAGCGGCAGGGAAGTAGGCTGGGAGCCCCAGGCAAGGCTAGCACCCTCCCCTCCACTGGCTCCCCAGAGGTACACACAAACCCGTTGGTATGGAACCAGCAAAGGGCTCTCCCTAGAGGAACAGACTCCAGGTTCCAGGCCCAGCAGACTCCCAGAAGCTGGCGGCACCTCTGAGAGCATCCATCCATCCTACCCAGTGACATCCCCCCCCCCCCCGCTTCCCCCCCCACCTCCCCTGCCCTGGCTCCACACCAGGTACACACTTGAAGGTTCTCACTTTAAAATATCCCCTCCCTACCAGTCCATCTGGCACAGACCAGAGACCATTGCCATACGTGGTTATATCTGCAGGTTATGCTCTGACGACAGGGCCCACCGTGCCAGCTAGCACAGTGCCATCCCCCCACCATGCACAGGGGACTTCAGCATGTACAGACTTGGCTTCTCTTTTAGGAACAAAGTTGGGGGAAGTAATGAGAAGTCCAAATGTCTCTGCCCCCGCAACGTGAGGGAGTAAAACTTTAGGGCCTGCAGGAACCTTAGGACAAGTGGTAGAACCTGCCCCTTAATGCAGGAATCACCCCTTCTCTCTGACAGCCCCCACCGCTTAAACATTGCCGTGGCTGAGCGACTGACAGCATCACCAGGCTACCTCTGCAGCTGGAGTCCAGGTTCCACTGGTGGACAGCTCTTCCTTAGGCTGACACGAGCTGTGTGTCCTTGTCATTCCCACGCACTGGTCCCAAAGGTGGCATGTGGATCTGCAAAGGCTCTCCACGAGGCAGTCCCCCAAGAGGCCAAAGCCAGCCTTCGAGGCATATGCCCCCAGCCAACATGCCCTTCAGCCATCCCTCCAAAGGCAGGAGCTCCTGCTGCCCTCCTGAGATGGGCCTGATGCCCAGGAAAGGTGTCCAGGAGACTGGACATATCCTCCCCCACCATCTGGGCACAATGAGGTGACAGAGAGGTGCCCAGGAAGCTCTAAGTAGGGATACCACATAATTTACCTTCCAAACCAGGACATTTTTAATACGGTACAAGGGCAATATTAACTATAGCAGGAAAACAGGCACCAACAGGATGGATGGCCACACTAACTCGAGGTCACCGGACACATGTCATGTCCCTCATTGACCCCACGGGGAATGCCACTGAGACTCTGAGCTTTCAGCAGCCGCTGCACACTCCAGGCTCCTTGGGACCTCGATGTCCTACTTCTGGTGAGGGGCTGGGATAGATGCACAGACCACCAAAGGCCACCACAATACACCTGCCCCCATGTTGTACCACAGTCACCCCAATTAAAAAATATTTGCATCCCACACTTGGTCCCCTACTGTACAGGGTTCTATGGTTAGTGTGAAGAGGATGGGGCAGGCAAGCTCTGGTGGGCTGCCCACAGGGAGCTTCTTCTCCAAAAGGCTCAGAGAGGGATCGACACAAAGGCAACCCTATTTGGCTCCGGTGGGGTTAACACGCTTGGTCTTGACAGTCTTCACACAGTAAGTAGCTCGTGCTGCAGCTCAGGATGCATGGCTCACAGTGGGCTGGTGAGCAGGGCCGAGTCCCGCGGCCCAGACCTTAGTCTCAACTACGGCCACCCCTCCCCCACCCAGGCACACACACAGCCATGGGACCCAGCGGACAAGGGCCAGGTCAGGACGAAAATAAGGACCATCTTTTCAGCCCTGCATACCCTTGTTCCTTGTCTCCCAGCCACTGGCTTCTCCAAAAGTAGCAGCTTTTTTTCTGGATACCGCGCACCCAACACGCAGTGCTTCAGGCCTCTCTGTGGGGTCCCAGTGCCACGTGGGAGCACTAGAGGGCGCCGCTGCCCTTTCCAGTGAGGAACACCCAGCAATCCACACTGGTAGCCCCGGGGGCACAGGCACCCAGAACCTCTGGCCTGTGGACAGACGCTGGAGCCCCAGCAGGGACCTGCAGCTACCTTCAGTCACTCCGGTTCTGGGTGTCTCACCTACAGCTTCCTGCCGTGAATTAGCTCACTTCTCATTCTCACCTCAAAAGCCCAGAGCATGCCTTCCGGGCCAGGACCAACAGTCGTTTGTTCTTGGCCGTCTTCCTGGCTCTGTCAAGGCCCAGAGCCTGGGTGATGCCGACGGGCTCAATGACCAGGTCTCACGCCTGTCCAGGCCGCCCACTTTACCCAAAGAACTCTTGCCCCTGCGGCCTACGCCCTCAGATGAACCCCAGGGAGGGCAGAGATCCCTGGATGCCCTCCATCCTGCTGAGGACAAGCTCAGAATTCAAGGAGAAGGGCAAAAACCTCAGCTTCCTTATGTCCATCAGTGACCCAACTTGACTCTGAAGGGCAGTTGGGAGACATGGAGACACAGGAGAAGGAAAACAGGGGCTGTAAGCAGGAGTGAGGACAGTCCCAACATCACTCAAAGTAATGGCCCACAGGGGTCTGAGCCCAAAGCCTGGGCACATGCACAGAAATGACCTCACGAGAGATGTCCCCCAGCATCTGTCTGTCCTGGAGAAGGCCTTGAGATGATCCCTAGACAACAGCACTGAGCCCGTGGTCTGCGTTCCATCTGACCCAGGCCCCCCAGCTCCTCCCAGCAAATGCCCTATGCAGGTCTCCTGCCACCTCCCTCCATAGTACCACCCACAAATCTAAGTTGTCACGGGGCCACAGGCCCATCCCCTTTTTCCCCATCTTCCCTCGGCTGCAGGTGTCCAGCAGTTCCCCTGGGGTCTGGTGAGTAGGGGCTGGGCGGCAGGGACAGAAGCTGATGTACCTAGCCGGGGAGGCAGAGGGCGGCATCACCCAGAGACTGATTCGCCCCACCTGCCCATCTGCGAGGTGTAGGGGCGGGAGGGGGCTACCAGGTGGCCAGGCCTGAACCCAGAAAAGCCTGGCATTTCTCTCCCCAAACACTCTCAGTGGACTCGAATTCCACAGGGAAAGAAAAGAACCAGGACCATGGGATCCTCTTCCCTCTGCTGGGGAGGGGCTGTAGGAGCCTCTCTCTTGACCCTTCTGCACCGTGCCCAGCCTTTGTACCCCACCTACTGCCCACAGACCCGTCAACAGGGGAGGGGCAGGCTCACTGAGAGCAGAAACAGCCACCTGGCCAAACTAGCGGGGGCCGCTGCAGACACTGCCTGTCCAGCGCAGGCCCCAGGCCCTTGGGAAGCAGGGACATCTGCTCCTAGGACCTATGCCTGGCGGCCCTCCCTGCACCCTGCTGGACAATGCAGCAGCCTCTGATGGTCAGAGTTAGGAGGAGACCAAGGGCCAGGGTGGGGGCCGGGGCTGGGATACTGCGATTCGGTCATCTGAATGACCAAAGGTATATTTCTCGTATGTATGTGGTCTTCGTCCACAATTTCTGGCTCAGAGGTTCCAAAACCCTTGGAATTTCCTGAGCAATAAGAGCATCTTTTAATATTTGGTCTCTTGTCCTCACTTCCTGAAATGCTTCAGAGCCAGAAAAGTGAAATGGGCATCTTGTTATTCATAACAAGCCCCTTTCCACCACAACTGGGTTTGTGTTGATGAGGTGACTTTTTAAAAAGCCCCAAAGGACCCTAAGGATGGAGGGTGGTTGCCAGGGGAACCAACCGTGAAAAGAAGGGTGGAACTTTCAGTCCCACCCTGATTTCTGCAGAGGAGACGGGCTGGAAGTTGAACTGACCACCAATGGCCAATGATTTAATCACTCGTACCTGTGTGAGGAAGTCTCCATAAGAACTCCAAAGGATGGGGTTTAGGAGCTTCAGGGTTGATGAACACGTGGAGATGCAGGGGGAGTGGTGTGCCTGGAGAGAGTATGGAAGCCCTGTGCCCTTTCCCCAGACCTTGTCCTGTGCATCTCTTCCATCAGGCTGTTCCTGAGTTACAGACTTTTATAATAAACCAGTGTAAGCAAAATGTTTCCAAGTTCTATGAGCCACGCTAGCAAATGAATCAAACCCAAGGAAGGAGGGGGTCACTGGAACCTCCGATCTATAGCCAATTGGTCAGTAGCAATGTGACGACCTGACTTTCGGCAGGCATCTGAAGTGGCCGGTGGGGGTGGGGCTCAATCCTGTAGCACTGAGCCTATGTGGGGTCTGATGCGTCTCCGGGTCAATAGTGTCAGCATTGAGTTGAATTGTATGGCATCCAGCTGGTGTCAGAGAACGGCTTGGGCATGTGGGAAACCAGTCCCCACAGTGGAACTGGGTGCAGAATCCTAATTAGTATCAGAACTCTCTTGAGAGCTTTCCCAGGGCCTGAGCTCCAGGACTCCTGCATCCCTTCCGTGGGGGGACTCAGCACATGAAGAGAGGGGTGGGGGCATCAATGACTTGACGGCCATCTCTCAGGGGGAAGAGGTCACAGAGCCAGCTGGGGCAGCTGGGGTGGGAATGGAGGGTTTGAGGTAGAGGCCCCATCCCACCTCCCCACCTGCCAAGGCTTCCTGACCTTGAGGCCAGAGGGCAAGGGGTGGAGCTGGGAAGCAAAGAATTCACACAAATGGCCTTCCCTGCTTTTCTCCCCTTCCTCTCCCTCCCTCAGGGGGTAGGCGTACCAACTCGGGAAGGGAAACCCATGAGGAGACTGGACTCCTCAATCCACAGGGCCCCCAGAGCGCTGCGCCCTTGCAACTTACCTGTGTCCATGTGCCAACAACGAGCCTTGCCTTGGGGAAGTGGTACCCCCCACCATTCAACCATGCAAAGCCAGAGCCCCAGCAGCCTGTCCGAGGGCCCCATCTGCTCCGTCCTCCCTGCCCCAGGATCCAGGCTGGAAATGCCCCAGCATGCTCCCCGAGGAGCAAAGCTGGTTTGGCCAGGGACGTACCTGGGTTTCTGAGTTGGTTCCTTCGCTTCTCTCAAGCCAAACCAGCTACTCTTGGCCTTTTCCTCCCCGCTGGATGGGTGGTGGGGGGAGGCCCCCAGGGCGGGACCCCCCTTCTCCCCCAGAGAGCCGCGGCGCCCCAACTCGCTCCGACTCAGTCCCTGGTGGTGATGGTGGAAGAGGCCCATCCGGGGCTTCCGCTCCTCCTTCCGGGCTCCCTCCTTCTCGGCCACAGCCTCAGAGGAGGCCACCATGGGTGTGGCGACCTGTACTGGCTTGGCCTCGGGGAGCCGGGCCCCCTCCTCCTCTCCAGAGCGGCTGGCACCAGGGGCCAACACTTGGGCCTGAGAGCTTGGCTCCTCCGGTCCGGGCGGCACCTCTGAGCTGCTGGTGCTGCGGCTGCCTCCGCCCCCGGAGTCATCTGTGGCCCGAGGCCCCTCCTCGGTGGGCCGGGAAGACCCGCCGTGCAGGGAGCTGGAGGGTGGAAATGGGCCTGAGATGGAGCTGCGGTGCCGCAGGGTGGCCTGGGGCTCCTCATTGTAAATGTGGCTCCCATTGACGCAGAGTGAGGAGCGGGAGGCAGTTTCCAGGTGGCCCTGGAGGTCCAGAAGGGATCGGGGTGGAGCCGCTCGCATCTGGCTGGCCTCATCGCTGTAGGTCCTTTTGTGGGTGAGCAACTTGGGGGACTGGGTGGAGTCCCTGCCTGAAAAGGAAGCACCCATGGAGTTAGCAGCAGGAAGAGCAGCCTGTTTCCCGGCCCGGGGCCACCCCCGAACCCTTGTCTGCCCCCCAGGGGGGCAGGGCCCTCACTCACTCACCCCCTTCGCTGGACAGCCAACTGCTGCGGCTAGGCGAGCGGGTCAGGAGCTCAGCGCCTGGGCCCTGGTAGGCCAGGCTCCCACTGGCCGAGGACAGGGTGCTGTCCGAGCCCAGTGAGGTGTTGGACTGCGTCAGGGAGGACTTGCGCAGCTTGTTGCGGAGGAAGAAGCCTTTGGCTTTGCCCATCTTGCCCAGGCTGCCCAGCTCGGGGTCCTCCAGGGCGCTGCTTGGCAGGATGGCGGAGGCAGATTCCAGCTCAAACTTCTTCTTGCCCTTCATCTTGTCCTTGATCTTGCTGAAAGGGGACCGCGGCTTGTCCTTCATGGACAGGTCAAACATGCTGGCACTCAAGTTGTTGCGAGTGAACTGGATTGTGACTTGGATCTCCCCACGTTCCTTCTCCTTCTTGCCGGCCTTGGAGTGCAGCTTGTACCACCTGCAAGAAGGGGGGTGGGGTGGAGCTCCGGCCACAGGCCCGGGGACCCCGCCGTCCCCTGGTGCCGGGCACCTCCCACAGCCTCTCCCACAGGCTCCTGCCCTGACCTGACACACAGGCCCAGCCCTCTGAGCCACAGGCATAGCCCAGAAACTATCTACAACTTGTCCATTGGGATGAAAACCACACCCTGAGTAGGGGAGTCCCCTCGGTGCTACCGGGCAGCGCAGCAGTTACCATTCATGCCACCTTCCCATCCCCCTTTCTGGGAGCTCGCAGACCTCCCCTCTGCCCCTCCCCACTCCATCTGAAACTCTGAGGCCCAACGGGGTGAGGCTGGGTGTGGGAGGGGCTCTTAACCGTCCAGGCCCCTGGGGCACACAGACCTACCCACATTTCTCCTGGGCTCGTCCCAGCCAAAGCTCTGCTCTGAGCCACCAGCGAGCCCAGGAAAGAACAGCTCATCCAGAGGCCCAGGGCCAGGAACACGAGGACACACACGTACACACACCTCAGTCCCTGACTCATCCAGACCCCACCAGGAACAGGTCTGCACACAACGGCACACAGGGGCCTCAAGCCAGAAAGCCACGGGGGGGCAAGAGCGCTAGCATCCGCTGAGCAGCCCGTGTGTGGCACAACGGACTACATGGGTTCTCAGCTCACTCCCATGTACACCTCACAACAAGACTGGGGCGTCGGAGCCACCACCCTGATTTTATACAGCAGGAGGTCAAGGCTCAGAGGTAAAGTAACTCATCCAAGAACAGGCAGGCAGGAAGAAGAGAGGAGACGGAGAGCCGGTTTTCATCACTCCAAAGGCCATGGTCTTCCCACTCCACACTCCCAGAGAGACCCCTAACACACACGAGCACTGCACAGGGTGGGTGGAGCCCGCCCTCCAGGGGAGGGGTGTGCACGGAGCTCTCCTTTCCTCTGCTGCCTGGCCAGACTCCTGGGCAGCAGCAGCACACAGCATCTGTGTGGAGCAGCTGGACACCCCCCACCTGGGTCCCCTCCCATTCTACTCAGCAGGCCACACCCCACCCCATCTCCTACAGATGTGAGCAGAGAGATTCCGCAGAGAAACTGAACCAGAAGTGACTGAAAATTGGTCCCCTTTCTCACACCAACACCCAGAGTGTGTAACCTCCCTTGCACATTAGAGCTTAATACAATACTCAAAGGATGTGTTCCAGATAAGTTGGAGGAAATCTCCCAGGAAGTAGAAGGGCAAAGATGAGGTGATGATAGGAGGTCAGTCCAAGGAGGTCTATCACCAAATAACTGGAAAGTCAAGAAAGAGAAAGGAGTCTGCTTCCATGTGTGAGGGACTTGGGAGTCCTCTCTACCATCCACAAAACAAGAAAAAAGCTGAGCAAGGCTGAAAATCAACAACTCACAGGGGATTTTTAGGGCAATGAAACTATTCTGTAGGATACTGTAACAGTAAATACATGCCATCATATACTTGGCAGTACCCACAGAATATAAAACACAAGGAGTGAACTCTAATATAAACGATAGGCTCTAATTAATAATGATGCATTGGGATTGGTTCATCAGTTGTAACCAATGTGCCACACTAATGTGAGATGTTAATAAAAGAAGAAAAGACGGGGTGGGGGAGAAAGGAGGAGGGCTAGAGCTAGGGAGTATATGTGAACTCTCTGTACCTTCCATTTGTTTTTCTGTTAATCTAAAGCTACTCTTTAAAAAATAAATAAATGAATAAATAAATAAAACCTCTATTAATTTTAAAAAAGGAGAGGGGGTAGGGGAGAGGGAAGGGAACAGAGAGCACCAGGAGGAAGAAACTGGGCAAGAAATAATACAAGAAAGTTTTCCTGACCTGAAGGACATGAGCACCAGCCCAGAAGGGCCACATGCATGCAGCACAAGGGACAAAGAAAGACCCAGCCAACAGGTCTCACTGTGAGGTTCCAGAATACCAGGCAGAAGAAGGAGACCCCGAAAGCTTCCAAACAGGGAGCACAGGTTTGTAAGTTCAGGAATTAGAATAACATTGGATCCTCACTCACAACACTGGGTACCCTATGGAGTCATGCCTTCAAAATTGCGAGGGACAAGTTTTCCGGCCTAGAATTCTAGACCCAGCCAATAAAGAATGAAGGTGGAACAAGGCCTGGCGGAGATGGTCAGATTGGTCACCGAAGGGCTCAAAGTCCCTCAGTACATACACACACCGCACCCACATATACCCCATACTACCCACCCTCCCACACACAACCACCCCCAGCACTGCACACTATACCATACACACACACACACACACACCCCACACACACACGCTACAACACCCCCCCACATGCCTCAGTCAGTGCTACGGTGGTCACCGCCCAACCCTGAGATCTCCCCACCCCACAGCACCAGCTCCCTGAGCTTCCCAGGCATAAACAGGTTGGGAGTGGGGGATCTTTTGTATGAAAAAAAGTCTTCCCAGGGGCACATGCAGTTGCACCCATTTGGGAGCGTCCATCAAGACTGCACCCTTGTGTGCCCATTATGGGCTATGCACCTGGCCTCTCCTGGGTGAGCCACATCATGGCCCGAGCAGAGTGAGCCAGGGCTGCTGGTTTTCCCTCCTAGACCTGAGAGACCATCTACTGGGCAGCTGCGGCACAACCAGGGAGGGTGGAGGGCCGTGCTCCAAGTGTGGGTGCACATCTCTGTGCTCTCATAGTAAGCAGGGGCGGGGGGAGGGTGGGAGGAGTGCAGGGAGAAGAGAGAGAGCTAAGGGAGACAGATTGAAGGCATGGGTGAGAGGATGTGTCACATGGGGGGGTGGGGAACGGGAGGAAGGAGGGGAGATTTACTAGAAAAATGAACCAGCTTGCATCAACATCCTCACACCCCTACTTTCTCAAGCCAATGCCCACCCTGGGCCTGACACTCAACTCTTTAAAGGCTGAGCCCTAATCACTTTCCCCAAACCTAGACTAGGCCCTATGTAGCACAGGAAGATCCTGGGAGGTGGAGAAAAAGAGAAGTGTATGGACTCCACCCCAGCCCGCTAGGCTCTGGGTAACTGGAATGGGCAAGCACACACATCCTTTGCTGGGGCATGAAGGTCAGGGGCCCTCAGTCCCAGCTGCTCACTCCGCACGTCACAGCATTAACAGTCGCTATCTGGGGGACGGGGAGGGAGGAGGGTGAAGCTGCAGGGAACAATGACTGCCTACATAGAATATTTCTGTCCAGTTTGAATTTTTTATAAGGAGCATACATTTCTGTCACAATAGGGAAAAGAGACAAAAGAAAACGCCTGCTCCTATCTTATCTCCTCAGTTGCTTGAGCCACAGAATAGGCTGCTGGCCTCTCCCTCCCACCCCCTCAGCTGA
Organism: Phoca vitulina; assembly: GCF_004348235.1. NCBI lineage: Eukaryota > Metazoa > Chordata > Mammalia > Carnivora > Phocidae > Phoca > Phoca vitulina. The sequence continues at coordinate 23,753,250 of NW_022589715.1, read as the reverse complement.
AGGGAGGGTGCATCATTAGCCCATGGTGACACTCGGGTCCTCTGCCCAGAGGATCCTTGCTCCCTGCCCTTCCCCACCCTCTTCCCTATAAGGCCATCTCTGCTTCTCTGCTTCTCCTGCTCTTCCCCAGGGAATTTGGGTCTGTCTGCCTGTCTCTCTCTCTCTCTCTCTCTGACCTGCTTTTCAGGAAGGCCGGAGTGAAGAGAAAAGACTTTCCTTACCATTTTCTGAGACTCCCCTATTAAAGCAGAGTTAGGCTTAGAATGGCATCTGGACCCCAGCCGCTGTCACCTATCTAACTCCCTACCAGTCGAGGGCAGGACTGAACTGGACCCTGCTAGGCACCTCGGGTGCCCTAGGACTCAACCAGAGCAGGCCTTCTCCCAGGAGTGTGACCCACACAGGCTGGGATAGCAAGGCCCCACAACCACCAGCTCCCAGACAAAGGCTACAACCCTCTCCTCGACCCCTTGCTCCTGCTTCCTCCCGCCTATCTAGATGGCTCCCTAAGAGATCCGGGACCTGTCAGGCACTGTAGCACACTGGAGTCCACTGGAGGCTAGAAAGCCACAGACATGGCCGGCGTGGGCTGATGATCCCTCTGTGAAGCAATGGAGACTTTCTCTTTACAGAGCCCCACATGCAGCAGATTCCAGAGCAAACAGGCACTGGGCATCCCATCCCCACAAACTGGGGCTCCCACGGGGAACGTGACTGCAGGGTCCTACGGCCCAGCCCAAGTCCCACTTCCCCTAAGAAGATCTCACAGCTGCACCATCCTGGCCCGGCCCAATCCCTCCTCCTGACCAGGCACACGCACTCTGAACCAGACTCACTCTACAACCAGACCTGGCTGCACTCTGCTCCATGGCTACCTGGGACTGTCATTCTCTGGGTGCCCGGGGTCTCCCTAGCTGGACTGGGTTCCCCGCAGATGCTTACTGAGTATCCCCCAGGGTACAGAGCTACAAAGTAAATGAACAGTGCATGGCAGGAAATCTTGGGATGTTACAAGACCTCCGTGACTCCCTGCCTGCACTCCCTCTCGCTTCCCTCTTGCTCTGCCCATTCCTTGCTTGGAGCTCCCATCCAGATGCTCATGGCAGCAAAGCACGGTGACTAAGAGCTGGGCTCTGCATCCTGAGTGCACACTCTGGCCCCATCACTTACCAGGTTACTTCCCTAAACCTCTGTTTCCTCAGCCATCCAGTGGGAAACCATCCTCTTGAGGCCGCCGGTCAGCACACAGCCAACACTTCCCATTTACTCTCAGATGGTGTGAGAGTCATGGTAGGTGGGGCACATGAACGCTCCAAGGCCCAGGCAACACGCACTCAGGAGACAAGGGTTTGACAAAGAAGATTATTATATGGGACTTGTCCCAGGCGCGTCGGCAGTCAAGCCATGAGGGGCACCAATAGGAAAGGAGGAGTAAGAGAAAATCCCTTGCTCCTGAAGAGGTATGCACTGCTTTGGAGGCTGCTCTTCCGAAGTGTCTCCCAAACTGCAAAGCGCAAAAGGGTCACTGGATCTGGTTAAAAATGCAGATCTGCGGCCGTGGGCATCTAAGAGGCTCCATTTCCACCCAGCTTCCAGGGGATGCCTGCCCTGCTGCAGACCACACGTGGCTGGGGGGGGGGGGCAGGGGAAGACACGTGATGGGGCTAGAGAACAGGCAGAGCTAGCCTTCCGGCACGCTCTCATCCCAGGCTCTATACCCCTTTACTATCCACACAGTCCAGGAGGCCAGGCCCATTATCCCCATTCTGTGCTTGAGGAAACTAACCTACAGAGGTTTGTCACTTACCCAAGTCACCCAGGGAGTAAGCAACAGAGCTGGAACCTGAACATGAAGATGCCTAACTCCCAGCCCATGCCCTTAACCTTTAAGATGTAGCATTTCTCGTGATGCCTGTGTGGCTCAGTCGGTTAAGTGTCTGCCTTCGGCTCAGGTCATGATCCCAGGGTCCTGGGATCTAGTCCCGCATCTGGCTCCCTGCTCAGCTGGGAGTCTGCTTCTCCCTCTGCCGGCCACTCCCCCTGCTTGTGTTCCCTCTCTCTCTCTCTGACAAATAAATAAAATTAAAAAAAAAAAAAAAAAGATGTAGCATTTCTCATATGGCTGAATGCAAACACTCAGGCCTCTGGACACCCTGAGGGGACGGAGGCTGGAAAAGGCCTAGATGTACACCACAGATGCTGACAGAATCCCAGGAGGATGCAGCCCTGAAAGGTCACTGAGGGAACCTTGGGGTTTTGTCCTGTTCCCAGGCCATTAAAACCTTGTCTGAGGGCAGCCCAGCCTCCCCCAGTGGCAATCAGAGTCCAGAATTCCTGGGGGCGCAGAACCATGGAGAAGCCTTAATGGCCACCTGCTCATCAGCCAAACCTCCCCCAAGCTCCCAAGGCGGCTGACAAAAGTTCAGCAGGCCCAGCTTGGACTTAGGACTCAGCCCTTAGCCTCTTCCCCTGCTAGACAACCCCCTATACCCTGGGGGCAGAGGACAAAGGCGGGATGGAAGGGGTGGGGGGCTAGGTGACCCACCTGTTACCAAGATTCCGGCCTGAGTTACTCCTCCGCCCACCGCCTCCACCTGTCTCTCAGGGAACACCGCAGCTGGGCTAACAGTTGCCACACACCGTAACTGACCTAGGGCCGACGTCAAACTCACATATGCCAGAACCAGAGTGGCTCCCATCAGAGACCAGGGGCAGTAGGGGCCGTGACACACAGGCCGGGGCACACCTGACTCATCCCCAATTTTTACCAGTCCCAAATTCAGCCTATGTCCAAATAATGGCGCCCCTTCTGAGCCCCCACACATCATTTGTTTCAGTCCCCAAACCCAGGAACCATCTTTGTCTTTTTCCCCTCACACCCTGCATCTAAACTGTGAACTCTGTTGGCTTTACGTGCAAATTTTATCCGGAATTCTCCCCCTTTCACCCCTGTCCCCCTACAGTCCAGTCCACCACCATCTCCCTGATGGACGTGACAATCCCCTGCTTCCCTGCTCCACCAGCAAACAGGAACATCACACCCTGCTCCTCAGAATGGTGGAAAGGTCCCATCTTTTGAGTCCTGGCTCCTCTGACTCTGAGTCACTCATCCCACTTCTTGATGTCCCTGAACCTGTCAGGCTTGTTTCCACCCCAAAGCCACCGCATAGCTTCTCCCTCTGCCTGAGACACAGGCCCGGATCTCACTCACTCACTCCCCTCAGGCGTCAGTTCATCTGAACCTCCTCAGTCTTTCCTGAGTGCCTCCGCTGCCAGTGTTCCTTGCCTTATTTTGTTTCTTCAGCGTACTTAACACTACTTGACATTGTGCGTGTGTGTGCGCACACGTCCCACACAGGACCACGATGTACGACTGACTATTCATGGCTCTGTGCCGTCTGCCTTCCCCTGCCGTACAGGCAGCACCTGTATTCTGCTCGTCTCTGCATCCCCAGCACTTAAAACAGCAGACCCTCAAACATTTGTTCAATGAGCTAACAAACTAATCTAGAAATTGACCCAGGAATTTGTCCATGCCTGTTCACAACTCAACAACTGTGTAACGTTTCTCTCATTACAAACCCATGGGTCTCACCCATGAGACCAGGAGCTCCCAAAAAGCAAAGAGGGTGCTCCCAGCTTACCACCCCCAACAGGAGCCCTCTGAGGGCAGGAGCCCCAAGTGTCAGGCTTAAAGGGGACAGTTCCAAAAGGGGGCCTTCTTTAATCCTGACAGCCTCATCTCCCATCTCTGAGTGAAGAGTCTCATTCACTTCCCTGAGAGAGTAGGCACCCGGCCAGATATGGGAAGTGCCCAGCCTGGTGAATGGAGGTAGATGAAAGGAGGTTGGGTGTTGACCCCACTCTAGCCCATCACTAGGACACGACTCTTTTTTTTTTTTTAAGATTTTATTTATTTATTTGACAGCGAGAGTGCGCGTGCATGTGCACGCGCACACAACGGGGGGGGGGGGGGCGGGTGGGGAGGGAGAAGCAGGCTCCTGCTGACCAGGGAGCCCGATGCGGGGCTCGATCCCAGAACCCTGGGATCATGACCTGAGCCGAAGGCAGATGCTTAACCAATGGAGCCACCCAGGCGCCCCCGAATCTCATCACCATTAACAGCTACATCTCTCCTTTATCGCTTATTATATGCTGGGCACTATATGAAGCACTCACCACACCGGGTATCTTACTAGTCCTCGTAACAACCCTGTGAGGGGGGTGTGGGAGGCAGACCTTGAGGGTGGCTACAGCATGGACTCTGGAGCCAGGCTGCCTGGTTTAAGCCCCAGCCCCACCACCTGTATGACCTTGGGCAGGTCACTTAACCTCTCTGTACCTCTGTTTCCGCCCCTATCTATAATGGGGGGGGTGTCACACGTGTCCACTCTCCTCACAGGACCACTATGAGGACGAAGTGGGCTGTGTTGCACTCAGAGAATGGGGCCCGGCACACGAAAAATGCCACACGAGTGTCAGCTCACATATTTTTGCTCATGCAGACACGGGGGCACAGAGAAGTTGGCTGGGTTAAGTCACACACTTATCAATAAGCAGGAAAGCCAGGATGTGAACTCAAGCTCCCTGACTCCAGAGCCCCTGACCTTCATCAGTGCACTAGACTGCCCCTCTCTGCAAGTACAACACACACACACACACACACACACACAGGCAAGAAACCCCATGTCCCTGCCCAACCAAGGAATCCAAAGTCACCCCTTTATTTCTCTAGGGCAGGAGTATGTGTTAGATGGAAGACAAGTTACATCTTTATTTCTCCTAACCTCTAACTGAAATTTAGAATTTCGGCCAATTATGAGTTTCTGCAACAGTGACAGTACGGCAGAAGTACCTGTAAGTGTGTCACTAAGAGAATCCAGACGGCTTCATATCCTATTACAGCTGTGGCAGAAGTCACAGAATATGGTTTCTACTCAGCAGTACTCTGAACTTTAACGTTATTAGACAACCACCAGACTGCATCACTTAGTACAGGGATAAAGGACATGTTACTGTAGCAAATGTTTTCATATATTGATAAATGAACTTCAATACCATTGGTGTACTTTGTAATCCTACACATCTGAAGATCTTCTTCCGAGAAGGGGCCTACAGGCTTCAACCAGAGACCAAAGAGGCCCATGGCACAAAAAGGGCTAAGAATATCTGCTCTAGAGTAGGGAGGGAACAAAGGCAGCACAAAGGCAGGTCTCCTCCTCCTGCCCCACCACATGGCACCCAGGCTGAGATTTCAAAGCAGAGGAGAGGCACCGCTCCCCACTTCCTACCCAGGGGCATGGGAGGGCCAGGCCAGGGGCCAGAAGCTGGCTCAAGGCCCTGAGTCTCGCCAGCGTCACGCTACAGTGCTCAGCCTAACCCTCAGATACCCTGCATGCCAGTGAAGGTGACTCCAGAAAAACAAAAACAGCCAAGTGCACCTGCTAGCTAGGGAGCAGGCAGTGTGTTTTGCTCATACCCCAAAACCCCAATCTCTCACATCCCGGGGGTGGCTCCTCACCTGATCCTCACCTGCTACAGCTATAACCCAGCAGGGGTGCAGTTTCTCCCTGATGGCTACGGATGCCACCCGGGCCTCTCCAGAGACAGGTCTCACCTCAGGCTACTGACAGGCTGGCGATGAGGGGGGTCTTGCAAAGCTGACAGTTGCTGGCATCAGACCCCAACCCCCGAGGCAAATGAAGCTAAGAGGCCTGACTGATGTACTGGCTGGAGAATTTTCCAGAAGGCAAAGTGAGGAGCCAGCACAAAGGAGAGAAAGATATATTGATCCAGTTCTCCCTTCCTGGCCTCACTCTCCCCATCTGGAGAGTTAGTACAAACGGGGGGCTGCGGGGCTCTGGAGTGGAGAGGATATGCAACCCTAAAAGTAGATGTTGGGGAAAACTGCAGGAGGAAACACCAAAATATCTATCCTTCACATTATCTGCCCCTGTATTCCTACTCCAGGCCAGCCATCAGCCATTTCAAGCGACGTTGTACAGAGCATATCATTTGCCCTCAAGATACCTGCTGCCCCAAGGACGAGTTACCTTTTCCCACCGTCCCCGGGCTCATGAGGCCCTGAGATCTCTGCTCTGGCAGGAAACTCCTCCAGTGTAAAGAACTAGTATCAGGCACACCATCATGGGGCAGGGTGGATTTTTAATTTGAAAGTCATCACTAATGGAAAACTAATGGCAAAGAACTGCCATTCCTGGTATTCCTCAGTGAACGGCACCATCCTGCCCATTCCTACACAGAGTGACCAAAGAGTTGAGAGGGAAAGCTCTTCCTCCTGCCAGGTTCCTGAGAGATACGGAGGAAAAGGCAGAACTGGGGACCACGGCGGCGCTCATCCGTGAATGCTAAAACCACGGTGATGGCGAATTTCATAATGGCGGCGTTGGGGCAACAGGACCCGCTGCTCCACCTGGCCTCACTGACAGAGACACTGACAGCGAGGCCCTGGAGCGGCTTCCCCCGCCCTGCCCCACACGGAAGGAATCTTGCCTGCAGGCGGGGTGTGGGGACCCGGCCTTGCAGACCCAGCAACTAGTGGTCAGGGGCTGGAGAACCCGGATGAGGAGCAGCAGAAGGAGCTCTTCAGCCTGGGCCACAGTGTCAGACAGCCTCAAGGACAAGTGACCCAGCTCCTCCATCCAGGGGGTAGGGGTCTGAGACAAAGACTGTCATCCTGGGAGGCCTAACCAGGCACAGAATGGGCACCCTGTCCGGATGCTGCCTCAACAAACCACCTATGAAGAGAGAGTTCTGGTATCAGGGGAAATCGCATGTGGACTGGACACTAGAGGATTATTAAGGAACTGTTGATTTTGTGTGTGATAAGGACATTATGGTTATGTTAGGGAGCACTGACTCATTGACACTCTCCTTCTGGTCCCACTTGGGACTAACAGCGCAGTTTCCATTAGACCCCAGAGGTCGGGGGGTAGCCTTGGGCCAGGACACAGGCTTTTTCTCCTTGTCCTAGGACTGAGCCCTGGTCTCTGAGCCTTGTGCTGACTGGTGAGTTCAGTCCTGCCCACTCATTGCCACACCCCAGCACAGGGCCTGGAGCTCAATGCCAACACCATCCCTCTTAGAGGCACAGGGCTCTCGCCCATGAAATCCACCCAACCATGGGAGGCCTCGACTAGGCCTCCACTCAAAACATTTCCCAAGTATGTGCCAGGAATAAGAAGGGAGAGTCCTTGAGAAGCTCGCATCTTGGTGGGGAAATAAGATAGCCACACAAATCAAGGAAAGCAACTGACACCGCAAAAATGCACAAACTGCATAAGCGAATTAAAGTAGTAAGATGATTTCGGAAGGGGTCGTGAAGGACATGGCATTGATACTGGGCCTTGAGCAATGGGGAGCGAAGAGGCAAGGAGTTGGGTTAGGAAGACATTCCAGGTGGAAGGAATAAAATATGCAGATGCCAGGGCTGACAAGGAAAGTCAGGCAGAAAGGTGCCCTGGGGCAAGTAGGAGAGGGCCTCAAACACTATTCTGGGCCCCGAAGAGCGCTACAGGGTACAAACAAGGACAGGGCCTGATGGACACTGTGCTGCAGGAAGAGCGTGGGACAGCAGGGAGAGGGACAGCATCAAGGTAAGGCAGGGGTGACAGGCATGAGCCGACACAAGCCAGGGCAGGTCCCCTGGCTGGGCTGACCTGAACAATTCCTTACACCTCTGCAGGTATAATATTTTCTCATCATAAATTAATAAACTGGCATTCTGGTTTATAAAAAGGCAGCAGCAGTTATGATAACAATCCAGAACAGGAATTAAAAAAAAAAAAAAAAAAAAAAAAGAATCCTAAACTAGGACAGGAGCAATGGGGAAGGTGGGAGGGGCCCCTTTCCTCCGGCAGCGACCTCGGCCCTGCACTCTCCCTCCTTAGCGACAGCAGGGACTGCCACTCACCTTTTCTCCCCCAAACCCAGGGGCAGGGCCTGATATATGGAACACCTTCCAATACCTGCTGGATAAAGGAGATGGCATTGGCAAGGGCTCAGCTAGTCCCAAAAATAAGTTGAAAAAAAATTATTTTAAGGGCATAGCGGGAAGACAAGAGACCCAGGTTCTAGTTCATGGATCTGACTTACTAAGAGGGTTTAAAGCCGCCATTTCACCCCTGGAAAAGTGGGGCGATAAGACAAGCCAGTGAGGGGCAGGGAGAAGTGACAACGAAGACTGTGAGTACTCAGGGATCAGGGGGGACAGCTGGAAAACGCCCTCCCCAGAGTCTCCTCCATCAGACACCTTCACTCCTCTCCAAATCCCCCACCTAAGCCTTCCTCCTAGTGCGCTATCAGACAGGAGGCCTGCGGGGCCTCAGGCCGATCTTCTTCTGGTTCCCCACACACACAATCAAACCCACCCTTTGATTTGGTATCTACAGCAAAACTGCAAGCCAGACCCAGTCCTCGGGCAGGATATTGCCTCTTATCAGGCCAGGAGATGCCTCTTATCACCTACTCGAGCATCCTCGGAGCCCAGAACCAGCACTTCATGAGCCACCCCAGCCTCTGTGAGCATGGCTTGCTCAACTCACCTCAGAACCCAGCCAGGTCCAGCTTCCCTCCCTCCTAGGCACAAACACCTCAGCCAATCCTCCTGCCCCCCTCCTGCCCCCTCCTGCTGTGGGCTCCGAAGGCCTGTCACTGTCAGCTGGCCCCAGACTGGCCGGTGACCATACTCACTTGGCAGAGATAAAGCTATTAAAATGCCTAGAGACAAGTCTAACCACCCTGATAGCAGCAGAAAATATGTAACAGCCAAAAGCACGAAGTAGGGGAAAAAGCACGGCGCTTGGGAGTCAGAAATCTGGCTGCAGGAGCTGGTCACATAAGTCATGTGATCTTGGACAAGTCATTTCACCTCCTGAGACCCCAGTCTCCACATCTGTAAAAAATGGGGGTCACCTTGTCTGCCCTCAGGGAAGAATGAAATGAGGTGATGCCAGGAAAGCACTCTGAAAAATAGGCCGAACCACACATACAGATTTGGGTTCACTGTCTATCAAGGGCCTTTTATAAGCTGTCATCAGCCCCACGGGAGCACAGGAGCCCAGGACCAACCAGTGATGACCCTGCCCAGGGAGAAGGAAAGAACCAGCAAGATGACCTCTCCCAGGTGGTCTTGGTCAGATGGGGGGTGGGGAGTAGGAAGAAATTCTACTTAATCGCACCCCCTCCCCAGTTTGCTCCGAAACCCACATTCACCCAAAACAAGAGTCTTGGGTCACGGAGGACAAAGCTAAGTGGTGCCTGGCCCCCCAGCCAGGGTCTCGGTTTAGACACACAACAGGCGGAGACAAACAATAAACAAACTTCCTGTGTGGGAAAGTCAAGCTGATCAGAGGTACAACCTATGCGCAGACAACACTGCACTTCTGCAAACCAACGTTAAATGCATAGAACAACTTTGGATGGATACCCAAGAACTGGCAACACTGGTTCCCTCTGAAGAGAGGAGCTGGATGACTCAAGGTCAGGGCAAGGGAGATTTTTCGTTGCATATCTTCTGTACCTTAAGAAGTTGAACCAGGTGAACTACTCAAAAAAAAAAAAAAAAGTTCAAGTCAGGCTGTTTTGCTGAGAGAGGCATAGGGGAAAGGAAGATTGGCTCCCCTCCACTCCCTCTCCTGGCCCAGCCCCGAAACACTCACTTCCCCTTCCGGAGGCAGTCTCCCTCTCTGAACCTCTCCCAGTCTCCATCACAGCTTCAGCTGTCGATCCAGGACCTGCTTCCCCCAGGATGCCCACCCTGATCACTCCAACCCTGCTGAGTTCTCTCCTTATCCTTTCCTTCTCTCACACTTGTATAAGCTGTTCTGTAGGTTAATTACCCTTCCTGGATAAGTCTTGTCTCAAACATATTTTTGCCCTTCTAGGGAAAGGGCTATACATTTCTTTCTCTTGTTTTCTCCAAAGCCCTGACCTAGGCACACTGGTTGCCTCCTAATTGCCTCCTAGATATTGAAAGGAAAAAAAAACACAACCAAATACGGCATCGCTGTTAGGCCCTAGATGGCTCAGAGCATTCTGTCACAGTAAAACAAGCATGTGATTCTTGAGAAAGGTCAGGAAGTCTTGTATCTGCTGATGCTCCCAAGCACTGCTCTACTGCACAAGCCAATGGGAGCAAATCTCCCCCGGAGCGGGGGGGGTGCCCAGGGCCAAGGCAGAGCTTCCCAGGCCTCCCCCCAGCTCCTGAGACACACTCTGGTGGCACTGATACCCTCCTTCCCCAAGTACCCTGCAACACCCCCCGCCCCGGGAGACAGACACAACGGGATTCGGGGCTGCAGCTCAAACACACTTACCCCAGTCAGCCAAGGGCTCTCACAGGAGAAGCCGGCCATGCTTACAGAGCCATGGGGCTAACCACAGAGATGGGCTCTGGGGAGGACAGCAAAACCCTTAGGAGGGCAGCAGCCAAGGCCTGGTCCTATGCAGAGCTAGCTCATGGAAGATATGGGGGGAAACTGAGGTTGGGCAGCACAGAGTGGTGGTGAAGAGCACTGAATCTGAAGCTTGGGTGCTAGGTCCAAATCCTGACTCTGCCTTCTACTGTGTGCCTTTAGAAAAGTCACTTCACCTCTCTGTGCCTTTGTTTCTCCATCTGTTAAACCCAGTAACAGTACCTACACCTCAAGGGGTTCCCGTGAGCTAAGGTAAGTCCTTAGAACAGTGGCAGCACAGAGAAAGGGCTTCATCGATGGTATGCCTCGCTAACGAGGCAATAACAGCCCCCCAAGACAGAGTGCCACATGCTGCCAGGGTGGTGTATGTCTCTTCCTCAAGGAGGCGCCCCTGACCACAGCTAAGCCCGGTAGCTCTGTCTGTTCTGAGCCTCTCCAGCGCTCCCTGGCAAGGCCTGAAAATACAGCACTTGCCTACAGCCCTTCCTCCAAATGTGGGGTCATCCTCCTAGCAAAGCCACACCTTCTAGGCATGCAGGCTGGGATATCCACGTCCTCCCCTCCTCTGAACCCACCCCACCCCACCCAGTGGCCCCTGTAGGCCTCTGCGCAGGCTCTCCAGAAAAGCCTTTGGATGAGACTGCCCCTCCAGGTCCACAGACAAGACCCGAGGCCCTCTCCCCTATCCCAGCAGAAATGTCCCTCTCTCTAAAACCCCACAGGCACTTCCACAGAAACCCGGGGATGCACACAGGGCCCCAAATGCCATCTCTCCCTTACCTTAAATCCTACAGCTCTGTGGGCTGCCAGGGCCTAAGAGAGACCACACAGAGCCCCACCCCTCTCCAGCCTCAGTCCCCCTCCCAGGGCTAAGTTCTCTGCTAGCTCTGACATTAGAATTCCATGAGCAAGGGCTGTGCTACCCCCCCCCCCCCCCACCCCCCCCCCCACCCCCGGGGCAGCTGAAGGTCGAGGTGGCCTGTGACAAAGCCCCTCCCCTGGGCAGCTCCTCTCGTTCTTGCGGAGTCCCGGCTTGAGTCCCTGCTTGCTTACGGCTCACTAGGGAGAGGCCCGGGCCGAGCCCCACAGCCAGGCCTCAGCCCGACCTGCCACGCTCAGCTCCCCTCACTGGCTGCCATCCTTCCTGAGGGAAGAAATAACCTAAGGGGTTCTTGGCCAGCTCAGTAAGAGCAAAGCCATTAGACTCTTTCCCTGGCAGGACTGCCAGGTGTATAAAGGACCCACAGTGTGGACTTTTTTTTTTTTTTTTTTTTAATTGGCTGTGGAAAAGGGCAAAGCTTCTTCATGACAATACCATTTTGCAGAGGATTGGCCCCGTACAAGGAAAAAATAGATCCTGATTCCCAGAGAGCACAGACAGCTCCTGTCATTGTGTTAATTATCTGTCCCAGTGCAGGGTGGGAAGGGCAGGGGAAACATCTGGACAAGGCCAGACTGGTCATTTAGCATGGGCAAGAGCGTCACAGCACCAGGGAAGCAGCAATAACAAGTGGAGCAGGCAGCCCCCGTCAGAGGAGAGGACAGCCCTCAGGGTCGCCTGGGGGGAGGATCTGCTGAGGGAGGCCTATTCCTGGCTGGCTACAGGCAGAGGAGACTAGGGCAGAGATGGGGTTCCCACCCAGGGAAAGATGCAGAGGGAAGACGAAGCTGCTGTGCCAACCAGGGGCCGCCCGGTCTGACGGAGGAGTCACTTCCTACCCCTCCCCTCCCCCCCAGCCACGGCTGCTCAAGCAACCCCAAATAAAAACTACCTCATAACTAAGGGAGTTGCAGCCTCCTGCATCCTAATGACTGACTTTTAAATATGGCCACACCCTCCCCCCCCCCCCCCCCGCCACACACACACAGCCAAAGCAGACTTCCCCAGCAGCCCCACAGGTCTGGGGTTGGAGCTGGAGCCGAAACTGAGGGTTGGACCCAGGACCCTTATGGCCTTAGCTGCTTCCTGAGGAGCAGTCACATCTGGAAACCAGTAGAGAGACGGGTCACGTGCACAGGAATGTACACGCTATCTGGAGGCTGAGAGATGAATGGAAACCCTCAAAAACCATCCCAAACTTAAGCCAGCAGGCCCCATTTTCCCTCAGGTGCCTCTCCGAGTGCCCCCAAACCCATCACCCTCCAGGGGATCTCAGGCCACCATGATGAGTCAGGCAGAAGACTATAGTCTCAAACCTCGGTGGTCCTGGGCCACAGGCCTCCTGGAAGCCCTCCATAAAATCAATGGCACAGGTCTGACCAGGGCCGACAAAGCCTCTCAGGGTGCCACAGTTAGCAGCCTGCCCAATGCCTTTACTCTTCGGGATGGAAAAAGACAAACTAGTCCCGACCCAAATTAAGCCCAGACTCAGGCTTCCCAAGGGCTCTAACCATCAATCTGATGGGCCCAAGATGGGGGTTCTTTATAGCAGGGACTCTCTTACCCACACATAGCACCCCCTCCACACAAAGTACCCACCAAGGGTACTACTGGAGATAAAAACCAGAAAGGAAATAGTGGAGAAGCATCTTGGGATTTTCAGACCCATGATGATCCACGTATGGCTTAACTGAGGGGAGACGGTTATAACGAGTTTCCTCATGTATTATGTTAAATTTTGCTTTGAGAATTTCCTCTTCAGTTATTTGGAAGCCTCTGATGAAATCCCTCACCTCAAAGAGCACCCCTTGACAAAGGAGTATCAGGGGCTGTTGAAGTGTCTCGCACCATCCACCCCACCACCATCATCGCGCAAAGCAGGGTCCTCAGAGTAACCACAACACCCACTCTTTGAAGGCTTGCTCTAGGTCTGGAACTATACTAAGACCTTTACAGACACGGTCTTATTTAATCTTATAATTCCATAATTATTATTGTGGCCTTTGTAGAAAGGAGGAAACAGGTTAAGTAACTTGCCTGCTAGTAAGTCACAGAACTGGGAATGAAAGCCATCTCCACTTTCAGAGACACTGGGCGGTCCTGCCTTCCCGAGAGGGCAGGGGCAGCTCCAGCCCAGGCTGCTGGGGAGGGCTGCAAGCTGACCCAAGCCTGGCTTGAGCACTGAGAGGCCTCCCAAGCCCAGCCCTAGCTCTCAAACCTCTAGCAGCCAAGAGAATGGAGGCCTGCAAAGGGCCGGCCTATTTTGTCAGGAGCTCTCCTACTGCTGTATGTATTTTGCCACCCACGGTACTGGGGCTTTCCCAGACTCAGGCTCTAAGTTCTGCATAGTCTCCCTGCCCAACCCCATCACATGAGAGGCTCTTCAAGGATAGGGGACATCTTCCTGACCAGAGCTACCAGACACTGTTACCAAAAACCTCCCTCCACCATCACTGCTATTCAGTGACCAGCAGCCACGCCTAAGGTGCTTTAACTGCATTCTCATTTCAGGCCTTACATCAATCTTGTAACACTAGCCCCATTTGACAGATGAGAAAACTGAGGCACCAAGAGTTTACTTGACTCACCAGAAGGTGGCAAGTTTGAGACCGGAATCTATTTCTTGCAACTCCACAGCCCCCTCCTTGTAACCATGAGGCTGCCCTTCCCCAGTCAGGTTCTGTCTTGGTGACATAGGGCTGCCATCTGTCTTCCCAGAGACCACCACAGCTGGCTCCTGGCGTTAGAGTGAATACTGTTCTTTTCCACCATTATCCAAAGCTGACGAGGGTACACCCTGGTCCTCTCCATCTTGCCCTCTCTCCACTGGGGAATGTGCAGACTCACTATCTTAGTAGCTCACGCCAGGGTGCTCCCAGGAAATGTCACCAGGAGTGGCCATTAAAATCAGAGGTGGGAGGTGGGGGCAGCCCCCACCCTCTGTCAGTAGGTACACTGTGAGGTCCTGGAAGATCAGGCAGATTTCACGGACTTTTCCTCTGCCCACCAGGAGTGCCCCTCTCCTCTCCTGCCCCCTCCAGGTTCTATAAATTACCCAGGTCAACGCAACAGAGGAAAGCAGCGGGTAGGTGCAGAAAGATCCTGGTGGGAAAGATGACTTCTATAAAGTAAATTAAGGCTCCCCTTCAGATCAAGGGGTGGCAAGTCAAATTCTCCAAGAGGGACTGTCCTTGGCTGAAAATAGGCCCACCTGGGCCCACAAGCACTGACAGTTCAACTAAGGAAGATCCAAAGGCCAAGAAGAAAGCAAGGGCAGAGACTGAAAAAGAATCAAAGCTCCCCCCACCCTAAGACACTGACTTCACAAAGGCCTTTCCCCACAAGCCTAGAGACTTTCTGTCTTCCCAGTCCCTCAGCCACCAGGGGTGTCATCTACCAGTCTGGTCAGATTAGCTGAGTGGTGGAGACTGAAGGACTAGGAAGGAAAGGGGTGGAATGAATTTGGGGACAGGAGCCGCTTTGGGAAAAGAAAGGGCTAAGAGACCCAGAGGAGAGCTTTCTGCCCCACCCCCAGTCCCTTGGCTTCCCTCAGCCAGAAAGGAAGAAGAGGACAGAAAAGGGGAGAGGAAAAAAAACAAAACAAGGGCCAAACTATACCACATGATTCCACACCCAGCAACCAAACAGCAAGTCAGGAGAAAAGGAGAGGAAAAGGCCAGGGCGGGGAGATGGAGCCAGGTCACAGCCCTGCCTGGAACCTGCCCTATGCCAACCAGCTTCCCACTCCAGGCCGCAGAGCCACCAACGCCCTTTTCTACACATGTTTTGAAAAATGTTCAAGGTCAGATCCTTTCTAACCAAATCCTTCTCTCTTATGGGTCTGCACCAGACTCATCCTTCTCCTCCAACAAGCCTTCCTAGATTTACTCAGATGCCATTCCACATAGGCAAACCTTTCCAGCACCTGTCCCCACCTAGGACACGCCCCTGCCCCCATCCCCTTACCCTCCCACTGGGTCCAGGGGAGGTGTCACCCCAGTTAACCCTTTAAATGATCTACAGCAGGTGGTCAGCCCTGGGGACTGGCTTTCAGATCCTGCCCAAGTCCAAACAGGAAATGGGGCTCCAAGTCTGAAGCCTTGATCTGAACACCGGGAAGGTTAAACACTGCCAAGATAAATGATTAAAAAACGCACAGGCCCTTCTAGGTGGAAGTGGCTGGGAGATTATCTCCTGCTGTGCATTAACCATGACGCTGCCTTCACCTCAAGCAGGACAGGCAGGACACTTGAAGGCTGACTGAAGGGTTTCCTTCCTTTAGTTAGGAGGCTCTCCTGCTTTCAGAACAGGGACACAGAGGGGCAGGGTTCCAGAGGCGTCTGTCTCTAGGTGGCAGAGGGCATCCAAATACCAGGCAAAAAGCAGATGCCCTCTGCAGTCTCCAGATTTGGTGGGGCATCTCCGGTCAATCTCGCCCTCAAGCAGAACACTGCACCTTCCTTCCCCCACTCCCCGCGGGCCCGGCTTGGGGCAGGCGGCTGCAGTGCCCCTCCCCTTCCAGGAAAGGGAGACAGGCCCGGAGGCCCTAAGAATGGCCCCAAAATTTTCCTTCTTGAGGTTTCCACAGTCCAAAGGCCTCTGGATCCCACTCCTAACTTTACTTGGCAATCTACTCCTAAAGCTAGGCCACCAATCATACCTCCCCCTAGGCTTCGCAAGGACACGCCAGCAACCAAACACAGACTGTCGCAAGGAAGGGGATCAGAAGGGGACCCAAAATGCAAAAGAGCAACTGGTCGGTTTACGCCCTTGAGCTCGCGGCAAAGGGCGCACCGCCCAGGCCAGAGGTTCGGGGTCCCGCTCCCCCGCCAGCCCCGCCCAGCGAGCTCTCCTTTAACCGTTTCCGCGCCCTCGGCGCCCCTCACTCACTGCGTATGCTGGGCGCGGCCTGCGCCGAAGACCTCGTCCAGCGCCACCGTGGCCTGGCCCAGGAACTTGTCGACGCCGATGAGCGAGCGGTGCATGGTGGTGAGCACCAGCTGGCAGGCGGCGGGGGAGCCCGCGGCCCAGGGAGCCGGGCCCGCATCGGCCTCCTGCGCCCGCAGCAGGCCGTCCAGGGCACCGGGCGGCAGCTCGAAAGAGCACTCCTCGCGCCACTCCGGGCAGCCCGGCGTCTTCTCCACCACCGACGTGCTGTACTTCTCGCGGCCCACCTGGATCACCGTGTACGCGTCGCTGGTGCTGCCCGCTCCCGAGCTCTTGCCCCGCAGCCCGCGGGCTCGCAGCACAGTCACCTGGACGTGCGTGGGTAGCCAGCGGGAGGGCCCCGCCGCGGGCTCGGCGCCCCGCACCAGGGCCATGGCGGAGGAGGCGGCGGCGGATGAGGCCGGCAGACGCGGGCACAGACACGGGTACCGTGAGAGGAGCCGGGCAGCGGCGGAGGGCGGTCAGGAGCCGGCTCCGAGCGCCACGCCGCCGCCGCCACCCGGCAGCCGCAGCTGCGGGCTGGGCTGGGCCGAGCTGGCAGCCACCTCCCCGCCTCCCCGGCCGCCGGCCGCGCCGCGACGTCAGCGCCCCGCCTCCCGCCCCGCCCCGCCCCGCCCCGCGACCCAGACCCGCGAGGCGGTGCGGCAGTGCGGCGGTGCGGCGGGGGCGCTAGCTGTCGCGCCCCGGCACCGGCCTCCGCACACCCGCCTGCAGTTGGAGAGGGCGACGGGGACCAAGGGGTGGGGCGTGCGGCCTCCGCAGAGGGGTGGGCGGGGCTCCCGCGTTGGCCCCGCCCCGGGCTGGGGGCGCCCACGGAACCCCACCTCGCTTGCGGGGAGCTCGGCACCCTCTGCCGGGTATGAAAAGCCCGCTCCGCGTCTCCTGGCCAATCCCAAATCTTTCTTCGAGATGTCCCTGCTCCGAAAGCCCTGCCCTAAAACTGTCCCGGCCCGCCCCTCCTGGGATGGCCATCCCCTTGGCTCGGACAAGTGGGTGTGGGGCGGGACCCCGCTGCCCCCCTCATCTCGAGCCGCGCTCCGGGTCCTCCAGTCCGCCCCTGCCCGGGAAGATGCTGCGTGAAACCAGAACTGATTCCCCCTCCCGCACGTGACAGTCGCGCATCAGCGAGCTGGAAGCCGGTGAGCTGCCGCCGCTTCCAACCTCCGCGCGCTTCAAGTTCCAAATGATGCGGCGAGACCGCGGCCGCGGGAGGCCGGAGGGCTGGGCTCGCCCTCAGCGGACACTGCGGTGGAGAGCCGGGTGATGAATAAATAAGTAACCACATCATTTAAGCTGGGGCTCCTGCGTCACCGGTTGGCGGAAATTATGGGCTCAGGAGAGAGGGTTTGAAACAATCCCTTCCACCCATTAAGTGCCTACTATGTGCCTCTCTGCAAATCACAGTGTCTTAACTGAACGCTTGGTTTATTATTAATAATGATAGCAATGGTTAGTAATTATAGATGCTGAATTTCGGCCAGTGCTGGTCCATGTACTTTATATACATTACCTCACTTTATCCTCAGAGCAACCCTCTGGGTGAGTGTGATTTTTTTTTTTAAGATTTTATTTATTTGACAGAGAGAGAGACAGCGAGAGAGGGAACACAAGCAGGGGGAGTGGGAGAGGGAGAAGCAGGCTTCCTGCGGAGCAGGGAGCCCGATGCGGGGCTCGATCCCAAGACCCTGGGATCATGACCTGAGCCGAAGGCAGACGCTTAACGACTGAGCCACCCAGGCGCCCCGTGAGTGTGATTTTTATTCCTGTTTTCCGGAAGATTAAATTGCAGCTTAGAGAGGCTAAACTGCCCAAGATCCAAAATTGGCAAAGGTGGTACGTGAATCCACACAGATGACCCCATAGCCTGTACTTTTAAAATCATAATTTTTTAATAAAATATAACACATACAACTAAAAAAAAATCAAATAGGACAGAAGCGCTTATGATGAAAAGCAAAAGTTTCCCTCTCACCCCTGGACCCAAAGAAAATCTACTTACGGTTATTGGGGTTTTCAAGCCTGGTGGGTACCTCCATCTCTCTACCTAAAATGCTTACACAGATGGATTTAGCAGGAATGCCATTATCTATTGCCTTCCTGCTGTGATAGATGGTATGTCTCACACCTACTTCCCTCCCTCCATTTTGTGTGGTTATCCTATTATTTTTAGTCCTCTATTGGATACCTTTATGGTGGAAACCTGTGTTTCTTCCTGGGAAGACTCTCTGCAGTACCCCCCTTGACTTCCTGTGCAGTGAAAGAGGAAGAATCCCAACTCTGCTGGCCATGTTCTCCAGCAGAATATGGATGGAGGGAACCAGTCACTGGGGATCCGGGGGAACACACCCACCACAGGCCCAATCCTGACAGCCTGCCACCTTGCCCCTGCTTTCTGAAAACTGGGGTGGAAGGGTCCTGGGCACTGAGCCCCACGGTCCAACAGGCCTGTGCACAGCACCTATCTTTGAGACGGCCAGATCTGCCTATGGACCGTGGCTGTCTGCCACTTCGCAGCAAAAAGACCTGAAGATTAAACCAGTTCTCTAATCTCTACCAGCCTCATTTCCTCATCTAGAAAATAGGGATAATGATGCCTACTTCAAGCAGTTGCTGAAGAGATTGTGTGAGAAAATATGGTCAAAGATTTTAATGCAGTGGAGACCATCACAAATGATCTCAAGGCAAGTGAACATCATACACAGCTTTTCTTTTGATTATAAAAGTAACTTGGAAAATACAGAAAAATATAAAGAAGGAAAAACAAATAGATCATAACCTCACCATCCAGAAATAAACACTTAACAGTTTGTTGTGTTTCTATCGAATCTTTTCCCTACACTCTGCTGTTGATTTGTATGCGTTATGGTTGTGAGGCAACTGTGATGGGCTTTGGAGTCCTGGTTCTACCGTTTACATGTATTGTCTCGTTGACCCCTAAAGACAACCATTTTAAGGCAAGTGCTATTGCTACCCTCAGCTTGGGTGACTTTCTCCAAGTTTCTAACTGGCAAATCGCAGAGAATGGACTTGAACTCAAGTCTGAGTGATTATTGCCTGTGGCACTCTGCTCTCACACTAGCCTGTTGGTCGTATAGGCACTGCATCATTTGGGGCTGATAAAGCAGGAAATGTTGTCATACCCACTTCACAGATGAAGAAATTGAGGTATAAAAAATGTTAACCGACTTAACCAGGGTTGCACTCAGGATGAAGCCCCAACTTTAAGAATGGATTCCCCAAGGGCTGTGCAAATGAAGACATCCTTACCAAACTGCAACTAACATATATTAGTCACCCTTCTTTAATGGTTCCATTTCATCTGCTTCCTAGTTCTCTAACATGACTAGGCGACTAGGCGGCTGCCTCCTCCCCCCTCCCCCCCACCTCCCCCATGGAGTAGCAAGGCTGCAGGAAAAGGGCAAAAGAGAACTCAGATGGGCTACTCCCGCTCTCCTTCCTCCTGCCCTGGCCCACGCAGTTTGGCAAGCTCAGGCTTCCTGCTGGCCTGGGATTGCAGCCATAGGAGGGCAGTGAAGCCAGGCAGGGCTCCCCTGCAGGTCACTTGGCCCTAGGAGGAAGGGGCGGGGTCTTTTAGCTATCTGTGGTTGAGAAAAGAGCAGAAAACTCTGAAGACACTAAAGTCTTGACCACCCAGGGGTGTTTCCTCCTCAAAAAATGAGACCACCAACATCCCCATCCCCTGCAGCCTGCCATGAGGGTTAGTCAGAGGACCCTCTGGCTTCCTCTGCCTCCCTAGGGCTGGGTGTGCTCATGCCTTCCTGGGCCTCTCTAGTCCATTAGGGATAGTTCTTGCTATAAAAAAAGTGCTCCTTTGTGTAATTTCCACTTGTTGCTTCTCTCTGCAGTACCATAAAAGCCCATTCGCCCTTCCACATAGGTACTTCAAATATCTTTGCCTGGCTCTTTAGGCTACATTTCTTCCTGTTCTTTACCTCTCCTTTCCAGCGTCTGTTTTCTGGGCCCCTCACCATAATAGAGTCACACAACCCAGGTTCAGATTCTAATGCCACCACTCCCCAGCATTATAAACTTAGGAAAATCACTAAACTCCACTGAGTCTCAGTTTCTGCATCTATACAATGGGCCTAATAACAGAAGTCGACTCATAGGGTTAATATGAGAGCTATCTCAACACACACTAAGCAGTAATGAGTATTATCACCTTAGAAATCTTGGCCGAAAGCAAAAGTTTGTACATCCTTGTTTCTTTTGCATTCCTCTGATTGCCAATGAGATTGAACATTTTTTCAGTTATTACTCATTTATATTTCCTTTTACTGAATTGTCTATTCTCTGAATTGTCTATCTTCCATGCTCATTTTTCTTTGAAGTCTTAATTTCCTATTAATTTATATTAACGCTTTCTATGTTAAGAATAACACTTTGTCTTGGGCGCCTGGGTGGCTCAGTCAGTTAAGTGTCTGCCTTCGGCTCAGGTCATGGTCTCAGGGTCCTAGGATCAAGCCCCGCATTATCCGGCTCCCTGCTCAGCGGGGAGTCTGCTTCTCCCTCTGGCTCCGCCCCTCCCCCTGCTCATGCTCACGCTCTATCTCTAAATAAATATCTTTTTTTAAAAAAAGAATAACACTTTGTATTTTATATTTTTTGCAAATAAGTTTGACAAAGTAAGTTATGTGGTCAAATCCTTGAATTTCCTCTATTGTTTCAAGGTTAAGTTCTTCCACATTCATGGGTCCAATAATATCCACTCATATTTTCTCTCGCTTTTAAGTTGTTTGTCTTTTTCTTTGTTCTTTCATTATCTTTCAATTCTTCTACATACTATTTTAGTGAGTGATTTGAAAATCTAACCCTCCCTCCCTCAACAACAGTCCATGCTTCCCAATACTTATTGCAAAACACTATCCCTTTGCCATTGGTTTTCTCATATATATTCTTATATATACTGTAGACAGAGTCTGAATTTTGTGTTCTATTCCACTGAGATTTCTATCTTGCTGCCAGTGCCATTCTGTTTTAATTGTCATTGCCTTTTTAATGCATTATTACAATAGAAGAGCAAATCTTCACTCATTTCTTTTTTTCAAAGATTTTATTGCTACTCTCACACATCTTAGGTGGATGTGTATTCATCCACCTAAGATCTAATGCTTTTTGGAATTGTAAGAGAAATTGTTATGAGAAAAATTGGCATCATTACAAACAGTAACCATTTAAAATCATGGTATACTCCCTAAAATTTGGAATAAGATAA
Source organism: Phoca vitulina (assembly GCF_004348235.1). Lineage (NCBI taxonomy): Eukaryota > Metazoa > Chordata > Mammalia > Carnivora > Phocidae > Phoca > Phoca vitulina. Next base: position 23,731,751 of record NW_022589715.1, on the reverse strand, counting down.
GGATGTCCTCTCTCCACTTCTATTCAACATTATGCTAGAGGTTGTAGTGAGGGCAATTAGGCAAGAAAAATAAATAAAAGCTATCCAGATTGGAAAGGAAGGATAAAGCTATCTCTATTTGCAGATTATCTTATAAATAGACAATCCTAAGGAATCCGCTAAGAAACTATTAGAACTAATAAATGGGTTCAGCAAGGTTACAGGATACTGGGTAAAAATATTAAAATCAATTGTATTTCTACACACTAGCAATAAATAATTGAAAATAAAACTAAGAAAACAATTCCAGGGGTGTCTGGGTAGTATATTCAGTTAAGCCTCTGACTCCTGGTTTCAGCTCAGGTAGTGATGTCAGGGTCCTGGGATTGAACCCCACATAGTGCTCCACACCTAGCATGGAGTCTGCTTGGGATTCTCTCTCTCCTCCCCCTCTGCCCCTCCCCTCCACCCCCACCACCACACTCTCTCTCTCTAAATCTTAAAAAAAAAATCCATTTATAAGAGCATCAAAAAATAAAATACTAAAAAATGAATTTAACAAAAGAAGTGTAAAACTTGTACACTGAAAACTATAAAACATCATTGAAAGAAATTAACAAAGACCTAAATAAATGGAAAGACATTCCATGTTCATGGATGGAAGGCAACATTGTTAAGATAGCAATACTCCTCCAAATGATCTACAGATTCAACACATTCCCCAACAAAATCCCAGTTGCTATTTTTGTAAGAAAGTGACAAGCTGGTCCTAAAAAACATATGGAAATGCAAGGTACTCGGAATTGCCAAATAAATCTTGAAAAAGAAGAAAAAGTTGGGGGATTCATACTTCCTGATTTCAAAACTTAATTATAAATCAGGACAGTATGGTACTGGCATAAGTATAGACATATAGAGCAGTGGAATAAAATTGAGGTTCCAGGGCGCCTGGGTGGCGCAGTCGTTAAGCAACTGCCTTCAGCTCAGGTCATGATCCTGGAGTCCTGGGATCGAGTCCCACATAAGGCTCCTGGCTCAGCAGGGAGGCTGCTTCTCCCTCTCCCACTCCCCCTGCTTGTGTTCCCTCTCTCGCTGTCTCTCTGTCGAAAAATAAATTTAAAAATCTTAAAAAAAAGAAAAAGAATTGAGAGTCCAGAAATAAACCCTTACATTTATGGCCGATTCATTTTTCAACAAAGGTGCCAAGACCTTTGATGAGCCTTTTCAACAACTGGTGCTAGGACAGCTAGAAATTCACATTCAAAAGAATTAAGTTGAACCCCTTCCTTACACCATACACAAAAATTAACTCAAAATAGATCATAGACCTAAATGGAAGCACTAAAACAATAAAACCCTCAGAAGAAAAAGAAGTAAATCTTCATGACCTTGGGTTAGGCAAAGCCTTCTTAGAGAGAACACCAAAAGCAAGCAACCAAAGAAAAAAAATAGATAGAAAATAATAAACTAGACTTCGTCAAAACTAAAAGCTTTTGTGCTTCAAAGAACACCATTAAGAAAGTAAAAAGACAATTTGCAGGATGGGAGAAAATATTTGTAAATCATACATCTGATAAGAGACTAGTATCTGGAATATATAAAGAAGTCTCACAGTTCAACAATAGAAAGATAACCCAACTTGAAAAAAGGGCAAATGATTTGAATAGATATTCCCTAAAGAAGATGGACAAATGGCCAATATGCGCATGAAAAGAAACCAAAAACATTAGCCATTAGGAAATGTAAATTAAAACCACAATGAGATACCACTTCATACCCACTAGAATGGATATAACAAAAAGGACAGATAATAACAAGTGTTGTCAGGATGTGGAGACACTGGAGCCGTCATACATTGCTGGTGGGAATGCAAAAGGGTGCAGCTGCTTTGCAAAAGTTTGGCGGTTCCTCAAATAGTTAAATATGGGAGTTATCATATGACCCAGCAATTTCATCAGAATAGAAATACACAGATATACACCCAGCAGAAATGAAAACAGGCATCCACATAAAAAGTTGTGTGAATGTTCATTCCCAGATTCCTACCCCAAACCTACAAACCAATCACCACCTATATTTCTCCCATCTTGGAGGAAGAGGTGTTCCTATGTGCTTACTTTCCTTTCCCTCTCTTCGCCTTGGGGCAGTCCAGTTTCCATCTCCTCCTTCATTTTGGTATTTCTCATCCATTGGCTCCTTCCTCTCATCATATAAATATGCTCAAGTCCCTCCCAAGAAAAACAGAGAAAACTCCCTCTCACTATCAGCCTCTGTCATGTCCTCCTCTCCATCAGGTTTCCTGAAGATGATTTACCCTCCTAGTCTCTCTCCCCTCACTTCTCCATTCACACCCCAAACCACTGCAGCCTGGCTCTCCATGCTACCACCCATTCCTGACTGCAAAATCCCAAGGCCTTCCTTCAGTCCTTATCTTACTTGACCTCTCTTTGGTGTTCAGTAGTTAAGCACTGCCTTCTCCAAACTCCCTCAACCCCACTCTCTGCCTCAGGCTCCATTCTTCCATGCTTTTGCTCCTGCCTCTCCCTCAACCCACTACCTCTGGGTCTCCTTCAAGGGCTTCTCTTCCCCATTTCTTAACATTGGTTTATTTCTCAGCCTTCCCTTTTTTCACTCTTCAGACTCTCCCTGGAGATTCACCTCTACACACATGGTTTTATCCACCCTGTATGTGTTCCCAACTCCCACATGTCTATTTCCAGCCCAGTCCTCTTTCCTGAAGCCCAGATCCACACTTACAACTGCCAAGCAACATCCATAGATGCTTCCAACTCAACAAGTTCATATGAATTTGGTAAGGCTGCCATAACAAAATGCTACAGACTGGGTGGTTTAAACCACACAAACTTATTTTTTCACAATTCTGGAGGCTACAAGTCCAAGATCAAGGTGCTGACAAGTTAGTTTCTTCCAAGACCTCTCTCCTTGGCGTGCAGGTGGCCTTTTCCTTGCTGCATTCTCACATGGCTGTCCCTTGGTCTATGTGTTGTCTGTGTCCTAATCTTCTGTTCTCATAAAGGACACCAGTCACTTTGGATTTGATAGGACCCATCCGTATGACTTCATTTTTACCTTAATTACCTCTGTAAAGGCCCTATCTCCAAATACAGTCACAATCTGAGGTACTGGGAGTAAGGACTTCAACATAGGAATGTGTGAGGAACACAATTCAGCTCATGACAAAGTTAAAAGTTGTACTCATCATCTTCCCCACCTCCAGCAGCTCCTTCTTCTGTAGTCCCTCTTTGGTGAACCCGTCAAGGCTCTAACCAGAAACCTAGAAGGTACACTGTTTCTTCTTCAAAGGTGGGCCTAAGCAGAGGTGCTCTCACCAAACCTAGAGGCTGCAGAGGGCATCTGCCTCTTGCCTGCTTCCCAGATGCCATATGGAGGAAAGCCATTAAAGACTACTAGGATTGTCAGAAAGGACTCAGAAGCCAACTTGAGAAGCTTCCACTGACCAAAGGTACAATAAATAGAGCACGACCAAGGATAATAATCAATGGATTGAAATATATTAAATATAATTAATTCCACGATTTCATAATGATTTTTTAAAGTTAAATTTCTCACCATGAGAAGATGCTAAGAAAAAATTTTTGGAGGTTCTAGCACAGCTATTCATACACCCTTGACAGAAGGATCGTCCTTCTCTGTCAGGAAAGGTTATCCTATTCTACTGAGAGACCAAGTGCACGGCTTCAGAAGGCACACACATGGAGTGGTCTGGGAGGAAGGGGACACCCATCTAGCTGGCCAGATTAGACAAATCAACCCTGGTGATCAATGGGTTGACAGATGGTGCTTTATTTTGAAAACTGCTAAATAAAGGGAAAGAATCCTGCCCCTTCTATAGGAATTGTAACACTAGGTAACAAAATAGTAAATGAGAAGCCTCTCTTTATGAAAGTGTTCCAGCAAATGAATGAAGAAGAAATGATTGAATTGGAGTATCACCATCTCCAGCCCCTAATGAATAAGTAGATCCAGGCAGTGATTATCAATGGCTGCTGAATCACACCGAAAGAAATAACCAGGAATTATATGCCTCCTAATAGAAGAACACACCACCAACTATGAAGTAGTCTTGTCCAAAAAGTCTAACCAGAATCTGATCAAGCCTCTTTACAGGAACTATATGGATAGAGAAAAATGTGAATGACTCAGAGATACAATCAGCAAAAACCAGCCTGCTGGAAACCACAGGATAAACAATCCAGTTTTTTCAAAAAGAACATTGCAAGGAAAAAAGAGCTAGAAGAGGAACCTAGAAACAAGAAAAATACATTTTAAAAAATAAGTAAACATGGGGTTCCTGGGTGCCCCAGTCAGTTAAGCATCCGGCTCTTGGTTTCGGCTCAGGTCATGATCTCGGGGTTGTGAGATAGAGCCCCGCGTTGGGCTCTGCGCTCAGCACAGAGTCTGCTTGTCCCTCTCTCTCTGCTCCTCCCCCTGCTCGATCTCTCTCTCAAAAATAAATAAATAAAATCTTTTTAAAAAATTAGTAAACACACCAATAGCAATGAGCACATCCACCACCCAGATCATGGTTTCTAAGTATCATTCTTTAGGAAAAAGAACAAGACTCCTTTGAGAAATGATTCCAGGACTAGGGCAATTAAAAATCATGAAGGTGGTACATGCATGAGAACAGTTTGCTTATTTTACAGATGACTAAAACCAAGGCAAGGAAGAGTTTTTCTCAAGGTCCTATAGCTTGAGAGTGGCCAAGCATGAATGAAGCCTCTGACCCCTTGGTCTCCTGCTGGAGAAATTCCTAGGTTTCATTCCTAGCTCCTGGTGGCTAGAGAGGACAGACTAGATAGTAGGAATTTGGATGTGGGCACCAGGTGGCCTGTTTGGAGTCACAGAAGAGTGTGGGAAAGAAGGAAGAAACCAAATGGAACAGAGAAGGCTGGAGTGTGATAATAAGCCTTCAATTCAGTCTGGGCTGCCAATGGCTTAAAATTTTGTTTTAAATTTTGGGATAATACTAGATTTTACAGAAAAGTTGCAAAGATAATACAGAGAGTTCCCGTACACTCTTCACCTAGCTTCCGTTAATGTTAACATTTTACAAATACATTTGTCCAAACTAAGAAACCAATAGAAACCAACAATATCATTAACTAGGCTACAAACTTTATTCAGATTTCACCAATTTTTCTATTAACATAATTTTTTCTGTCCCAGGTTCCAGTCCAGGATCCCACACTGTATTTGGTCATCATGTTTCATTCATCTCCTCCCACCTGTGATGTTTACTTGATAGTAATTCATTAAAAGGTATTTGCTTTATTTGATTTTCAGAATTTGTGTTATATTTAACAACAAATTAAAAATAAAATAAAACAAAACAAAATTGTAATGGTTTCTCATTGCTTTTAGAATAAGGGCAGCCATCCTCAGTCTGGCCAGCAAGACCCAAATGATCTGATGCCAACCCACCTCTACAGCCTCTCCTTCCTTCACAGTGGTCTAATCAAGCCGTCCTCCTTCCAGTCTCTTGTATTTTACCTTGCTCCCTTCTGCCACAGGGCCTTTGCAACTGCTGTTTCTTCTGCCTGGCACACTCTCCTCTCCTCTTTGCCAAGGTAGCTCCTACTCTTCTGTTGATCTCATTCCAGCATCCCTCTGTCAATCCAGCTTTGCCTGGCCTCCCTAGCTGGGTAGAATCTCCTTACCACAGGCTCTCATTATTGTCCCCAAGGGCAACGCTATACTGGTTTGGGTGGCTATTTGCTTTCACATCTCTCTCCCTGCTTGACCATAAGGTCCATGAGAGCAGGGACCACATTGTCTAATTCATCTCCATCCTCAGCTTCCTCCACAGTGCCTGACATGTAGTAGGTACTCAATAATATTTGTTGATTTCAAAATGAACAAAAAGCATAAAACATGCCCAAGAGGTAGGGGAGTAAGGGAGAGAGAAAAGGGGAATTTCCACAGTATTTGTAGCTTACTTATTTCTTTTTCATGGAGATGGGGATGAAAGCCAATAGATGGTGGTTGTGTGTGAAGTTGCCACTAAAAACTTCTTAGAAGGGCAGATCCCAGTAAGTCAGAAGATGACCCTTTTGTTTCTGCTGGGTACCTGGAGGAGTTCCAGATGAAGAAAGTTGGCCTAGGAGCTAAGTTTTTCAGGAGACCTAGGGAACCTGAATTGCTGTGTAGAGTGAGAATTTCAAGTTTCCGAGAGTCATCTACCAGTCCAGGAGGGAAGGGCAGGTAGGACAGATCTGAGGGGGATAGCAGAGTGAGCAAAACTGCAAGAGGCATGTGCTTTTAAGCCTTACTTTTGTTATTAATTTATAATTTTGTGCATTATGGGCAGATGACATTACTGGTATGTAATTGATTCTGTGAAATTTATTACAGCTCCTTTTATGGCCAATGCAAATGTTCTTCCTGTGCTCAAAAAGAATATGAATTCTCTCTTGGGTGTGGAATTCCATTATACCTAATACATCAAATGTAGTAGTTGTATTTTTAGATCTTCAGTATCTCTATTTTTTGTCTGCTTGCTCTCTTGGTTTCTGAGAGGAGTGACTTCTCCTCTTTGCAGTTATACAGGCTTAAGGATATTTACTTAAAAGTTAAAAAATGAAGGGTGCCTGGGTGGCTCAGTTGGTTAAGCGACTGCCTTCTGCTCAGGTCATGATCCTGGAGTCCCGGGATCGAGTCCCGCATCGGGCTCCCTGCTGAGCAGGGAGTCTGCTTCTCCCTCTGACCCTCTTCCCTCTCGTGCTCTCTATCTCTCATTCTCTCTCTCTCAAATAAATAAATAAAATCTAAAAAAAAAAAAGTTAAAAAATGAAGATTAATATTTAAAAGTTATACATTTTTCAAATTTTGGGGGGTAGGGAGAAACAATAAAGAAAACAGACCAGAAAGCAAATGATGGAAAGCAGCAAGGGCATATTAAAAAACAATCTGAAATTATAAAAGATGACAAGAGAAAATCTATCTATCTTTATAACAATAACTGAATAGGAGAAACTGGCCGACTCAAAAAAATACTTTCACATACGGTTTAAAAATGCAAAAATATATTATCAATAAAAGATATACCTAAAACAAAGTTGCTCAAGGAGTTTGAGAGTAGAAGAAACGAAAATCTCAGTGGGTTTTAAAATAACTTGACATTATTGACTCTAAAGTACATTCAAAAGAATAAATGTAGAGTAACAAGTATTTGTTGAGAGCCTACCAGGTACCAGGCATGTGTTATAAAGCTGCAATGATTAAGACAATGTGGGGTGGAGCCAGAAGCAGGCAAATGGTCAGCAGGAACAGAATAGAGTCTGGAAACAGTCTTACACTTGTGTAAAGAATTTAATCTGTGATAAAGATGGCATTTCTAATATGTAGGAAAAGGACAACTTTAATTTCCATCTGTAAAAAACTATAGTAATAGGAGCACCTGGCTGGCTCAGTCGGTAGAGCATGCAACTCTTGATCTTGGGGTTGTGAGTTCAAGTCCCACATTGGGTATAGAGATTACTTAAAAATAAAGAAGTAAATAAACTTTAAAAAATAATAGTAATAAATATTAAACACAAAGTTAGAGTTCCAATTCATAAAAAAAAATGATGCTTGATAGGTTAAAGATCTGGACATTAAAACCTCACTCAAGTAACAGAATAAAATATAGGAGTTTTTTTGTTTTTTGTTTTTTTAATATTCAGGGCTCTACCTGAACTGCTCAAAGAATTTGAATAAATAGTTCACAGGGGAAATACAAAGGGCAACTAAACATATGAAAAAATGCTTAACCTCACTACTAGTTTAAAATTACAAATTAGCACAACAGTGGTATCCAGCGTGGGGGGCCAAAGGACACCTTGGTGTGAGTCTGAACTGGTACAGACTTCTTGAAGATCAATTCAGCAGTACCCATCAGCAATTTAAAATGGGTCATCCCTTTAATCTGGCAATTCCATTTCTAGGAATTTACCCTGTGGAAATCCTCACACAAGTGTTCAAAGATCTGGGGTGCCCGGGTGGCTCGGTCGGTTAAGCATCTGACTCTCGGTTTCAGCTGAGGTCATGATCTCAGGGTCGTGAGATCAAGCCCCATGTCAGGCTCCACACTCAGCGCAGAGTCTGCTTGAGAGTCTCTCTCTCTCTCACCCTCTGCCCCTCCGCCTGCTCTCTCTCTCCCTAAAATAAATAAATTAAAAAAAAAAAAAAACAAGTGTTCAAAGATCTTTGTATAAGGGTGTTCATTTCCGGATGATTAAAAACAGCAAACCACTTGGGGTGGAGCCGGAATATCCATTAACAGAGATGAAGCGGTCACAGCACATGAAAGAAGGCCAGGAATTCTGTGGGCTGCTGAAGAAAGGGGAGCTGTGCGTTCAGCGTCCCTCATCTCAGAGCCGGCCTCCCCACCCTGGGCCCTGTGCTGAGGAAAACTTCCCTCTGCAGAGACCTTGGCCTCAGAATCCCAGAGGACTCAGCCTGTCAGTCCCCATCCGGAAGGAGCTGTGGTCTCCTAGCATCGGGGCTTCCTTGTGTTCCTGGACATCACCTCTGCTGACTGACTTCACCTTTATTTTGAGAAAAACCCTTAAGCCTTGGACCTTTTGGTTTGGCAAATTATAAAGATACATCCAACATCCTATTTTAAATACAAGGTTCAAAACAGTAAGAAGCCCTTCGTATTTTAAATTGTTAGGGATGGAGGGGGAGAAAGCATCTTTGTAAATGGTTCCCTTTTGTTCATTATTGATTCAACAAATGTGGGACAGATGACACAGCCTCTCAAGAAGCTCCTCCCATGAGGAGAGGAACTCTCATGAGGGAGACAGTAACTACATAATGCCAAACATATAAAACTGCAAATGACAAGGGAGAGCGTAGGATTATGGGAGTCTGTAGTATAGGGTTCTACGTGGGGAACTATACAGGGAATACAGGGGAACTTCAGTCAGGTTGGGAGGTCAGGGAAGGATTCCCTGAGGAAATTACATTAGGCAAGACCAGAGAAAGACGAGAAGTGGAAAAGAATCCCACGAGAATTTGCATAAAGAAGAAAGGGTTTGTGCAAAGGTCCAAGACAGGGAATAGCTGGGAGTGTTTATGCCATTATGAGTATTAAGGCTGGTGTGGCCTGAGCACTGAGGGGGATGGTGAGAGAGAAAGGCAGAAGCTACCCTGCCAGGATCTGTGGACCACTTTAATGACATGGAATTTTCTACTAAGGGCAATGCAAAACTATTTATGGATTAGGAAAATGTTTCTTTTTAACAAATAATATTCACACCGGGCAGGGTCTGCAGCCATGTTTTAGGCAAGGGGGTGGGTATACCCTGGTCAAAGCAGTTACCACAGGACACTGGGAGGAGAGCCAGGAAGGCAGCCAGTGTCCTGAGGCGAATTTCCTCTTCAGAATGGAGACCCCTGAGGGCCTCCGCTGGAGGTGCCGAAGCCTTTGTGGGGTGGCTTTCCGAGGCTGTGCAGAAGCTACAGTCCAGACGCTGGGAGGTGCGCTGACGAGGCCTAGGGTGTCCTTGGGTAGGGCAGGGGTGTGGCAGGTGGGTAGGTTTCTGGAAAGCTGTGAGTCTTTCCGGAAGGGGCCAGGTCAGAGTGTGGAAAGACCGCCATTAGCATCTGACCTGAGAAAGGACTGCAGGAGCCCAGGCCTTCATGGTGTTGGGCTTTGCTGTCCGTCTCATCTTCTGGAGGGATAGGAGAGCGGGAGTGCCCAGAAAGGAGCTCAAGTGGAGGCACTTGGCTTTTGGAATACTGGAGCATTCTAATACCTACTTTTAAGATTTCTTTCTCGTGCCTTGTAATTCACCCAGGATTTCAGCGAAGTCTGCCAACCTCTCACCTGTGCGGAAGCGAATCACCAAAAGGGTCTGTGTTCACATCTCAGACTCAAGAACAGCTTCCCCAATGGCCCCCTCCTGCCTCCCTTCAGAGGCTTCCAAGATGCTAACGGCACCTTTCAAGAGAGGGTAAATGGATCAGTGGAAAAAACAAGCCAAGTGTGAACGTGAGAGACTCCCCCACCCTTTCTATTCTAGAAAGGCCAGAAGCTTGACAGACAAAATGAGTCCCTGTGATAATGCGAACAAGGGCTTTTCAGTCAGCAGATGCTCTAAGTGACACAGGATGAACTAATTAGGCGGCTTCATAAGTGACCCCTCTTTCCTTCTTGACCTTCTCAAAAAGGAGATCATTCTAATCTATGCTAGTGAGGAAGATGCTGCATTCAGGGCCATGTCCTCAGATGCAGAAAGCTATGATAGCCAGTCTGAAGGAGGAGGCACCACTCTCCTATGCCTATCGGAGCCAGGCAGATAGAGGGGCAAGCGGATCACGGGAAGACAGCGAAGCCGATGGAACATGACCCAGTTCGGGGTGATCACTATTACGTTGATGGGGAAGATCTATGCTGCCTCATTTTCCCATTTAAAAAAAGCACACACATAAATCCAGATATAATGTGAAATTTAAAAGTTTTTGTTTTTCCAACTAATTCAAAATTTATAAAATATATACTAAATCTGTTTGAGGTTGGCTATTAAATAGTTTCCTATGGCACTGTAACAAATTACCACAAACTTGGGGACCTGAAGCAGCACAAACGTATTCCCTTACTGTTCTAGAGGCCAGGAGTTCGCCATCAGTTTCACTGGGCTAAAGTCAGGGCGTCAGCAAGGCTGCTCTCCTTTTGGAGGCCCTAGGGGAGAATCCACTTCCTTGCATTTCCTAACTTCTGGAGGAAGCCTGCGTTCCGGGGCTCATGACTCCTGCCTCAGCCTCTTGCTTCCAAATTCTCAGCTCTTATCTCCCCCTACCTACACCTTACAAAGGCACTTGTGATTACATGGAGGGCCTACTGATCTGGATAATCCAGAATAACCTTCCCATTTCTAGACCCTTAACTTAATCATACCTGCAAAGTCTCTTTTGCCATTTAAGATTATACTCACAGGTTCCAGGGATTAGGATCTGAATATCTTTGGAGCCATTATTCAGCCCATCACAGGTTTGCAGGTGGATATAGCCCTCAGATTTGAACCTATCACAGAGTTTCCCCCAGCTAGAATAAAATATCCCTAAATTATCCCAATCCTCTTGTCCCTGAACCTATGATCCTTTTTTTTAACGGCTTTATTGGAGTTTTTTATTTTTTTAATTAACATATAATATATTATTTGTTTTAGGGGTACAGGTCTGTGATTCATCAGTCTTATATAATACCCAGTGCTCATTTTACAACACATGCCCTCCCCAATGTCCATCACCCAGTTACCCCATCCCTCGAACCCCCTCCCCTCCAGCAACCCTCAGTTTGTTTCCTAAGATTAAGAGTCTCTTATGGTTTGTCTCCCTCTCTGGTTTCATCTTGTTTCATTTTTTTCCTCTCTTCTCCTATGATCCTCTGCCTTGTTTCTTAAATTCCACATACCAGTTGGATCATATGATAATTGTCTTTCTCTGATTGACTTATTTCCCTTAGCATAATACCCTCTAGTTCCATCCACGTCGTTGCAAATGGCAAGATTTCATTTTTGATGGCTGCGTAATATTCCAGTGTGTGTGTGTGTGTGTGTGTGTGTGTGTGTGTGTACACACACACACATACCACATCTTCTTTATCCATTCACTTGTCGATGGACATCTGGGCTCTTTCCATAGTTTGGCTATTGTGGACATTGCTGCTATAAACACTGGGGTGCAGGTGCCCCTTCAGATCACTACATTTGTATCTTTGGGGTAAATACCCAGTGGTACAACTGCTGGGCCATAGGATAGCTCTATTTTCAACTTTTTGAGGAACCTCCATACAGTTTTCCAGAGTGGCTGCACCAGCTTGCATTCCCACCAACAGTGTAGGAGGATTCCCCTTTCTCCGCATCCTCGCCAGCATCTGTTGTTTCCAGACTTTGCCATTCTGACTGGTGTGAGGTGGTATCTCACTGTGGTTTTGATTTGTACTTCCCTGATGCTGAGTGATGTTGAGCACTCTTCCAAGTGTCTGTTGGCCATTTGGATGTCTTCTTTGCAGAAATGTCTGTTTGTGTTTTCATCCCATTTCTTGCTCGGATTATTTGTTCTTTGGGTGTGGAGTTTGATAAGTTCTTTCTAGATTTTGGATACTAGCCCTTTATCTGATATGTCATTTGCAAATATCTTTTCCCATTCTGTCGGCTGTCTTTTGATTTTGTTGACTCTTTCCTTTGCTGTGCAAAAGCTTTTTATCTTGATGAAGTCCCAAGAGTTCATTTTTGTCTTTGTTTCCCTTGCCTTTAGAGACATGTTTTGCAAGAAGTTGCTGCAGCCAAGGTTGAAGAGGTTGCTGCCTGTGTTCTCCTCAAGGATATTGATGGATTCCTGTCACACATTTAGGTCTTTCATCCATTTTGAGTCTATTTTTGTGTGTGGTGTAAGTTTCATTCTTCTGCATATGGTTGTCCCATTTTTCCCAACACCATTTGTTGAAGAGACTGTCTTTTTTCCATTGGATATTCTTTCCTGCTTATCAAAGATTACCTGACCATAGAGTTGAGGGTCCATTTCTGGGCTCTCTATTCTGTTCCATTGATCTATGTGTCTGTTTTTGTGCCAGTACCATACCGTCTTGATGATGACAGCTTTGTAATAGAGCTTGAAGTCCAGAATTGTGATGCCAGCAGCTTTGGTTTTCTTTTTCAACATTCTTTTGGCTATTTGGGGTCTTCTCTGTTTCCACACAAATTTTAGGATTATTTGCTCCAGCTCTGTGAAGAAAGTTGATGGTATTTTGATAGGGATTGCATCGAATGTGTAGATTGCTCTAGGTAGCATAGACATTTTCACAATATTTGTTCTTCTAATCCATGAGCATGGAACGTTTTTTCATTTCTTTGTGTCTTCCTCAATTTCTTTCATGAGTATTCTATAGTTTTTTGAGTACAGATCCTTTGCCTCTTTGGTTAGGTTTATTTCTAGGTATCTTATGGTTTTGGGTGCAACTGTAAATGGGTTCGATTTCTTAATTTCACTTTCTCTGTCTCACTGTTGGTGTATAGAAATGCAACTGATTTCTGTGCATTGATTTTATATCCTGCCACTTTGCTGAATTCCTATATGAGTTCTAACAATTTTGGGATGGAGTCTTTTAGGTTTTCCACATAGAGTATCATGTCATCTGCGAAGAGTGAGAGTTTGACTTCTTCTTTGCCGGTTTGGATGCCTTTTATTTCTTTTTGTTGTCTGATTGCTGAGGCTAGGACTTCTAGTACTATGTTGAACAGCACTGGTGATCGTGGACATCCCTGCCATGTTCCTGACCTTAGGGTAAAAGTTCTGTTTTTCCCCATTGAGAATGATATTCACTGTGGGCTTTTTGTATAAGGCTTTTATGATATTGAGGTATGTTCCCTCTACCCCTACACTGTGAAGAGTTTTAATCAAGAAAGGATGCTGCACTTTGTCAAATGCTTTTTCTGCATCTATTGAGAGGATTATATGGTTCTTGTCCTTTCTTTTATTAATGTAGTGTATCACGTTGATTGATTTGTAGGTGCTGAACCACCTTTGCAGCCCAGGAATAAATCCCACTTGGTTGTGGTGAATAATCCTTTTAATGTACTGTTGGATCCTTTTGGCTAGTATTTTGGTGAGAATTTTTGCATCCATGTTCATCAGGGAAATTGGTCTGTAATTCTCCTTTTTAATGGGGTCTTTGTCTGATTTTGGGATCAAGGTAATGCTGGCTTCAGAGAAAGAGTTTGGAAGTTTTCCTTCCATTTCTATTTTTTGGAACAGCTTCAGAAGAATAGGTATTAATTCTTCTTTAAATGTTTGGTAGAATTCCTCTGGGAAGCCATCTGGCCCTGGACTCTTGTTCGTTGGGAGATTTTTGATTACAGCTTCAATTTCCATGCTGGTTATGGGTCTGTTCAGGTTTTTTATTTCTTCCTGGTTCAGTTTTGGTAGTTTATATGTCTCTAGAAATGCATCTTCTTCCAGATTGCCTAATTTGTTGGCATATAGTGGCTCATAATATGTTCTTTTAATTGTATTTCTTCTGCGTTGTTGGTTGTGATCTCTCCCCTTTCATTTATGATTTTATTTATTTGGGTCCTTTCTCTTTTCTTTTTGATAAGTCTGGCCAGGGGTTTATCAATCTTATTAATTCTTTCAAAGAACCAGCTGCTAGTTTCGTTGATCTGTTCTGCTGTTTTTTGGTTTCTATATCACTGATTTCTGCTCTAATCTTTATTTCCTGCTGGGTTAGGCTTTATTTGCTGTTCTTTCTCCAGCTCCTTTAGGTGTAGGGTTAGGTTGTATATTTGAGATCTTTCCTGTTTCTTGAGAAAGACTTGTAGTGCTATATACTTCTCTCTTAAGACCCCCTTTGCTATATCCCAAAGATTTTTTTTTTTTTTAAAGATTTTATTTATTTATTTGAGAGAGAGAGAATGAGAGACAGAGAGCATGAGAGGGAGGAGGGTCAGAGGGAGAAGCAGACTCCCTGCCAAGCAGGGAGCCCGATGCGGGACTCGATCCTGGGACTCCAGGATCATGACCTGAGCCGAAGGCAGTCGCTTAACCAACTGAGCCACTCAGGCGCCCTATATCCCAAAGATTTTGAACAGTTGTATTTTCATTTTCATTTGTTTCCAGGAATTTTTTATTTTTTTTCAAGATTTCATTTATTTATTTGACAGAGAGACACACAGCGAGAGAGGGAACACAAGCAGAAGGAGTGGGAGAGGGAGAAGCAGGCTTCCCGCTGAGCAGGGAGCCCAATGCGGGGCTTGATCCCAGGACCCTGGGATCATGACCTGAGCCGAAGGCAGATGCTTAACAACTGAGCCACCCAGGTGCCCCTCCATGAATATTTTTAATTCTTCTTTAAATTTCCTGATTACCCATTCATTCTTTAGTAGGATGCTCTTTAACCTCCATGTATTTGAGTTCTTTCCAACTTTCCTCTTGTGATTCAGTTCTAGTTTCAAAGCATTGTGGTCTGAAAATATGCAGGGAAAGATCCCAATCTTTTGGTACCAGTTGAGACCTGATTTGTGACCCAGTATGTGATCTATTCTGGAGAATGTTCCATGTACACTTGAAAAGAATGTGTATTCTGTCGCTTTGGGATGGAATGTTCTGAATATATCTGTAAAGTCCATCTGGTCCAGTATGTCATTCAAAGCCCTTATTTCCTGTTGATCTTCCTCTTAGATGATCTGTCCATTGCAATGAGGGGGGTGTTAAAGTCTCCTATTATTGTTCTATTATATCAAGGTGTTTCTTTGATTTTGTTATTAATTGGCTTATAATTCGCTGCTCGCTTTATTGGAGTTTAATGTATATACCATAAAATAACATATTCACCTATTGCAAGTATACAATTCAATCATTTTTAGTAAATTTATAGAGTTGTGCAATTACCCAACAATCCAGATTTAGAACATTTCCATCATCCCAAAAAACTCCCTTGTGCTCATTTGCAGTCAGTCCCTACTCCCAGACCCAGATCAGGCAACTGCTGATCTACTTCTATCTGTATAGATTTGCCTTTTCTGTATATTTCATATAAATGGGATCATATAATATATAGTCTTTTGTGCCTAGCTTTCATTTAGTATAATGTTTTTAAGGTTCATCTAGGTCATGTGTGTATGCGTACTCAGTAATTATTCCTTTTTATTGCTGAGTAGTGTTCCAGTGTGAATACACCACATCTGGTTTATCCATTAACCTGTTGATGGACATTTGGATTGATTCCTGGTTTTGGTATGATGAATAATGCTGCTATGAATATTCATGTACAAGTCTTTGTGTGGACATGTTTTCGTTTCTCTCAGTAGAAACCTAGGAATGGAATTGCTGGGTCAAAGGGTAGGTTTATTTTTAACTTTTTTAGAAACTGCCCAATTGTTCTCCAAAGTGGCTGTACCATTTTACATTCCTATCAGGAATGTATGAGGAATCCAGTTTCTCCACATCCTTGCCAGTACTTGTATAGAATATCTTTCCCATTGAATATCCTTGGCACCTCTACCGAAAATAAATTGACCTTACATGTGAGGGCTTATTTCTGACTCTCAATTCTAGTCCATTGGTCTATACGTCCATCTTTACTACCCATACCACATTGTTTTGATTACTGTAGTTTTGTAGTAAGTTTTGCACTCAGAAAGTGTGAGTCCTCCAACTTTGTTCTTTTTCAAAAATTTTTTAGCTGTTCTGGATCCTTTGTATTTCCACATTGGTTATAGAATTAGTTTGTCAATTTCTACAAAAAAGGCAGCTGGGACTTCGTTAGGGATTGCATTAAATTTGTAGACCAATGTGGGCAGTATTACCATCTTAACAATTGTAGTTTTTTGTGAATTTCTTAGGATTTTCTATATACAGGACCATGTCATCTGTGAGTATAATTTTATTTCTTTTCCAATGTGGATAACTTTCTTATTTTTTTTTACTTTTTGGCCTTGTCACACTGTCTAAAACCTTCAGTATAATGTTGATTAAAAGTGGCAAAAGCACACATCCTTGCCTTGTTCCTATGGAGAAACATTCAGTCTTTCACCATTATGTATAATGTTGACTGTAGGTTTTGGTTAGATATACTTTATCAAGTTGAGAAAGTCCTCTTTCATTCCTAGCTTACGAGCTTTTATCATTAATGGATGTTGGATTTTGTCGAATGTTTTTTTCTACATCTATTGAGATGATCATATGGTTTTTGTCCCTTATTTTATTAATATGGTAATTTACCAGGGCGCCTGGGTGGCTCAGTTGTTCAGTGTCTGACTTTGGCCCAGGTCATGGTCCCGGGGTCCTGGGATCGAGCCCTGCATTGGGCTCCCTGCTCTGTGGGAGGCCTGCTTCTCCCTCTTCTGCTCCCCCTGCTTGTGTTCCCTCTCTTGCTGTGTCTCTCTCTGTCAAGTAAATAAATAAAATCTTTAAAAAAAATTGTGATTTACCTTAACTAATTTTCAGATGTTAAACGGACCTTACACTCTTGGGATAAAGGACACTTGGTCATGATATAGAATTCTTTTTATATATTACTGAATTTTATTTGCTAATATTGTGTTAAGGACTTTTGTATCTACATTCATAAGGAACATACAGTTTCATAGAGTGAGTTGGGAAGTATTTCCTTCTGCTCCACTTTATAAAAGAATTTGTGAAAGATGGGTACTATGTCATCATTAAATATCTGATAGAATTCACCAGTGAAATATTCTGGGAATCATCTCTTTTTTAACAGGAAGATTTTAAGTACTATTCTTTACTTGCTATAGATCTATTCAGATTTTCTATTTCTTCTTAATTCAATTTTCATAATCTATATCTTGCTAGGAATTTGTCCATTTCAACCAAGTTATTGAATTTGTAATGTTCCCTTATATTCTTTTTATTTCTGTAGGGTCAGTAATGATTTTGTAATATTTTCTTCTTTTTTTTTTTATCTTGGTCAGCCTAACTAAAGATCTGTCAATTTTGTTAATCTTTTTCAAAAAACCCCAACTTTTTGTTTTATCAATTTTTGTCTCTTGTTTTTCTGTTTCACTTATTTATACTCTAATCTTTGTTATTTTCCTCTTTCTCCTTGCTTTAGATTTAATTGGCTCCTTTTTTCTAGGTTCTTAAAGTGGAAGCTTAAGTTATTGATATGAGACCATTTTTCTTTTCTAATACAGGTGTTTAAAGCTATACATTTCCCTATAAATGCTTCTTTTGCTGCATCTCATAAATTTCGTTCAATATGTCAAATTTTCTTTTTTATTCAGCTCAAAAGATTACTAATTTTCCTTGTAGTTTCTTCTTTGACCCATAGGTTATATCAAAATGTGTTGTTTAATTTCCAAGTACTTGAGGATTTTCCAAATTTCTATCTATACTTCCAATCCACTATCAATTTAGTATTGTCTAGAATATTAATTTTGGACTATCATGAATATACTTCCTCTTTTTCCTTTTTTTAATCTTAAGTTTGTTGTTCTTGCTATTGTTTAGACGACAGAAAATTTTACCAACGTATCAAATCACTCTTACTCTATATATTTCTTGCAAAGTCTCCTGGATTTGTGTCTCTTCTTATTTGTGTATTGCCTCCAAAATGTTTTAAACCTTTTTTTACTATGAAAGTTTCCAAATTTCCAGAAAAGTAGAAACGATAGTACAAATGAACAGCAATATATCCCTCCACTTACATTTAACAATTGTTAATGTCTTTTGAACAGTTTGATTTATATATTAGTTTAAACCATCTGAAATCACTCCATTTATCTTTTCATATGTCCTTGCTTTCTGGCCCCCCAGAGATGTTTTTTGATGTGTGTCTTTTTATGGAGAGCATTTTGAGGCCTAGCTGCCTGAGAATTTTTTTCACATATGAATGACAACCTGGCTGGATGTAAAATTGTAAATTCAAAGTTATTTTATTTTAGTACTTAAGAAATATTATTACACACTCTTCTTACACCTCGTGTTGCCACTGAGAGATCTAATGTCAATCTAATACTTTTAGAGTTTTCTCTTCGGTGTTTTTAGATTTTACCATCTGGTATCTTGTGTGGGTTTTCCCTTCTCTCCTTTATTTTCCACTCTACAGCCCTTTCAATCTGAGGTCATTCATCCTTTTTATTTTTTTAATTGTATTTATTTATTTGATCATTTGTCCTTTTTAAACCTGAAAAATGTGTCTGTTGTTTCTTCAAATATACTCTTCTATCCCTTTTCATTTTTTTCCTTCTGAATTCCTGCTATGGATGTAGGCTTTCTACCTCTACGTTCCTTATCCTAACTTTTAGTTTTTATCTCCTCAGTCTTTAATGCGTCCTTCTTGGAGTGTTTCTCAATATGATAATCTCGAAATAATTTAGTTTTCGACTGTTATATATCTCACTTACTGTGTTCTTTATTTCGCTATTATCTTCTTCATACCTAGTATTTTCACTTAGTTCTTTTAAATTTTTCTTGTTTTTGTTTTACACTGCTAATATTACTTTTGTATATTTATAGAGCTGATACGAAATCGTTGGTCCATGTGTACTAATACTCCTGCCTTCATCCTCCTGTTTCTGATGTTACACATGGTGCATTTTACTTTCCTTTGGTTTAATTTTATGCTTTGGGTGTCCCACTAGTTAGGCCTGTGAGCCCATATTCCCTGAGGGTATTGTCTACTCGGCTCCACACTGCCTTTTGGGGAAGGACAGAAGGCCACTCAGTATCTGCTAGGCTGTCAAGTTCAAGGAGAGAACAGGGACTCAGATGTGGAGTGGGGTACTGCAGGCACCACACAAGCACGTGGCGTCCCTTCTGCTTGTCTTCACCTGGCCAAAAACTCCTTGGGTCTTGGGTTTACTTTCCACCCTGTGCTGGAAGGAAGCGGCCTCCAGGGTTTGGAAGGGCCAGCCTGGATATTTAGAAGGCAAAGGGTGAAGCAGTGAGGATATACTCAAAAACAGTTGTTCCCCTAATTTGTCAACTCTTGACCCTGACCGGGCTTTCATGCGGCTCTGAGTTCCTCCCCATAGACACCCTGACCCATGGCCTGAGCCACAGCCTCTGCAGTCCTGCAGTGAAAGGCAAGCCATGTGTGTCCAGTGCAAAGGTGTGGGAGAAGCAAGGGCTGAAACTCCATCATTGTTCTTCTATCCTTATGATCACTGTCACCTCTGCCTCAGGCTGCAGCTGCTCTACACACACACACACACACACGCAGACACACACACAAACCACAAACACATTCAATCTAGTTCTAAACAGCCTTTTAGCTCCCCAGGCATTTCGTCTTTGTTGTTGCTATTTCCTGGATTTCGCGTTGCCCTCTATAATTCCTCCTGTGTTTAGTTTGGGGAGGAAGCCAGCAGCCTAAATGAGTTCTCATCTTGGCAGGAACTGGAGCAGCCAAGATATGCCTATTAGTCAACTCAAAGGAGAGATAAACTAGACCTTCGGATAGATAAGGAAGAGAATAGACTGGGCCTAGAGATACATATTTGAGAGTCGTCAGGGCATATGTGCTTTTTCAAGCGATGAGCCTGGATGAGATCTCCTGGGGAAGGACTGTCGATATACGAGGCACCTTTTGAAAAATATACTCCTTACTTAAATAAAAATTTAGATCTGGCTTGTATATCAATCTCTTATCAGTTTGGTCAGTGTGAATCAGTCCTGGTGAGACTGTTCACTTTGGGGACCCCACAAAATTCAAGTGTCTGGTCCAGCAAATCTAAAGCTCAGACTCTGACCTCTAGGGTCTCCACGGTCATGTACCATCTCCTGTCTCCACCACCAGACTCCCTCTGCTGATATTTCCTGTATAATTTTAACCTCCTGAGATAATGTGAGCAGAAAAAAGGGTGTTTATGAAAAAGTTTTGGCAAGTCACAGGTTCTAAACAACTGTAAAATACTAATCATTCTAACTCTCTCCCTGAGCAGGCGAATAGGTGCTCCCATCATCACAAGAAACTCAAGAACTTCAGGAACAGCCCGCTCACAGGCTGAAGAGCTAGGAATCAGGGGATGGCAGACGGAAGAGCCGTACCTGTGTGTTGTAAGTGATTGGGGCTGGGAGTGCCCAGGAGCTCAGGCACTCTCCAACTCAGCCAGGAAGTTAACCGAAGGGTGAGGGAAGGCACAGGGAAAGGAGAATGTACAATCAAAGACCAGTGAGTAGGGAGGCCAGAGACAAAAGCCTAGAATAGCTGAGACCTGGTAGGAAAGGGAGGACACTCCAATTCTTAAGATCTCCCAACACTCATAAACCTTCACTACTCTGTGATTTCCTAAACAGACCTTGTCCCCCAACCCACACCATCAAGCCCCACTTGAGTTTTGGTCATGATCAAAACCAACCCACTGTTGAAATCACAACCTCTCGATATCCCACTTGACCTCCTACCCCTCCAGTTTTTACACCGTTTGTCTCACAATCTTACTGAGGCTTCTAACCCCTTGGTGACAGTCCACAAGTACTGACAGAGCACCTACTATGTGCCAGGCATGGTATCAGGTGCTTTCTTTCCTCATTCCCTCCCTTATTCAACTAGACTCAACTGGACTCCAAGTGGCATCACTTTACCTGTCTCTGCCTGCACTCTCAACGTGGCCCCTCAGCCTCCTCTGCACCTGCCCTAAACAAGGCTCCAACATTCAACCACAACGTCCTGCTCTGCAAGGCTCCTTTACCAACACACACAGGCATCACACATAAGCACACACACTCAGATAACTGAGCCACTAATGTCCTGGAAGAATATTCACAGGCTGCTTCCTGAACAAATCATCCTGACCCATCTACCGTTCTCAACCTGTTCCTGATCCTTCAGACTCTGTCTCTAGTTTCCTGTTTTCCTGTTCAGAACCACAACTCACCCTTCACACCTGGTTCAGGCAGATGTCTTCACTCCAAAATGCCATCTTATTTAGAACCTTTACTCACCTGCTCCTATTTGCTGTCTTCCCTGCCTGCCTGCCCCTCTTCACAGGTGCACTTCCCATCTCGATGCTCCTTCTGGCCCTCTCCTCACCCCTGTAGCTTGTCATCCACCTCACCAGCAGCTCTTCCTAAAGTCACCAATAGCCTCTGGTTGCCAAATTCAGTGGACTCTGCAGTCCTGCCGTCGCCTCTCTGAGGCATTTGACACTGTAGACAACTTCCTTTTTAACAGGGAATTTACAGAAGTTATATGTAAGTATATTCTCATTGTACCAGAAAAAAAGAAGAAATCAAACCATACATAAAGAGTAAAACTCAGCCTTAGTCCCCACCCCTACTTGAGCTTCCTCCTGCCCCCAGCCATAACTATTATTAACAGATTGCTGGGGACTCTTCAAGGCCTGTTTCTATTTATTTGCCTCCATGTATATTGACTTGGACTATTTCTTTTCCTTTTTTAAAAAAGATTTTATTTATTTATTCATTTTAGAGAGAGAGCGCACGAGCACACCAGTGGCGGGGGGGGGGGGGGGGGGGGGGGGGAGAATCTCAAGCAGACTCCCTGCTGAGCACAGATTCCCAATGCAGGCTTGATCCTACAACCATGAGATCATGACCTGAGCCGAAACCAAGAGTCGGACGCTCAACTGACTGAGTCACCCAGGCGCCCCTGACTTGGTTTTTCTAACATATAAATTGGACCATGCCACATAGAGTTCTAGCTTGCTTTATTCATTTAACTGTAGTAGCAGTTTTCCATGTCATTACACGTAGATCCATCTGTTCTTGATTTAAACTATTCCATAGTGTCCCATTGTACTGGTAATCCATCGTTCATTAAATTGTTGCCCTACCGATGAACATTCAAGTTGTTCCACATCTGAATTCCACAAATTGTGCTGCAGGCTCCCACTTCCAGGAGTATAGCCTCCTAGATACTGAAGAAGGGTCCTCCCACTACAAAATAATGAGAGGCCACACAAGACATGATGTTTTTGCTGGGCTCACTGGAAATGAGAAAAATCTCAAAAAAGAAAAAAGAAAACAAATAGAAATACCAGTTATATACATACTCTTCTCTCAATTACATATAAATTATGCACAGAAATAAAAGTGTAATCCAGTATCAGTGGAAGAGAGAAGAAAAAATGAGAAGACTGCAGCCCATGCAACACATTTGAGTGGGGAGAAGCAAGCCATAGAGCTACCACAAACCAGCATGAACAAATCTCATGACTGTGAAAAAGCAAACTGCAGAAAAACACCTTTAGTGTGACTTATAGAAAAGTCACAACTAAATAAAACAACATATTGCTTAGGAATGGGTACCAGGTTTGACCATATGAAACCGCTTAATACGTATATGGTAAATTCTAAAGAAAAGTAAAGAAGTGAAAACACAAAGGCCCAAACACCTTAATGCCCTTGGGAATGAAAGGGACTGGGATCTGGAAAGAGCAGCAAGGATTTCAAAAGCTGTGGTTTACTAACTGGGTGGTGGATCCTCTGATGTTCATTTTACTTTTATTCCTTGCATTTTACACATATGTAATACATATTCTTCTGTATTTAGTCAGTATTTAATAAGGCCGTATATTTAAAAGAATGAAAGGAAATATATTTCAGTGATAGTGCTGCGTACGGGCATTTTGACTAAATGTGATTTTTCTCCCTCGTCTATATTTTTATATGTCATAAATATTTTGTACAGTGAACATATATCACTGTTATCACATATATCAGAAAAAAAGTCTCCTAGCTGAGTTGGAAAGTTGGCAGCAAAAGGATTAATGTTTTCAGAAACGAGCCTCATATTGGAATATTAAAAAAAAAGAAAATTTAGGTGAGATGTTTTACTAGCCTTCATATAGAAGGCGGCAGCATGTTTTTTGTTTTTTGTTTTGTTTTGTTTTGTTTTGTTTTGTTTTGTGTAAGGGTGGTGATATCTACCACATACATTATTGCAGTGATCCCAAAGTGATGACACTTTGAGAATCTTACACAGCATTTATGAGTATTGATTATTACTATGAGAAATGAATAAAAAAGACTAAGCAAAAATTGTTCGGACAGAATTTATAGAGCATTCTATAACAGTAAGACTTGGGAGATTTTGTAGATATTAACAGGATATAGTATAATATCCTTCTCTAAAGATTTAAAAATAATTTATTATGGACAATTTCAAACATACCCACAGGGCGCGTGGGTGGCTCAGTCGTTAAGCGTCTGCCTTTGGCTCAGGTCATAATCCCAGGGTCCTGGGATCGAGTCCCGCATCGGGCTCCCTGCTCCGCGGGAGGCCTGCTTCTCCCTCTCCCACTCCCCCTGCTTGTATTCCTTCTCTCGCTGTGTCTCTCTCCGTCAAATAAATAAAATCTTAAAAAAAAAAAAAAATACCCAAAAAGTGGGGAGAACAGTTTAATGAATTCCCATATGACTATTACCCAGATTCAACAATTACCAAAATTTTGTCAAACTTGCATCATCTTTTCCTTGTGTGTGTGGTATATGTTTGCTGCTGCTGAAGTATTTTAAATAAATTCTACACTTAATGCATTCTAAAATATGTAGATGTTTTCTTATATAGACATAATGCCATTATCACATTTAACAAAATTAACAATAATTCCTTGGAATTCCCTAATACTAGAGTCATATTCAAATTTCCCCAGTTGTCTCAAAAAGTCTTTTGGGAGGGGCCCCTGGGTGGCTCAGTCAGTTAAGCATCTGACTCTTAATTTCGGTCAGGTCGTGATCTCAGGGTTGTGAGACTGAGCCCTACATTGGGTTCCACGCTCAGCAGGGAGCCTGCTTAAGACCCTCTCTTCCTCCCTATCTGCCTCTTCCCCAACTTCCTCTCTTTAAAAAAATGTATTTTTTGGTAGTTGGTCTATTTGCATTAGGACCCACATAATGCATTTGATAATTGTGTCTCTTAAATTTCTCTTAGTCTGGAGCAACCCTCTTTTTTTGTTGTTTTTGTTTATACATTTTTTTTTTTAAAGATTTTATTTATGTATTTGTCAGAGAGAGAGAGAGAAAGAGCACAAACACAAGCAGGGCAGGAGTGGCAGGCAGAGGGAGAAGCAGACTCCCCGCTGAGCAAGGAGCTTGACGCTCGATCCCAGCACCCTGGGATCATAACCTGGGCCGAAGGCAGACGCTTAACTGACTGAGCCACCCAGGTGTCCCTGTACATTGTTTTTTTAACTTTATAAATACCATGTGAAAGACTTCATAGTATTCATTTTATGTGCATAAAATAATTTACTTAAGCATTCAGGGTATGATGAAATGTAATCTTCCTCCAGTTTTTCACTGATAAACACCACAATAAAAAAAACACTTCATTGAGTACATTGAATATTAAACAGATTAGACACAGCTGAAAAGAGAAATAGTAAAGAAAGAGCTGAAGGAATTACTTTAAACACAGCAAAGAGAAACAGGAGAAGAAAAACGTGGCAGAAGATGTAAGAGCTATGGAGCACAGAATCAAAGAGCCTGTCATTTGTCTAATTAAAATTGCAGGGGGGCATTATGCAAAGAATGCAGTAGAAGCAATATATGAAGAGAAAAAGGAAGAGTATTCCAGAACTGATGAAATAAATGAACTCATAATACAGGATGTACCATATAATAGCAAACAGGATAAATGAAGTCTGCCCCAAATGCTTATAAGGAAACTGAAGACTACTAAAGACAAAGGGAGAGTTGTAAAAACCAGCCAGAGATTAAAAATTCTTTTAAGTTCAGTTAAAAACCTTTGTAATCTTAAAATTAAATTGGAAACATCAATATGAACTCATGGCTTACTTTTCTTTGTAAATAATAGGTATAATAGGTATTTTCTAGCTCTGTTCTCTGTAGAAATGACAACCCAGCAGCAATAAGCACCCTCAACAACCAGTTTGCTCTCTAAATACCATTTCTCACTAAAAGGAATGAGGGCTCCCTGGAGAAATGGCTGATGCCAGTTCTAGGACAGGAAACATACAAGATGAACCTGGGAGATTTCACTAACTCATAAAGTAATAAAGTTGTCAATGACTACCAGAGTAATGTTAAAAGGACACAGGAGCCAACCTGAAGGAATACTGGCTAAAGATGGGATAATCTCAGCATCAAAAATAATAATAAATAATAATGACTGCATATTGAGCACAGGAAATATACAAACTTCCAAAATTTGATAATCTCACACACACCCCCTCATTAATTACCTTGATACATCAACTGCATTTCAATCAAGCAGTTGATGAAAAGTTTCTAATAGATTAATTCCATCTAGTGAATGGAGGAGGAATGATAGAATTAGAAGGAAATCACAATTTCACACCCTCTAATTCAGTAATGGATGCATTTAACATCAAAGCGCAATAACCCAAACACAATGTGCCTCTTAGCATAATGCAATAGGAGTACCAGCTATGACAGCATTTTGCCAAAATAATTTAACCTAAATCTAATCAAGGATCTAGACAGAACTACCAATTTATGGGAAATACAGGAGCTAGAGGAACAAGTGAGATGACATCATGAGGAAACAATTAGATAAATCCTGACTCTTGGGATATTCCAGAAGACAAGTGGCCTATTTTTATCAGCAAATGAACGACACAAAAAAGGAGGTGGAGTGGGGCTGTGATCAATGAAAAGAGACTTAGACATACCAACCAAATGCACAGTGTGGATTTTGTTTGGATGCTGAGTCAAACAAACCAATTGTAAAAAGACCTTTCTGGGACCATCAGAGAAATTTGAACATGTGTGAGGAATTAGATTATATTAAGAGATTAACATAGAAATAAAGCAAAAGGTCCCTAGCTATCAATGACACAATATGATCTGTATATATATCTGGAATTTGCTTTCTTTTTTTAACTTTTTTAAGTAATCTCTACACCCAAGGAGGTGCTTGAACTCACGACCCTGAGATCAAGAGTAACATGTTCCACCGGCTGAGCCAGCCAGGCACCCATGGAATTTGCTTTAAAGGCTCCAGCAAAAACAAAACCAAAAAATGCCCCAGGGAAGGGGAGGTAGACTAGAGGAAACACTGTTGACAAAATATTGTTAACTGTTGATGCCAGGTGCTGGGAATGTGGAAGTTCATTAAACTCTTTTCTCTACTTTGGGGTGCGTTTGAAATTCTCCATGAAAAAAAACTTTTTAAAGGCCATCAGAAAGGAAAGTCATATCACCTACAAATTAAGCTGACAAAGTTTTGTCAACATCGAGAGTGGAATAGAGAAGATAGCAAAATAATATACTAAAGGATTAAGAGGAAGTAACAGTCACGACAGAATTATATATTCAGCAAAACTACCTTTGAAGAACCAGGTGAATTAGGGACATATCTAGATAAACAAAAACTGAGTTTAGCACTAGTAAATCTGTACGGTGGGACTGCTAAAGAATGTTCTTTCAGGAAGAAGGAAAATAATCCTAGAAGGAAAGCCAGAGACTCAAGAAGGAAAGGTGAACAGAGAAATTGGTAAACATGTAGGTAATGTGGCCTGTATAAAATAATTCTAGTAATGCCTAGTTCATGGGGTGTAAAAACAGACTTAAAATACCAAACAATTAACAGCATCTGGGAACATGGGGTGTCTCTTCATTTATTTTGCTTTTCTTCTTTTCTTCTTTTAAGCATTGATTAAGAGTTGTCTTCATATGGGTGGTGCACTTTTTTAAAAAATTAATTTAAATCCTATAGTATTTCTTATTTTTTATTGTATAAAATATACACAACATAAAATACCATTTTAACTATTTTAAGTGTAAAAGTACTGTATTTTATAGTTTCTAGTTGCTATTGGAAATAGCATATTTTGATTGACATTTATGTTTTTAATCACTTATTACTGGTATGTGGGAGAACTGTTGATTTTTGTATGTTGATTTTACATTAGCCACTTAATTCTCTTGTTAGTTATAATAGTTTTTCAGGGACATCTCTTTTCTAGTGACATAATAACAACATCTGCAAATAATGATAATCTGGTTTCTTCCTTTCCAAAAATTACACTTTCTTTTTGTCTTCTTGTCAAAGTAGCACTACAATGCTGAATAATGGCAGCAATAAAGGACATTTTTATCTTGGTCTTACATTTTATAGGACTGCCTTCAACATTTTACCATTAAGTTTGCTGTTGATTTCTGGGAATTTCCTTTTTGTTAAGGAAGTTTTGGTTTGTTTGGTTTTTTTTATGTGTTGTTTCTATTAAGTACTTATTAGCACCTCTCTAGCTAAGGGCCCCACCGTCCCTCCAGCCTCTTGGTTTTGTCTCTGTTTTCCCACTCTCTGGACCATACATCATAAAGATCCTGGGACCAGGCTGGCAAAGTCTCTTCTTTAGAGGGCTGGCAACAGGGACACTCATACACTTTAAAATTCCCCCATCCCTTGCATCCACCACACTGTCCCTTGGTTATTCTACAACCTCTCTGGTATGCCCACTCTCTCTTTTCCCAGCCCCTTAAAAAATCCTGATGCTCCCCAGACCTCTGCCTTTGGTCTGCCTCTTGCTCATGCTCCCTGGACAATCTCAGCTACTTCAGGCATTTGCACCATTGCAATGTGACCCCAGATCTGCGTATTTAACCCCAATCTTCCCCATAGCTCCAGAACTGTATACTAGTTGCCCAGCCAGTACACATCTCCCGCAGGATGTCCCTCCGGACCTCACAATCCACAGGTTCAAACTCCACTCGCTTTCCCTGACTACCACCGCACCTCTCCTCTCCTGTATCCTGAGTCTGGGATGTCATACATGAGAGAAGTGTGGAAGTCAGCTCATTTCTCCCTCATACTTGCTCCCCACATTCTGTAGCTTCCCCTCAGAGCTTACTTCACAGGCCCCGCCCCGCACGGAGCAGAGGCGAGCTGAGCGCGCCCCCTGCCGGTAATTTTCAGAACTACAATCCCTTCTAGCGGCTGCTCTCCCAGAGTGGCTGGCCTGAACCGGGCTTCTTGGACTCTAGTGTTTCGGCGGGATAAGGTTGATTTGCCCCAATCAGCAAGGCTGCCTTTTGGGGAGGTCGGCGAGCAGCAAGGATATTAGTCATTCCCTCCTCTCCCAGACCCTGGCCATCCTCATTGCCCCCATATTTCCACCATGCACACATGCACACAGCCCCTCCACCCCTTTCCCCCCCGCTACTCCTCCCTCCTGTCCGGGTTCACAGCCGGGATGGGATCTCCTGAAGGCAGGAGCCCCCCTTCTCTTGGGCTCAGCTGTCCCGAGCCAATGTAAGGTGGACGTGCATCCTGCTGGCCCAGACACTGGACAGGGATGGATCTCATCTTGCTTTTCAGTGTTTACAAAGAAGTGCCCCTTCGGAGGCAGCCCTGAGGATATGCAGTTTCAAAGGCACCCCTTCCCCCTGGATGGAGGAGGGTGGGGCTGCGGCTCTGAGAGAGGAAACCCTGTGCCAGTTTGAGAGCAGTCTGGACTTCAGGCTCCCCTAGCATGTTATTAAGGTGTCCTGGGTTCACAACTCTACCACCTCTGAGGTCCCACAGAGTAATGGAGAAACAGAAATAACAGACAATAGAAGATGGTGGAGGGAGGCCAACAGTTTTTAGTATCATTCAGAAGGTGGAATCAACCGGGCATGGTGGTTGATTAAAGTCATTAAATTAACATGAATTGAATGCTCCTGAGTATCAGGCACTTTGCAGAGTCTGAGGAAGAGAGGGAAGTAACTCCCAAATTCTTCATGTGAGAAACTGAAGTGGGGACAGGGAAGAAGAGACTGAAGAGACTAGGGGAGGGAGATGATGGGCCTTGTGCGGACAAGCCAGGTGGAGTGAACTCGATATCCAAGTGAGAGGCCCAGAAGAGAGCTGACATGCATGTGGGAGCTCAGGCTCAGCCTCAGACAGCTGATGGGACCTGGTGGGAGCCCTCACATACAGGGGTAACTGCAGCCGAGGCGTGAGCGAGCTCCTCGGGGAGGGGGTGTCGAGTGAGGAGAGAAGAGGACCAAGGAGAGAGAAGCCCCAAGAGCACTGGCTCTGAAGGGGCCACAGAGGAGCAGGCAGACAGGGAGAAAGGGAGAAAGTGTGTGGAAACCCAGAAGGGAGAGGGAAGGGGCACCAGCAGGAAGTCCTAGGGCAATAAAGGACCCAAGAAGTGTCTATTAGACTTAGCCACAGGAGATGGGGCAACACTTCCGCTGAATGGATGCCAGCAGAAGGTGTACTACAGTGGACCAAGAGTTTGGGGGTGAGGAAAGGGAAGCTATGAATGTAGGCATTGTTGGGGAAAGAAGAGGGTTGTTTGTTTCAACGGGAAAAACCAGAGCAAGGTTTGGGAAGGAATCAAGGAGTAGAGGTTGAAGATAAAGGACAACAGGGAGTGATAGAATAGGAAGGATAACAGGTGGCCCCAAACAATTTGAGCAAAAGTAATCTGGTTTGAGATGGGATGGAATTACTTAAATATTCAAAAAGGGATTGGTTATGTCATATAAATGTCTAACAATATGGGATTTATTGCAAAATAATTGTCCAATAATAGGTAACTAATTGGAACAAACACAACCTTTAACAACATAATTTTAAATGTCTTGTTATGTTTTCTTATCATAAAGTAATACATACTTATTTCAGGAGAAATCAGAATATACCATCAAATAAAGGCTCTTAAAAAACACCCATAATTCCACTCACCCAAAGTCACTTACACTGGTATTTTTGGTCCCAAATCCTTTTCTATGCACATATCATCATTCTGCAAGAACTCGGATCATAGCATGAGTATTAGGGTGTTTTATATATCTCCTGCTGCAGAGCAAATTACCCCAGTTCTTAGTGGCCTAAAACAACAGATATTTACAGTTAATCCTCATTATTCATGTATTCTGTATTTGTGAACTTACCTACTTGCTAAAATTAATTTATAAGCCCAAAATCAATACTTCAAGTGCTTTTGTGGTCATTTGCAGATAGATGCAGAGCAAGGAGAAATTTAAGTTTCCCTATACTCACGTTCCCAGCTGAGACTGAACGAGGTGATGCTCCCCCTTCCTGTTTCAGCTCTCATACTGTAAACAGGTATCCTTGTCACAGTCTGTTTAGTGCCATGTTTTTCACATTTTTGTACTTTTTATTGATTTCCAACAAAATAGCCCCCAAGTGCAGTGCTTAAGTGCCACCTAATGGTCTTCGGCACAGGAAAGCTTATGGAGAAAATGTATGTTAGATAACCTTCGTTCAAACATAAGTTATAGTGCTGTTGGCCATGAATTCAATGTTAATGAATCAACAATGTATATTAATGTATATTAAATACGGTGTTCTTACACATAAAACAAGGTTATGTACTGATCAGTTAAAAACGTGACCAGAGGCTAGCAAGAACCTAATTGTGTATCTCCCCTGGGAGTAAAGGTTCACTATTTGAGAAGTCAGTGTTCTTGGTGACTTCATAGAACCTAACTGCTGGGGAAAACAAGCATCAACTGTGTTATCTCACAATTTCTTTAGGCCAGAATTTGGGAAGAGCTCAGTGGGGGAGGTTTTGGTTCATGGTAACTCACGAGGTTGCAGTCAAATGTCAGTGGGCACTGTGATTATCTGAAGGCTCATCCGAGCCTAGAGGCTCTGCTTCCAGGATAGCTCCCTCGCGTGGATGCTGGTAGGAGGCCTCGGTTCCTCCTCTCTCCAGAGGGCTACTTGAGTGTCCTTGTGACGTGGCAGCTCGATTGCACTGTGAGAGCACAGCGGGGTGGGGGGGCTGCAATGCCATTTATGCCCTAGTCCTGGAAGTCTACCCAACACCACAAGCAAGTCCCGAAGTCCAACCCACACTCAAGGGAGGAGAAAGTCCCACCACAAAATAGATCTGAAAAAAATACAGAAAACACTAATAGTGTTTGTTTCCCGAGAGGAAAAGAACTGGGTGGCTGGGAGATGGAAAGTGTGGGGGGGGGGAATTTTACTTTGTATCCTTTTTATCTTTAGAGTGTTTACCAATGTAAACCTATTCATTATGCAAACACAAAGAAATTGAATTTTAAATGAACTCTGGACTATTCTTTTTTTTTTTTTTGACCAAATAGTTATTCTGTTCAGCTTGATTTTGGCCAAACTGGTTTCAGTCGAGCATAGTTTCTACAATGAGATCTCTGGGAAGACAAGACTAGCTGGAGTGGGAGCAGAGGCTGAAATTCATGTTAAAGAGGAGGGAAGAAGTTTTGGGGCAAGCATTGAGGGTATTCCCTTTTTAAGGTAGCATCTTCTCTGTGATGTGGAGGACTTTGGAGGAGGTGGCATTTACCTAAGGCATAGAGGACGGGATAGATTTGCCCTGGTTGAGATGAGGGCCGATGACACCCCCAGCAAGGGAACGTGTGAGCCAAGATGGACATGTGGGAATGAGAAGACACACCAGAACAGCTGGAGGTTTGCGTGCACATGGGGTGGGGGTGGGGATGGGCACGTTGGGCCCAGTGTGTGGAGGGCCTTGAATGGCAAGCCTGGCATCAGGCTCTATGTAGAGGCAGTGAAGTCATTTGTTTGATCAGAGCTGTGGTGTAATTAGAGCAATATTTTAGGAAGATCAGTCTGTGAGCTGAGTGACAGTTGGATTTGGTAAGGTCTGGGGGCCAGATGATCTATAATAGGACAATCTCAGTGAGTAAGGAGGTACAGTGGTGTAGTCACAAGCACAGGCTCTAGATTGCTGGGGACCAAACCCTGGGTCCACCACTTCCTAGATGTGTTACTGAATCTGAGCTTTAAAAGGCTAATGGCATCTTTCTTATAAGGCTGCATGAGGTGTACATTGGATCGGTAATTCTTGCACAATGCCTGGCACATTGCTATGGGAAGCACAGACCTAGGGCATGATTGATCCTGAGCTTAGAAAAGAAAGAACGATGAGAAGGGCAACTTTTGGTGACTAATTAACAGAAGAAAAGAGTGAGGGGATACTGTGTATGTCTGTGCATGAGAGGGGGACACAAGGTCTCCCAGTTTCCTAGCAGCATGGCAGACCCATAAATAAAGCCAGGGCAGGCAGGTGAGGACAAGCTTTGGAGGGTAGTGAGATGCTGTTAGGTTTGGGGTGTCGGTCTCACAGTGTGGGCAGGAAGTTGACAACTGAGAACAGAGGTCAGGACTACAGACATAAAGTGGGAGCTCCCTGGAAGCAAGTGTGGCTGAAGATGTGGGGGGCAGGAGAGAGCTGAGTGGATCCTGCTGAATGTCTGCAGCAGGGCCAGGGCGGGGGGGGGGGGGAGTGGAAAGAGGAAAGAGACCATGAGAGAGGTGGGGAACCAAGAGAGACCAGAAGCCCTGGAAAGGAATATTTCAAACAGAAGGATGGGGGTCAGGAATATTGCCTGCCTTAGAGAATCTGGGAGGATGAGGGGTGAAGGGCCAGTGGTGGCCCTGGGGAGAGCAATTTCCCTGGTGGGGTGGGGGCACAAGCCATAATGCTATGGGTCAAGGAGGAGGGGAGGAAGGGAGCAACCAGTGATTGGGGTGTATAGTATTCTTTTAAGAACCCCACGTGGGAGTTACCCTGTAGTTGGGCTCAACGCTGGCACAAGAAGCATGTTCACAGCTGTTGATGACAACATGGTAATTTCAAAAAAAATCAGAAATCATCAATATGTGTTTGCCAAAAAAAGAAGTATGGTACACCCATGTATGGAACACTATGTAGCTACAGAAGAGAATGAAACAGAAGTATTTGAATTAAGAGGGTATAATCCTCAAGATCCACTAAGTGAAAAAGGCAACAAAAGCAAATTATGTGTATTATCTGATCATTTCTGTTTTTTTTAAAAGATTATATGTTCTCTCTCTCTCTCTGTCTCTCTCTCATACATGTACTCACGCACGCACACACACACCCCTTTGGAAAAACACAAAGAAAAAGGTAAGGGAGGATGCCTGGAGAGCCTGAAGACTGGGAAGGAGATTTGTTCTCTTTATTTTTAAATAAATTGCATATGACCTAGCAACCCCACTCCTAGGTATTTACCCAAGAGAAGTGAAAACTTACGCTCTTGTAAAAACCTGTACACGGATGTCCAAATAGCAACTTTTTAAATTATAGCCCCCAACCAGAAAGTGTCCAAATATCTATCAACCTCTAAGGGATATGCAAGCTGTGGTCCACCCACGCGGTAGAATACTACTTAGCGGTCCAAAGGAACAAACTGCTAACACATGCAACAACATGAATGAACCTCCCATGCATTCTGCTGAGTGCAAGACAGATTTCAAAGGCTACATGCTCTAGCATTCTAAATACACAACATTTCTGGAAAAGGTAAAACTTCAGGGAAGAAGTACAAAGGAGTGATTGATTGTAAGGGGTTGGGTGGAGGGGAAGCTGATTAAAAAGAGACAGGAGGAAATTTTGGAGGGTGATAGGAGTGTTCTGTATCTTGGCTTCGGTGGTGGTTACAGGGCTCTCTGCATTTGTCAAAACTCATAAAACTGTATACCAAAAAGTATCAATTTACTGTATACTGTATTTGTTCTGCCCTTTTCTGGTTTGTCTCAACTGACCTAATGCCAAAAGAAGAAACACGGCCATTCAGGTTACTTTTAATACTTCTGGATGCATTTTCAGGTTTCTAAATAGACAGCACCATGCCCGGATATTTGGCCTCAGCCCAGTGGTGGCTGAGATAGGCCTGGCTTGGGGTGTGCGTAGGAACGTGGGTCACAGAATGGGCTTTCGGGAGGGAGAGGGGTGCATCGAGGAGCCTTTAGCTGGGCTGGAGAGGGAAGGAGGGAGGCTGGCCAGAGCCCCGCACCTGCTGCAGGGGAGGAGGGCCCAGGTGCGGATGAGGCGAGAGGCGGGAGCCCCACTTTCGCAGGGGGTGTTTGGGAGGGCAGGCAGGGTGAGCTGTTCTGGAATCCACTGCGGGTGTCTGTCTCCCACCCCGCCCATCGAGGTCAGGGGGCGGATGGGCCTGGCTTGGGGGCCCATGATGGCAGAGATAGGCCTGGCTCTGGGGATGTGTGGGAGCAGGGAGTCGGGGGCAGCGGCCAAGGCCCCAGGGCACAGTCACAAGGGAGTGGGAGTCGTGGCTTATCAGCCCCATCAGAGCCCGCCACATTCCATCTCCCCTCACCCCCACCGCTCCAGCCCACTGCCCCGCCAAGGGGAGAGAGTGGAAATGGGCTCTCCCAGATTTCATTCATTTCTGCAGGCAATTGACCTCTAAAGCACTTCCCACCCGCCCCCACCATAGCAGGAGCAGTCAAGAGGGAAAGCAGAATAGTAAAAGCCTACACTTAACCACTGGCACTGTTCTTAGGGCTCTGTATGTATTAACCCATTTGATCTTTACAATTTGAGGGAAGGAGGTATTTTTATCTATGCCCATTTTACAGATGAAGAAACTGAGAGGCAGAGAGATTAAGAAACTTGCCCAAGGCCACACAGCTAGCAGTGAGGACTTGGGTTTTGAACTTTGGTAGGATTTGGTTTCCATCTTTAAGATTGGCCTATTCCAGTGGAGGAGGTCTCACTTGTGGAATTTTTTGGTTCTCTCTTTCCTTCCTTCCTCCCTCCCTCCTTCCTTTCCTTCCTCCCTCCCTCCCCCACTCCCGCCCTCATTTCTTCCGGTCTTTCTTGGGTGGGTAGTAGGCAATGGTTCAGTTCTGGTTCATAATGGTTTAATTCTGGTTCATAATGGTTCCAAGACAGACCTGTGGGCTGGTAGCAAATGCAGCCAATGCTGCTTCCCATGGTCCCGCCAGTGAAGAAAATCTCTCCCTGGGGGAAGCGGTGCCTGAGGGCTTGATGGCCAAGCCTTTCCTAAGAGACCCATCAGTTTAGGCAGTGTTTTCCAAACTAGCTTGGAACCCATTAATACTCATGAAACCTATTTGGAGGATCACAACCAGTATTTTTAAAGGAAAATTAGAAAAGAATAGAAAATACTAAGGTGCAGGATATGTACCAAATGCAAACATCATTTTGTGGAATTTCTATTTCAAATATATATACATGTACTGGGATCTGCTGAAAATCGACTTCTCACTATGACAGGAAGCCAAAATGATTGGAAAATACTGACTCAAGAATCTATTCCCTAGGGTTAAGAATCTATTTTCTTCAATTTGTCATAACTCCTACATCCCCCTCTATGCCATTTCTTTAAACATAGCTATTTTTTTAAAATTTCTAACAGTATTCACATTTTGTTGTTGTTGTTTTAATTATAGAAGTGATAGAAGAATACATTCTGGTTGTCCAGCATTTCAGGAGTGCAGAGTAATAGAACACTCGCCTCTCCTCACTCCACTCGGGGCACAGGGCTCACCCCTGGGAGCAGTCTGGTGTGCTTCCTTCTGGTCTTCTTTCATAGATGTGCAGGTACATGCATTCATGTGCACGTTATTTTTACTTATACTAAGTTAAACTGTATGCACTAGTATCTGCATTTTTTTCACTTATCATATCTTGGAGATCTTTTGCTGTCCGTTCCACATAAACTTATTTCGTTTCTTTTAAGGATTGAGTGATACCCCACAATATGAATGAACCATAACATATTTAGCCTCTCCCCTGTAGGCACCTTACTCCATGGCCTACCGCCCCTCCTATGAGCCTCAGCCTCCCTATTCTAAGCACCCCTCCCGTCCTTCCCTCCCCAGGGCACTTGTCTCCCTCATCCAGGGCCTGGAAACACTGGGCGGCACCCCCCCTAGCCTCCTGGTTCCTCCCTCCAGCCCCTTCCGTGTGGGTATTGGCCAGGCCCCGGCTGGCAGCAGCCACGGCCTGGCATGAGGAAGCCTCCAGGATTGGAAGACATTTGCTAAGGATGCTTAGCAACACTCTGAGTTAATTATTTAATTGGGTGAAACATCCATTAGGGAGGATTCTCACTTTCCAGACAGCCTGTGAGTAAACATGTCGAGAAGAGAAGAGAAGAGTGAGGTGTTGGCGAAAGCTGCCATTCACCCTGGCTCCTCCCCCACCCCTGACTCCCCAGCAGGGGAACGGGACCCTGAAGGACTCTGCCCAGATGTTTCCCCTGGCTGGGCCAGGGCAGGCTGGCCTCCAAGACAGGCTGTGTCCGTGAGGAGGGAAGATGTGGCTCAGGGCCCCACTACCGGCACGGCCCGTATGGGGAATGTAGTGTCAGGAAACCCACTGGCACCAGGCAGCTCCGTCCGGAGTAGATTTGATTTGAGAACCCAGTTACAGGAATGTTGGGAGAACCAAAAAGGGGAAGGTGAGGGAACTTCAAGGCAAATAGTTGCAAGAAGCTGCTCCAGCCCCTGGAGCCGGGCAGTGGAGCTCCAGAGCCCAGAGCTGGGACCCCCAGGTCAGAGCTATGACTTGGAGGGGCCAACAGCTGGGAGCTGGGGCCATCTGTGGGGAGTGTCTGGCAGAAGCTGGTGGCACAGATTAGATGCCACTGTGAGCAAAGAGAGAGAGAAGACAAGAAGAAATACTCTGGCCTTTCCTTCTTCCTGCCCTCCAGTGCCTTGCCTTGGCTGAACCCCACAGGAAACCAGTGGGCAGGGCAGCCGGAGACACGTGACCCACAGGGGGGCTCCCTACATGCAGAACAGAGCAGGGGAAGGGCAGGAAGTGAGCGCCAGGGCAAACAGGCAGCTCAGAGGCCGATCCTGGTGCCGGCTCTGCTGGCGTGAAGGAGCTTCCTTGAGGAGAAGGAGACCTAGGTTAGGGGCTACGCTGTGGGTGTCTAGGAGGAAAAGAAGGCCTGGTTCGCACCAGTGCCCGTCAAGGCTCTGTGTAGAAAACCCCTCTGGGCATTTTAACCAAGGAGATATTTAATACAGAGAATCAGGTGCTTTCAAAATTGTTGGAGGGGCCAGAACAGCAGGTTCCAACCTGAACATCCAGGAATGATTTCCAGAAGGATTCTGAACTGACCCCGGTGGCACTACCCCCTCTGAAACCATCCCTTGAACTATGGATCTGAAGCCACTGTATCTGCAATACAGAGATGACAAAGTCAGAACTGAGCCACCGCTGCCATTGTCGCCCGTCTTTGCCTTGTGACACCCAGAAGCTACAGGATGGATCCTGGGAAGTTCCTGCAGAAAACAAACAAACAAAGAACTAGAAACAACCAGAGACAGGAAATAGCCTCGGCCTCATACCTCCCCTCCAAATATCATGGTATAATTGACGGGTGGAATCCTTTTCACTACCAGAACCCTAGCTGCAAGGGATTCTGGGAAATGCAGTTTTTCATTTTCCAACCTCTCCAGCCAAAAAGGAGATGGCGTGGGAGGCTAAGGGAGCCCATCATCAGTGTCCACCACACCACTTGGGGAAAACTCAGCCAGGTGGAAGAAATGGTAGAAGATTGCGGGGCCCCATACATGTTGGGGACTCCAAATGGCACAACAGTTGTGAGAGGGACAGCTCACCCTTTGGGCTCCCAGAGTGGTAAGCTAACATATGCACATTTTAGAGGGCCGGCCCCCTGTACCAGCTCATTCCGCCCTCCCATGCACCTCAGGGGACAGGGTTGAGTACATCCCCATTTACTCACAGGGAAACGGAGGCTCAGAAATAACCTGCCCAAGAGCACACGCCCGTAAAGGGCAGAGCTGGGCGGAGAGCCAGGCTGCTTGACAGCAAAGCTCTTCGGCTGGGTATGAAGAGAGGGATGGAAACAGAGTAGATGGGGGGGTAAATGGGGGGGGCGGCAGGAGGGGGCTGAAGGAAGAGCCTCCAGGTGAGGATCCCAGCACGAACAGACACACTGAAGGGTTTGGGCATAGTGAACATGGCCACTGGGAGCAGGCGGTGTGGTGGCGAGTGGGCATTCTGAGGAGGAGGGCAGAGAAGGGACAGGCCATGTTTGGGAGGAGGCTTCCTGCTGCATAGACCATGAGGGACACTCAGTGGCCACAGAGGGAAGAGGGAGCTGCAGGGCCTGGTACAGGGGCAGGAGCCCATGGGAAAAAGGGCCGGAATGGGGAGGCAGGCACTGGTGAAGGAAAGACCAAGACCAAGGCCAAGGCCAAAGGAGAAAGCTGAGGCTCAGGTGAGCACCAGAGCACGGAGGGTCCCTTGCCCAGCTGGGAGCTGTTTTCTCCACCACCAAGTAAACATCATTTCTGGGCTGGAGAACAGCCACCATCAAGGGGGAACATCACTGTGCTGACAGCTAGCCAGGAACTGGGGGTTCCTGCCTCATTCCTCCCCCAGAAAGCCTGCTTAGATTACCTACACCCAGCACTCCTGGAGCCAGGGCCAGTGGCATGGGTGTATGGCCTGCACCTCACACACGCCAGGCATAATCCTTTATAAACCTGTGTGATTTCCCCGTATCCTGGGCCCAGCCCTGCTCTAAGCTCTGAGAAGCAGGGCCTATGTCATCCATCTGCTTAGTGGGTGTCGCCCCCGCCCCTGACCCCATCTGACTCCACAAAGGGCCATGCACATAGTGAGTGCTCTGTGGGGCTTGCTGAGCTGATCGGAAGGCCAGGCTGGGAACCCAGGTGGACAGACTGGCCATCTCCCATGGTCCTCTTCAGCAGCCTAGGCAGGAGCACAGGGAAGAAGGGAGGGAGAGTGTGTGTGTGTGTGTGTGTGTGTGTGTGTGTGTGTGTGTGAAGGAGGGGGCGCATAAAACAGAAACAAATAAAGAGTTCAAATGTGAAACGATTAAAAAAAAATAAATCGAAGGGAGTGAGATAAGGCAGTGGAGCCCCTGCTCCCTAGTTAACATTCATTGGATTGAATAATCAGGCTTCATTATCTCAAATTGTCTGCATATTTGCCCTCAAAATGCTAATTTACAGTTGGCTGGGAGCAGTCTCGGCCTATTTTGACTAAAATATTATTTCACTTTATTGAGCATTGTTCTTAGCTGTCGGGCATCTTGCTTTGCGAGGGAAAGGAGGGGAAGAAATAGAGGGAGAGAGGAAAACATTTTCTATCAAAGCTCTGCCCCGCTCAAGTCTGATTATGGGCTCCCTGTTTTGCGTAGAAATGGCATTTCTAAGCCTCCAAGTAAAATTAGAGTCTTTATCATTTTCTTTTAGGGGACAGACAGTTTATCACTAATCTCAGAGAAGGAAATAGAAATAATTTTTTTGTTTGTTTTACTGAAGGGATGAAAACTCTTGCTCATCACTCCCTCCTCCCTCCTCAGTGCTGAGGCAGCCAGGTCCTCCTCCACTTTCCTCTGACCTCCAAAGGCCCAAATTCTCTGCCTCTTGCCCTTCTCTGTCCTCCAGGCCCCAGTGACCAAAACAATGGTCACAGGCTACTCCTCACATCAGCTCTGGAGTTTGGCTGGAGTTTCCCAGAATCTCAGCTCTGAAAGTCTACAGATGTCAGCTCCACATTTAATTCTAGAATTGAGTTAGAAAGGCATAGCCTTCCTTGGAGCTAAAAGTCCATAAGAGTCCTTTCAAGTCTTTGTTCACACATGAGCACAGTGTTCCAGATGGCAAGATGGGGCTCTGGGCTGGGTTTTCAGTGTGGGGATGGGCTGCACTGAGCCATCCACATTCTCCACCCCCACCCCTGCCCCAGTGTCCCTGTGAATGGGGCCAGGAACTAGCGTGACCCTCATCTGGGTCAGCCCAAGGCTGGGCCAGTTCTGTCTGTTAGAGTCATGGGGAAAAGAACCTTAAAATCATTTTATCCCAACCTCCTGAATTGGATGACAAAACTGAGACCAGGAAGAAGTTAGTAGTCAGAGGTTACAAATCTAGTTCTGGGTCATCTTGGTGACTCGGATTACTGTTTGGAGGCTTCTCTTCTCTACCAGACTCCTTTCTGAATGCTCTTTTTGGTCAGCCATCTTTCTACTTTTTTTTGTAGTCTCTTCCCTGTCATAGTTCTTCTGTGGGCAGTGAAGGGCCATTCTGGCACTCTGTGAAGCAATAAGTTTCTAGAATGCTGGTACCTTCTACCCTGCTTTCACTGTGAAGGCTAGCCCAGAAGACAGTATGCCCAGCCAGCAGGCCTCCAGCTATCCTGCTCCAAAGCCATCCCCACCCCAGTCAGTCAGGCCTTCCCTCTCCTCCAAAGCCCAAGGAGGACATCCTCTTCTTAGCCCCTGAAGAAGCAGAAGTTGCAGGTTCCCAGGCCAAGGCCCGGGGTCACTGTATACAGCTGGGCAGGTTGTACATTGCACAAGGGTACCTGGCCAGGTGGGGAGAGGGGCTGAGATCCAGCTCTTGCTTTCTTCACTGAGTCCTGCGCCCAGCAAGACATGGAGCTGCCTCTGCCCGGAAGGATGCCAATGGGGCTAGCCGTCCAGAGCTGGCTCACTTCTCTGCCCCACCTGCCTAGCCATCTGAGCTCAGCCTTCTCCCAGCACTCTCTCCTTCTGAATTGTGCTGAGACCAAATGTGTTGCCTGGATTGAGATCCAGACTTGACATGTCCTGTCCACTCCCCTGCCCAGGATCTGTGTGGTGCAGGGGGCCTTGCCCTCTGTGTTCAATAGGATTGAGACATCCAGGCGCTGCCTCCGTCCACTCACGGCAGCCAGCACTTGTCCCAGGCTGGGTTTGCCTGCGCCCTGGTCATAACGGTTACTGCTATCCTTCGGCTTCCTGACCTCCTGACCCACTGGACTCCCAGGCGCTCCGTGCATGTCTCCCTAGCCAGCCCACGCCTGGGACAGCAGCCTCTGCCCAGGCATAGGTTAACTGGTCAGGAAATATCATCAGGCATTTTACACAGAAGTTTCCGGAAGGCAGCGTTACAATACAGCCTACGGGCACGACAGCCGCCCACGTGCACACAGAGCAGACATCACACACATACATCCCAGCCAGCACCGCACACACGGTGCAGACACACCCCACAGATACCACTCACCCTCGCCCTTAGCAAACACTACAAACACACAGACAGAGCCCAAGAGATACTACTTACACGCCCACGCTCAGCAGACACACACAGCCAACACCCCCCCCATACCAACCTACTCTCCTATCCAACAGAAGCCACACACACCCTCCACTGACACCACATACACACCCCTCCCCAGGCACGCACACATCCGTACATGGCAGACTCCACACACCCCCCCAGCAGATATCACATACACGCCCACCCATTCGCACGTGCTCTGTCACATTCACTGGAGTTGGTGGCCATGCACCTGGTATGATATGAGAAAGCTGAGAAGCCCCCCCAGCCCGCACCTACACGCACGAGGCAGTACTGCACCCTCATAATTTGCCTGATGCAGTTACTAACCACAAGGAGGAGAGTCCCCAGCTTCTGGGATGCAGGCCCCGGGCTTCGGCCCAGCTCTATCACGGTAGAGACATGTGACCTGGATCACCCTCGCCTCAACCAGAAATAAGGCATGAGGACTTGTCCAGTCTTCAGACGGGCGTGAGGGCCCTGGGTGCTCACCGTATTGCATACACTGAGTGCCGCCCTGGGCTGAGTGCTGCAGGCCAGATAAGGAATTCCGGGCCAGCCTTGTGCCCTGTCCTCAGGGAGACAGCGTCTGGCTGGAGAGAGACGCAGGGCTTAGTAACAGAGGATGTGAGAACAAACATATACCAATTGTGCATATTCACGCTCAGGCAGAAGGCCTGAGGATTAAATGGTGTTCAAGGTAAAGCAAGCAACCCCGCGGTGGCCACTGCAGCTGGCCATGTCCAGAGGGAAAAATTCAGACTTGGGGGGAGGAGGGTGGAAGATCCTGGGTCATTTATTCATTCATTAGCAAATTATTTATTCGGCATGCACTGTCTATCTGGGCACTGTCTTGGAGGAGTGAGATCCCTGCCTTGGGCAGCTCTATCCCAGCTGGGAGACAGTTGGGACCAACCAGGCAACGAGTGAGGATGATGTCAAGGTGGTGTCAGGTTAGGAGGCAAATCAGCAGGTAATGGGCAGTGACTGGGGCTCCCTTTGGCCGGGGCAGGGCTCCCTTAGGGCAATGAGGGCAGGCACGAGTCCAGGGTGAGGCAAGGAGGCCCTCCCTCTTGGGTGCTGACCCTGCTTTTGCACAACGTTGAGAGGGAGTGTCTCCTTAAATCTGTGCCCTCTGTGGTGGTGCTTCACTTGCCTCACCCTAGTCGCAGCCCTGTGCAAGGGTGTTAACGGGAGGGGAGGCACGTAGGCATGAGGTGCTAGGTCACTGTCCAGCCCTCTTACCCTGATTTCTCTCCTCCCTCTCTGTTTTTGTGTCCATTCCTGCAGCCCTCCACTTACCCTGGCCTGGCCTCTGCCTGCAGCCCTAGCTTTCCTTCCCTG
Source organism: Phoca vitulina (assembly GCF_004348235.1). Classification (NCBI taxonomy): domain Eukaryota; kingdom Metazoa; phylum Chordata; class Mammalia; order Carnivora; family Phocidae; genus Phoca; species Phoca vitulina. The sequence continues at coordinate 23,689,129 of NW_022589715.1, read as the reverse complement.
GGCCTCAGGGTGTGGAGGAGGCCCCTCTCCCTGAATCCCCCAAGGACTACAGCAGCAAGACTTGCCCCCACACAGAGAAGCCAAGCTTTGAACTGTCAGCTTAGGCCCAGGAAAGTCACTCAGCAGGCCAAGCCTCAGTTTTCCTGGCCTGGGGTGGCTGTTCTGGGAGAGAAAGAGGTGCATCCTGGAGGCCTGCATGGGAGCCTGGGAAGTGAAAGGGAAGAAAACTCACCCCTGCTGAGAACAGTCTTGTCCCTGGGGGGCCATCACGCAGGCTTCAGTGGGTTGCCCCCAAAGGCTCCCATATTACCCTATTTCTCTCTTCCCCTGCACTGGCCTTTCTCATTAGGGACTTGTAGAATAAGCCATGTCTATTTTGGCTTGGAGCACTTGGGGCTCTGCACTCCATCTCTACCACCATGTTCAGTGAATGAATGACAGAATGAAGCCACTGCGGGGCCCCGGACCCTCTGGGCGAACCACAGGAAGCGGGCCCTGGCCCCCGCAGAAGCACTGGGAACCTGACAGTGGTTTGGGGTACATAGGGACTTCCCAAGTCCAGCCAGTCAAGTCCAGCCAGGCCCCTGTGGATCCTCCCTCACCATGCTTAAAACAGCGTGGTCTGGGGGTCTCACTTCCCCAGCCTGGGGGTGTGCCTGGGCAAGTTTGCGGCTGTTCCCCTCCTCTCTCTCTCTCCCCTGGCAACCATCGATGCCCTTTCCAGGGACGTTCTCCGCCTGCAATCCAGACGGCCCCGCTGGAGAGGGGCTCCGAGGACGCGGGGAGGGAGAGGCGGGGAGAGGGTCCTGACTGCCTCCTAGGCCCAGGGTGTGGAGCGGGGCGCCCCTCCCGGGACTGGGCTGAGCCCCGGGCTTCGGCGCTAATCAATGGGCCGCAGCCGGCGGGAGGGGGGCCGGGCAGGAGGATTAGGGGCGGAGAAGGGCAATTACCCCCGATAGGCCGCGCTCCGGCTTTCCTCCCGCGGTGCGGCTCAAATGCCACATTTCGGATGCAGCGCCGCGCTCGGCCTGTTTGCTCGGGGAGCCGGGGCCCCGGGGCAGGAAACCAACTCGCAAGTGTATCGGAGATTAGGGCCCGCGGCGGCGGGGGCGGACGCTGGGCAAACACGCGGCGGCCGCCTCAATCCCCCGTCCTCGATTCCGCCCGCGGCAGTGCCGGCCGGGCCGTGACTCGGCGGCGTGCGGCTGGGTGGCGGGGCGGAAGGGGGGGCGGAGCCCGGGCCCCCTCCCCCGCCGGGGGGGGGGACCTCTGCTCCCGCCCCAGGAGAGGCTTGGCCGCTCCGAGGAGACAGGCACCGGGCGAGGGAGCAAAGCATTTTTTTCTTCCTTCCAATGTTAAGAATTTTGCACCCTTTCCTTAATGAGCGCACAGTGGAGGACCAACTCCCGTAAAAGCTGGCTTGGTACAAAAGGTCAAGGTGCGAGGAGGGAGAGAGAGGTAACGGGAGGGAGAGCAGGCCCGGAGAGGGGTCACGAGGCAAGGAAAGGGCGGAGGAAGGGGAAGAGGGAAGGCGAGAGGGGGAAACCTAGGCACGGACGCCTTTAGTCCCTCTGACCCTCCTTGATTAGCCTCCCAGGACCGGTTCTGACGCTCCCCTCTCCCCGTACCCCTAGTTCACCGTCTGCCTGCTGGGGTGAGGAACCCCTGGTTGGGTTTGGGGAAGGAAAAAGAGCCAAAGGTGGAGGTGTGAAGACGAGAGTGATGGGCCCCTCACCCGGGGGCTGGCAGCTTGGCGGCAATGCCAGTGGTCCCACGGCGGAGCAGCCCGGGGCCCGCGCAGCGCGGGACGGCGCCCCCTGGTGTCCAGGGGACGGCGCTGCTTGGCGGTGACCGCCGCCCCAACAGGCTTCCAGCAGCCCCAGGGGACATGTCCAGAATCTTAAGCCAGATCTTCCAGGGCCCCAGAGGTTGGAAGGACAATCTAGGACTCCCGAGCAAATCCTCTCCTGGGGTCCATAGGACACCCCCACACCAGCCTCTGCCACATCCCCAGCTAGAGCTCCTCCTGCCCTGCCCACCCAACTGACCCTCAATCCGTGCTCTTTCCTGTTCCCTGAACAGACTGATCATTCCTACAAATGCCTTTGCTCAGGCTTCTCAGAGGGTCCAAATCCTGCCCACTTACCAAGGGGCGAGTATGTTCCAACCCCTTCCTCCAGAAAGCCCTCCAGGGCTTCTCCAGCTCAGAGGCTCTTTGAACCAGTTCAGCATCTGATTTGGTCTTAGGATCCCTCTGTGAGGGGCCTTAGCCATCTGTCTTCTCCTTGAAAGACAGGTTATATGTTCTGTTGGAACTGGGGATAGAATTTCCCTCCACCTCCAGACAGATGCTGGAGCTTGAAAAAACAGTGGACCAGTGTCTGAGGCATCTGTGTCCACATGGGCCACTTTCCCTCAAGAGTGACACAGTTCCCCTCCCAGGGACGCTCACTGGTGCCTCACTCCAATGACTGGCTCCTCTGCCTCCAGCCTCAAACTGCTTTGGAATCGCTGCTCTTCTTGGAGGTTATGAAGTCCTTTCTCATGCCATTGACATTTCTGAATTGAACAAACAAATTGTCTTCCCTGACCTGTGTGCCCCTTCCTCTTCACCCTCCCCTAAGGTTCCTTAGTAAGCTGCTGGGACTTCCAGAAGTGACCAGTCAGGCAACTACCAGTTCCAAGAGTTGAAGGGTTCTAGCCTCACCTCCAGAGAGGCTGTGGCTAAACCCACCAGGAACTAGCCCTCACTGTGGGTGGACATTCCGGCCAGGTAATCAGCTTGTGGAGTGCAGTGCAGCAACATCAGCCAACATTCACACGAGCCTCTCTCTCATCCCAGAAGGTGCACATTTAAGAATCTCTCCTAACGAGTAACTTGCAGGGAGCACGCGCCCGTAAGGATGCTTGTCATGAGGTGAAATGGAAAACCATCTTAAGGTCCATCAGTGGTGGGCTGGCTCAGTTAACTATATTAGTACGCTGTACAACCATTTATTAAAAGTGGGCCAGAGCTGGGGTACCTGGGTGGCTCATTCGGTTGAGCATCCAACTCTTGATTCAGCTCAGGTCATGATCTCAGGGTCATGAGATCGAGCACAGCATCAGGCTTTTCACTGGGTGTGGAGCCTGCTTAAGATTCTCTCTCTCCCTCTGCCCCTCCCCCCGGCGTTCTCTATCATAATAAATAAATAAATAAGGCAGAGTTTATATATATATGGACACTTAGTATGTCCAATGCATACTAAGTGAGAAATAAAGCAAGTTGAAGAATAGTGCTATTGTTTGAGTCAATGATTTCTGTAAAGTCATTGTAATAAATGTGTGTTAGTTTATGTACAGAATAGAAATAAACTTGAAAAGTGATTATGGGAGGGCTTTCATTTTTTTTTTTTAAGATTTTATTTATTTATTTGAGAGAGAGAGAATGAGAGAGTGAGAGAGCACATGAGAGGGGGGAGGGTCAGAGGGAGAAGCAGACTTCCCGCTGAGCAGGGAGCCCAATGCGGGACTTGATCCCGGGACTCCGGGATCATGACCTGAGCCGAAGGCAGTCGCTTAACCAACTGAGCCACCCAGGCGCTCGGGCTTTCATTTTCTTAATGGTAATTTCAGTATTGCTTTATTTTTATGCAACATGTATATATTAGTTTTGGAATCAGAAAAGAACCTATACTGTCAGGACAGAAGGACCTTGGACACTTGAGGCTGGCAAGGGTTGTGGTCTGGGAGCAGGAAAATGGGTCCCCTGTAGGGGCACTGCCACCTCCCAGCTGGGACTGTGTAAGGGGAGGGTTGCTTTCCTTGTCTGCACCCCTCCAGAGTCCGGAGAGGAATCAGACGAAAAATGAGGTCTTTTTCTTTTTGACATTTGGGGATCTCCTGCAGTTGACTCTACATTACACTCTTCCGCCTGGGAGGTGGGGGATGCTTGTTTCTCCCCCGCCGTTAGAAAGTGTTGACGCCACCAGCCCGAGAGCAACGGTGGTCGGCGCGCACACTGCGTCCCTTCTTTCCCTCCCCACCCATACTCTACCGCCCTGTCGGGACACAGCGCGGCGCCCCTCCTCCTCAACTCAGGCTTCATTCCCTGGAGCTTCTGAGGGGTCTGCAGACCAAACTGATCCTAACGCTTAGGCTCCTATATAAGGGGCCTTGCCGCCTCCCGCGCCCTTGCCCCGGCTGCCCAGACACCAGGGGTCGGGGTGCCACTGGCAGCCAAGGCGCTGGCCGTCCGTATCACACGGTCTGCGCGCGCCCCCTGCTGCCTGCCGCGAGAGACGACAGTCTCCCCCTTCAGTCCGTAGGTTCCAGGAGCCCCCCACCCTCTCACGTCGTGGGGCGTTCTCACAGCCTCGCTGGGACCGTGCCCAGGAGGGACAGGCGCTTAAAAAGCAAAATGGTGCCTCCATGAATGGGATCAGCACCCCCTGAGGCTATCATCTCATTTCACAAGGGGCCTAAGTGACTTTCCTGGGTCTCGTCACACAGCAAGTTAGATGTAGGACCTGACCAGAGTCTAGGTTTCCTGGCAGCAAGTCCAGGCCCCTACAAACTACTGCCGGAACAGAGAGCTTAAATTCTCCAGGGCACTGTACGAGGAGCTCCGCAGAGACTGAGAAAACTGGGTCCTGCCTCCCACGAGCCTCTAGCCCCAGAGCAGGTACAGGTGCACAAACAGCCCAGTGACCAGCATCGTGCACCTATCTGTTCTGTCTCTGGGCTGAGCCTACCCAGGCAGCGAGCACTGACAGGACCCTCCCCAGCACCAAGTCCAGGTGTGGTCCCAGCCCACAGAAACACCAGCCCAAGAAAGCTCTAGACGCACCCCCACCCCCAGGACTGAGGCTGTGAGTTCCCTGAGGTCAAGGCCAGAGGAGCTTGGAAGCAGGAAAGAGCGCCCCTCTCTTCGGTCATGTACTAGCTGTATCACCTGGATAAGTGGCTTACCCTCCTTTCTGAGCCTTGTGTTCCCTATTTGTAAAGAAGTATTGATTTTTCACGGGTCGTGATAAGGATTCCCTGCTAAGATTTTTCCATATCCAGCACATAGCAGATGCTCCGTACATCCCCGAAAGATCTCCAGTCAGTCCCCAGAATGACCTAAGTGTGGCCATTAACCCAGAACAGCAGTCCTTTGCAGGACTGTTTGAATAACCAAAAACTGGACACAACCCAAATGTCCTTCAACAGTATAATGGAAAAATTGTAGTACATTCATCTTTGGAATACTCTACAGCAACGAAGAGTAATAAACCAGGGCTACATACACAAAACTTGCAAACATAGTGCTGCGTGAAAGAGACAAGCTGAAGAATGATAAGTACGGTATGATGCTACATATCTAAAGTTTAGGAGCATGCAAAACACCTCATGCTATATGTTGCTTATGGATAAGTAACTGTGGAGCAACTGCATGAGACCATGAATGGAAATGATAACCCCAACTGGAGTGGTAGTTAACTCCAGGGAATGGGACTGGAGAGAGGCTCAAAGGGGTTGCGTATGTGTCTGTAATGTGCTTTAAAAAAGAAAAACTGAAGTAAGTGTGGCAGAAGCTACAGTAAATAAAGTTCGATGGTGGCCTCTTAGGTATTTATCGTGTTTTTATCTATAATTTTCTTAGAGTTTGAAATATTTGATTATAATTTTGTAAATGGAGGGGAGGAAAACAATTGCCTACCTAAAAATAAGCCCTCTGATAACCTGCTTTCAGGAGCTCAGCCTGCTCATCTCCCCACTTGACCGTTCTCCTCCATCTTTCATCTCATGCACTGATGTTTTTCTTTCCCAACTAGAATCCACATGTATGTGACCCCCAAATCTACGTCCAGCCCAGAAACCTTCTCTGATCCAACACATTGTCCGGTGTCTCCACTGGCCCATGTTTCTCAGATACCTCATCTTCAAGACATCCAAAACTCTCCCCTCCAATTGCTGGTCGCCCACAGCTGTAAAGATGTGTGGAGAGAAAATATACACCCAAGCATCTTGTCGAGACTTTTGAATGCTGATGATAAGGAAACAATCTTCCAAGCTTTTCAACAACAGAGAAGGCTTTCTACAAATAAAAATTAACCTGACAACAGACTTTCATCCACAATGTGAAATTCTAGAAAATGGCTATTAGAAACCGTGAGACTTCGGCACATACAGCACCAAAGAGAGACCTTGAAAATAGTTTTGAATAGAAAAAGAAGAAAAGGAAGGAGGGAAGGAAGGAATTTATACACAATACTCTTATATAAATTTAAAACATATATACAAAACCACCCTACATGTTTCACATGGATCCATAAATAATAACAAATAGCAAATACACGAGAGAGAGGCTGATTGGGGTGGGGGGGGGAACTGGCAAGAGGATAAGGATAAAGAGGAAAAGACAAAAAGAGGAGTGGGGTCTGGTATGGACCTCTGAGGGTAATGGTCATGAAGGAGTAGGAGAGCCAGCTCTCTGCTTCTGAGGTCTAAAAGCAAAAAAGAGTCATTAAAAAAATGATATTAAATGCAGAAAAAAGATTGAGAGTCATTGGATTAAATGATGATGCAGAGTGACAGCAGGGAGAGCCTGTAAGAACTTGGATTCAGGTATGTATTTTTGCTTAGAAAAGTGCTAAGTTTCAAGTGATATGTGATGTGTTTGGCCCAAATCAATCCTTACCCAGAATTCCCTAGAGAAAGCTGACACCCTGGTGATCTTGAACCAGAAACTCAAGCTCATGGCAGCCTACCTGGCTCCTTTTTTTTTTTCTTTTTTAAGATTTTATTTATTTATTTGAGAGAGAAAGATAGCGAAAGAGAGAGCATGGGGGGGCGGCGTGGAGGAGCAGAGGGAGAGGGATAAGAAGACTCCACACTGAGCACGGAGCCCCATCCCACAACCCCGAGATCATGACCCCAGCTGAAATCAAGAGTCGAATGCTTAACCAACTGAGCCACCCAGGTGCCCCTACCTGGTTCCTTAGGGGCCCTGAAAGGAGCACCTAGCCAAAGGGGAAGACACTAATCAGGCTGATGAGCTGTTTCCTGCCCTGCTCACATCTCCTCCCTGATACCCACATGTATGTGTGCACAAGCCTCTGTTCTATGCCAGGAGCTGTATCTTTATTACTCATTTTAGATTTCACTAAATCCAACGAAGTGGGCTGTATTAAGTGAAGCTGACATCAGTTACATTCATTCATTTGGTTTATTCATTTAACAAATATTTGTGGACTGATCATTCTGTGCCAAGCTCAGTTTCAGGCACAAAGAGAAAAAGCAATAAACAAAGCAGATAATCTCTGTCCTTGAAGAGCTTATATTCTTGTTGAGAGAGATAGTAAAAATAAATAAGTAAAATACACATTTGTTGGATGGTGATAAGTACTACAAAGAAAAATTAAGCAGTACAAGGAAATAAGGAATATAAGACAAAGCAGAGAGGGTCAGGTCAGGGAAGACCTCATTAAAAAGGTGACATTTCAGCAAGGACCTTAAGAAGATGGGGAATGCGCCCTACAGGTATCTGGAGGACAAGTGTTCCAGGCAGAGAGAAGAGAAGTGCAAAGGCCCTGAGGCAGGAGTATATTTGGCCAAGGGAAAGCCAGAGGCCAGTGTGGCTGGAGCAGAGTGTATGCGTGCATATGCGGAGGGGGGTATTGAAGAGTAGTGGATGAGATTAGAGAAGTAAGAGTTGTCAAGGGCCTTATCAGCCCCTACCTGGAATGACTTGGGAAGTCACTGGAGGATACTGAGCGAAGAAGTGACATGCTCTAACCCGATCTACCAGAACCACGCTAGCTGCTGGGTTGAAGACTGGAGACGGGCAAGAGAACAGACAGGTAGCTACTGTAGTGATCCTAGCAAGAGACATGAAGCTTGGCCCACGGTAGCATCAGTGAAGGTGGCTGGATGAAGTCAGATTCTGGGTCTATTTGGAAGGTAGAGTCTAATGAGAATGATGCTGATGGATTGGATATGAGGATGAGAGAAAGACTGGACCCAAGGCTGACTGCGTTTTTTGGCCTGAGCAGCTAGAAGGATGAAGTTGCCACTTTCAGGGATGGGAAAAACCATAAGGGGAGCAGGATGAGAACAGATGAGGAGGCATGAGGCTCACTCTGTGACTGTGCACATGCCTGATGGAAGCCTAGGTCTGTCTGACTCGCAAGCCCTTTCTTCTTTTGCTCCCCCACACTGCCTCCCCGGAGAAAAGGCAAAGCAAGCAGGGTCCTGTCCTTGCCTCCTCTGCCTTCCCCCAGGTCAGCATATTCTGGGGAAATCATGCCTTCAAACACTGGGCTGTAGTTAGTTTTTAACCTGCTGTGGTCTGTAAGTTGGCTGCATCGTCAAAGATTCGTCCATTTAGTGAACAAGCATTATGACCTGTCATTGTTCTTAGCCCAAAGTCTGGCCTGTCACTCCCCTCCCGTCACAGCTCTCCCGTCCTGAGAAAGAGTCAGGCCACGGGATGTGTTTTGTCATCTGCTGTCATGTAGCTAACCACTCCCAAACTTGGTGGTTCAAAACAACAACTACTGTATTTGCTCACAACTCTGGGGGTCGGGAATTTGGGCAGAGCCCAGCTGGGATGTTCTGCTTCATGTGGTGTCAGCTAGGATTTCTTAGGAGGTTGCAATCCGGCTGGCTCCGCAAGCGTAGGACCTAGGCATCTGCACCGGGCCCCACGCTCAGAGAGGCCCTGGGGTTGATCTAATGCTCTGCTGTTGCTATTCTTGAAATTCATAATCATTTTTGAACAAGGGACCCTATGTTTTCATTTTACAGTGGGCTTCACAAATTGTGTAGCTGGTCTGGGTTGCTATCAGATGCCTGGGACTGGAGCATTCTGGATAGCTTCATTCACAAATCTAGGGTCTTGGCAGGGTTGGCTGGAAGGCTGGAACCTTTCTAAAACTCTCCACATGGCTAGTTTGGGCTTCTTCAATGGAAGCTGGATCCCACAAGTGAGCATCCCGAATGGCAACAGGAAGACTTCAGATCGTAAGGCCCAGCCTCAGAAGTTCCAGTCACTTTTCCCACATTCTACAGGCCAAAACAAGCCAGAGGGCTAGCCTCGATCCAAGAAGAGTGGCTGGGGACATGGCAAGGCCTCCTTGTAACAGATTATGTGTGAAGAAAGTATTATTACACCCATCTTTAGGAATATACCCTACCATATGATATGTGTGTCCTGTCTGCCCAACAGGCCAGAGAAGGATGTGTTTGCTGCTTCTACTCCTGCCCTCTCCCTCCCTCTGCCACACTCCCAACTGGAGCCTAGCTGAATTGGTTTGTCTTAGATAGGGCAGGGATCTGTTTGGTCCACTTAGACCCTGAAAATGACTAGAGGACTGGCCTTGAGCCAGAGAGTCTGTGAGGCCTGTTGATTACTTACCAAGTAAGGTAGTGGGAAAAGGGTGGGCTGGGTGAACAGGTGCAGGAAGCTTGGGTTCATGGTTCTACCCCTTTCCCTCTGAGCAATGAGGACAATTGGAAGGAGGAGTCCAAAGCAAGTATAGAGCCTTGCTACTCCAAGTATGGTCCCCAGACCAGCAGCACGAGCTTCACCTGGGGGTGTGTTAGAAATGCAGAAGCTAAGGAACCAACTCGGGCCTACTGAGTCAGATCTACAATTTAACGAGACCCCGAGGTGATCCGTATGCATGTTAAGGTGTGAGGAGCTGACAGACTCTGGAACAGCAGTTCTCACCTTGGCTGCCCAGTTGGAATCGCCTGGGAAGGTTTTATAAGTCCTGATGGCCTGGCCACACCCCAGACCAACTAAATCAGCATCTCAAAGTGGAACCTGCATTAAGATGTTTTGCTCCTCACTAGACAGTTCCCGTGGGGAGTGAGGAAGCCAAACTCCAAGCCCTTCCTGAGTGAGGACTCCGACATGCCTCTTCTCTGGAAAGCAAGAAGTCAGGGCTGAGCTTCCTGTGAGGTCCAACCCTCCTCACCAGGAGCTGTAGACGTTCATTTTCCCAGATTATACTCCAGACCCTGCAGGCTCTGGGTTCTGCCCATGTTCCCCCTTCCCACGTCTACCCCTATGTGTGAAGCCAGGACTCTAAGGGGCAGCTCTCCATGTAAGTGTGAACAGCAAACAAATCAGTCTGGACACAAAAAAGGCATTTCCTAACAGGAACCTCAGTTCAGTGCTGAACAAACAGGCAACCAGAGCCCCCGCCCCACTCCCAGACCTCCAGCTGTCAGCAAGGCTCAGCCTCTGCACCTGGCCTGGAACATGAGCTTTCCTGGGACTTCCAACGCTCCCTCCCACCCAGTTCTCTCCTAACCTGTCCCCAACCCTGGACTCAACCTCCCCCAGCCTTAGTAGGGGGTGGCAAAAGCTTGGTGACAACCCCAGAAACCCACCCGTGTGGATGAGGGGAGGTCTAGGCTGGTACTGCAGAGCCTGTGACAAGTCTGTTTTCTCCCTGCCCAACACCACCCAACATTTATCTGAAGACTCATACATCTCCCACTACCACCATCACATCTCCATTTTCCTTTCTTCTGAGCACAGAAACCTCTTTCTAGATGGTTCTCTCATCCTCTCCCCTCTCCAACTGCATCTGCTTACAAGACACTTGAAGAGGTCACACACGCTATAATCCAGTTCTTTTTATGTCTTTCTATTTCAACAATGCCCCTGAGTTTCTGCATCTTCAGATTGGGTTCTAATGCCCATGATGCAGAGAGGCGCTAAAGACATGGGCGGTGACTTTAAGAAAAAGAACCAATACCTTTGTTTGGTGTTGGAAGTTCCATCAGTTATGAGCAGTTAAAGCAAGGTAGTCTTTAAAAGAATTTATCCTCTTTCACACACACTCTTCCACTACAACGCCATCCCCCATTCACCCCAAAGGAAAAAAAAAAATCTCACCCCAAGGGCTGTGGGCAGGGAACAGAAATCAATTCAATGAAACTCAATTTCAACCATTTACATTGACACCCTCATCGTGGAATTTAGAGTCAGATGGACCTGGGTTTGAGTTCAGGCAATTCACCAGCTGTAAAACAGACCACCTAACTCTCCAAGATGTAGTTTCCTCCTCTGTAAAGTGGGAATAACAGCATGGCTGCGGGGATCAAGAAGGCAGCATGTGGGGGCGCCTGGGTGGCTCAGCCGTTACGCGGCTGCCTTCGGCTCAGGTCATGATCCCAGGGTCCTGGGATCGAGCCCTACATGGGGCTCCCTGCTCAGCGGGAAGCCTGCTTCTCCCTCTCCCACTCCCCCTGCTTGTGTTCCCTCTCTCGCTATGTCTCTCTCTGTCAAATAAATAAAAACCTTAAAAAAAAAAGAACGAATGAAAGAAAGAAGGCAGCATCAATATGCACCCCGCACAGAGCCTGTGGTAGCACAAGATTTGATAGAGGACCATCCCTCTTTCTTGGCCATTTCTTCAGAAACTGGAGGAATAAGGAAGATACAGAATTCAGTTCAGCAAATAGGTTTGTGCTTACTATGTGCTAGGCACTGGGGCAGGCATGGCTGCTGGCCAGAATGGCAGTGGAGATGCTGACTTGGGTCTTGGGTTGTCACAGGGGGTCACAGGGGCATGGTGTAGCACGAGCTGGAGGCTGAGTCCTGGACCAGTTTTCCCTTTTGTGCAAATCACTCCCCACTTAGTTGGGCCTCACTGTCCTTCCTTTTCAGCACAAGAAAGGGCTTTGGCTAGTTTGCTGCTAAGGGCCCAACCAGCTCTAAAGTACTCTAAGCAGGTAGAAAACATACTAGTATCACTGCATGAGGCTTGTTTGCCCCAGTCCTCATCCTTCCTCTCTGATCATTCCTTCTTCCCTCTGTCTTCACCCATCCTTAAAGCTGGGAGGCCCCGAGAGGCCCATACTAGCTAGCCCTTCTCTCTTCTCTCCCAACATTTTCTGTCTGCCTAATCTCACCTACTCCTTGCCTTCATAAGCTTCCCTCTCTTTGAAGGTTATCTGCAGAGGAAAGTTTCCTCCAAGGAGCCTTCCTGGATCTCTGAAGTTATAACTACTCTCTATCTTTCCTACTCCCATAGAATCTGCCCCTTTAGTCTGACAGTTGTGAATCCCTCCCCCCCACCCCCCGCCCCCAGTCATGAGATCGTGAGTTCCCAATGAGAAGAAACTGCATTCTTCATTCCTTTGTACCCCTCATTAACTCAGCACATAAAAAAGGCCTCAAACAAATAGATGTTTGTTAACTTCAGTCTAATTGAAGAGCCTAGGATTTCAGAGAAAGTCTTAAAAGCAGCATACATAAGAAAAAGTTAGGAAACAGTAGGTAACTGCAAAGTGCAATGTGTGTTGTCCGCATATATAGTGCTTCCCCAGTGTCACGGTGCGTCCCGGCGAGAGAGGAACAAACAACCCTGTTTGCTCTTGACCTGTCAGAGCAAGGGGATGCAGGAGGGGCAGCACAGGTGGGGGCTGGAGCTGAGGCAGCCAGGCAGGGGGAGGGGGTGTGGGGTTTCCCTACGGTAGCCCCAGGCCTTCTCATCCTGTGGGCTGGGCTTCCCTCCGGCCTGATGTGTGTGGGCCCTGCATCGCAGCCCCAGCCCGAAGACCTGCGCTTGCCCCACTTAGCACCTTTCTCCTGGATGCAAAAGCCACCCTTTGGAAAGATGAGAGAGGTGGAGAGACACCCTGCAGAAGAGAGGGCAAAAAGGAGAAAAGGGACAAGAATTTTCGAGGGTGTTGGGAGAAAGGGCAGCAAAGGGGCCCCCACAACACATCTTCTCCAACTTCCTAGGTCCCAGTGGCTCTAGGACCCTGACTAGGGCTCAGAATGTTGGTGTCCACAGCTGTGCTTTTTCCCTCAAACCAGAGAAAGAAACCTGTTCTCTACCTAAGTGACATAATCCAAGGGCCAAGCCTAGCAGTCAGTAAACATCAGCAATTAGTGTTATTACCCTTTTCCCTCCTTTTCCTCCTTCTACACTTCAAACCTATAGGCAAGTATAGAGAATAACGAAAAGAATATCCATATGCCCACTGCTACATACTTTATCAAACATCTATACTACAGTTGTTTTAAGAAATTAAATGTCACAGGGGCGCCTGGGTAGCTCCATCAGTTAACTGTCTGACTCTTGATCTCAGCTCAGGTCTTGATCCCAGGGTCATGAGTTCAAGCCCCGAGGTGGGCTCCGCGCTGCGCAGAGAGAGAGAGAGAAAGAGAGAAAGAGAGAAAGGAAAGAAAGGAAAGAAAGACAGAAGGAGGGCAGGAGGAAGGAAGGAAGGAGAGAAAGAAAGGAAAGGAGACAAAGGAGAGAGAGAAAAGAGAAAGAAAGAAAAGAAAAAAGAAATAAACTGTCATAGAAAATGGGCAGCCTATGTGCCCTGCCTAGTCCTGTTCCCTTCTTCCTCCTCAGAGTCTTCCTTATTTTATTTTTTTTAAGATTTTTATTTATTTGAGAGACAGACACACTGAGAGAGGGCGAGCACAAGCAAGGAGCGGCAGAAGGAGAGGGAGAAGCAGACTCTCCGCTGAGCAGGGAGTCCGATGTGGGGTCGATCCCAGGACCCTGGGATCATGACCTGAGCCGAAGGCAGACGCCCAACCCACTGAGCCGCCCAGGCGCCCCTCATCCTTATTTTAATTGCCGTAGTTTTCTTGCTCAACAATGTCTTTATATGCTTACATCACATATTTATGCCTTAGGTTATCCATGTTTTAAACCTTTTTATGAAGAGTGTAGTGGCTTTGTAGTGTGTCAGCTTAGCTAAGCTAGGACTACATTTCCCAGAATTTCCTTCGGTGCATGGCTGTGGGCTAGGGCTGGCCACAGCAGAAATCTGCATGATACTTGGCAACGGAAGTGAAGCCGCAGCTGCCTAGCTGCCCGTTTACACCGCGTAAGGCAGGCCCTGGGATGGCTCGTGCATTATGACAGGTTTGCTGGCTCACCTCGCTGATGGGGGAGGTGGGGGGAAAGCAGCTGGGCACAAAGCTCCTTTATTTCCCATCAGAGCCTCTTCAGTTTCCCCAACTCCGGCGCGAGGTGTGGATTTAGTCCTAAAACGAAGGACGAGATTCTTCTGCAGGTCACCTGCATGAACAAAGCTAGAGGCTTACAGATGGTGTGAGACTGAGGCAGTTTCCAGCTCTCTCTTGCTCTTGCTCCTGGGTTCCAATTTGTCCTTGCTCCCCCATTTCACATCCATCCTTCCTTCCCAACTGCCTGTCCCTGGATTTAGTCCCCAGCCCCAGACAAAGAAGTAACAATCTTATATAACCAGCTCCCCTAATTGGGTACAAATTCCCACGATAAAGTCCTTATTCTTTGTCATTCCTAGTCATCCTGCTTCTCAGATCGGATCCTGACTAATCCAGAATATGCTACCAGACATGGTTTCCAAGAAGATCAGAACCTTAGTGAGTGGTGGGTTCTCTGAATTTGGTCTGGATTATAGAATTGATTCTGTGATCTAAATAGATTTAAAGGCATAAATGAGGGCGCCCTGGGTGGCTCAGTCAGTTAAGTGTCTGCCTTCGGCTCAGGTCATGATCCCAGGGTCCTGGGATCGAGCCCCACATCAGGTACCCTGCTCAGCAGGGAGTCTGCTTCTCCCTCTCCCTCTGCCCCTCCCCCTTGTTCGTACTCTCTCCCTCTCTCAAAATAAATATTTTTTAAATATAAAGGCATAAATGACCCCTTACCAAGGATTATCAAGGGTTACCAGGGGTACAGGGATCACTGGTACTCCATGTCATAGAACAGGAGAAAAATGTTCTTTAAGTGATCACCTGTAGACAATTGTAATTTGGTGTTTATTGAAGTCAGTGTTTTGATTGACTATTTGCTTGAATATAATTACAATAAGATTGGTGGATTGTTAAAATGCCCTGAAGAATTTGGGGAAAGAATATGATGAGTCAGGGCTTTAAATTCTCATCTCAAGGTCCGTGTAAGGGACCTGAAAGTTTCTATGGCTGACCAAAGAATTCCTTTTACAGCAAATGAGGAGCAACAATGGGCTCGGGCTCATGGAATTTACTGGTCTTACCATGTTCCCCATCACCCTGAAGCAGCTGGCCTGAGGGAAGAGTAGAATGGCCTTTTGAAGCCTCGGTTATCGTACCACCTGGGTGGCAACACCTTGCAGGGCTTGGGTCATGTCCTTTGAGATGCAAGATGTTCTCTCAGTCAGCAACTGACATATGTTGCTGTTTCTCCCAAAACAGGGATTCATGGGTCAGGAAGCAGAGGTTAGAGATGAGAACAGCTTCCCTCAACATAACACATGGTGCTTCTCTAGCAAAAAATGCTGCTTTCTGTCTCTGAAATGTTGGGTTCTGCTGATCTAGAGGTATTAGTTCCCCAAAAAGAAATATTTCCACGGGGAACACAGAAGTGGTTCCACTGAGCTGGACGTTGACACTGGACTTGCTACTTTGAACTTGTCTCGCCAGTGAATCAACAGGCAAAGAAGAAGGTTATTGTCCTGTCTGGGGTGACTGTCTTGACTTCCAAAGGGGAGAATGGGGAGTCTCTTGGTATTCCCATTCCTGTGATTAAAGTCAATAGCAAAACTACCACAACCCAATACAGGAAGAAGTGTTAGGGGTCCAGACCAGAAGCCAAGGTCACCTCACCAGGCAGGGAGTATGAAATGGGAAGTGGAAGAGTATTTATAAATACCAGCTAAAACAGTTGCAGAAGTGAGGATGAAACTTTTCTTCTTATTTCAATGTAAATATTTTTTTTTTTTTTTTTAAAGCGTTTATTTATTTGACAGAGAGAGACACAGCGAGAGAGGGAACACAAGCAAGTGGAGTGGGAGAGGGAGAAGCAGGCTTCCTGCGGAGCAGGGAGCCCGATGCGGGGCTCGATCCCAGGACCCTGGGATCATGACCTGAGCCGAAGGCAGCCGCCCAACCGACTGAGCCACCCAGGCACCCCAATATTTTTATGTTTTAATAAAAATATTTCCTTCCCCTCCCCATTCTCCTACTGTCTAAGTAAATTTTTAAGATTGTCAGTAATTAAGTTACAGGATATCACAGCAGAAATGTGACTCAGCTAGAAGAGAAATGAACATCACCGAAGTGTGAATCAAGAGACTTTGTATCTTCTTTGGGTGGGGAGCATTAAGAATGTACTTTTTCTTTCTCCATATCGATAACCACTTGATCTCACACGTTTTCATTGTGCAAGGGATAGATGCATCATGTTAAGCAGAAGTGCAAGTTTGCTATCATTTGCTTTCAAACTTTATTTCAAAGTTAAGCATAGTGAAAACGGGTATTTGTGGATGCCAAGTTGACCAAGGATGGACTATGGTGGCTTTGTACGGTGTCAACTTAGCTAAGTTGAATCTCACTTCCTAGAATTCCCTTTCCTGTATGGTTCTGGGCTAGAGTTGGCCACAGGAGAAATTTGCGTGACATTTGAAAAGTAGAAGTGAAGCAGCCATGTTTATTCTTGAAAGGTCACTATAGGGTCAGGGTCTCCATTCTGTTCCACTACCCATTCATCTATCGTTATGCTGATATCACACCATGTTTATCACTCTAGCTTTATAAGAAGTGTTGATATTGGGTAAGGGGAGTTCCTTCATCTTATTCACTTTATTCATACTGTCTTAGATATTCTTGGTGCTTCAGTATATAGTTTTTGAATCAGTTTGCCAAGTTGTACAATTCCATAAATTTTAAAAATTCTACTTGCCTTTAAGATAATTTTGGGAAGAACTGTCATCTTTTGACATTGAGTCTTACCATCCATATATTCAGATCTTATTCTATGTCCTTCAATATTGCTAATTTTCTCTGTAAGCATTTTACACATCTCTTAAGTGTATTCCTGTGTATTTTATAGTTTATGATGCAGTTACAAAAGAGATATTTTCAATTACATTTGTTAATAATATTTACCTTTACCAATTCTTATATATTGATCACATTTCCAGAAATCTTTCTCTGTGGATTTGCTTAATTTCTCTATAGATAATCATATTGTCTACAAATTCTTCCAATTCTTATATATTTCTTTTTGTGGCTTATTGTATTGGCTAAGATTACCAGTACAATGATAAATAGACACTGTGGTAATGGATATACATGTCTTATTCCTGACTTTAATTGGCACTGCTTCCGAAGTCTTATTTTTAAATATGATCCTTGCTATAGGTTTTTTTTTTTTTTTAAGATTTATTTATTTATTTGAGAGAGAGAGAGAGAGCACAGGTAGGGGGAGTGGCAGGCAGAGGGAGAGGGAGAAGCAGGCTCCCAACAGAGCAGAGAGCCCAACATGGGGCTCAATCCCAGGAACCCAGGATCATGACCTGAGCTGAAGGCAGATGCTTAACCGACTGAGCCACCCAGGCGCCCCTTGCTATACGTTTTTTGTGACTATTCTTTACCCTTTAGTTTGGTAAAAGGTGTACTTTTTAAATGAGTTGAATTTTATAAAATGTTTTCTGTACCTATTGGTACAGAATAGGTACCTGTTTTCTGTACCTATTTATAAAATGTTTTCTGTACCTATTAAGATTATATTTTTTTTCAACCTGTTTATACAGAATACTATTTTGATGACTACCCTTACCCTTAAATTTACTAAAACTTTACTTTTTTTTAAAGATAAAACTTTACATTTTTAAATTATTGTAGAAATTGATCAAATGTTCCTTCTGTATCTATTTTTTTTTTCCTTCTGTAGCTATTAAAAGTGTTATATATTTTTCTCTAATCTGTTAATATGGTATATTCCTTAAAAGATTTTATGATGTTGGGGCATCATTTTTTTTATATAAACTGCCAAATTTGAATTGCTAATATTTTATTTAGCATTTTAGCACCTTAGTATCTTAAGATAATTGGTTTATGATTTTTATCTTGTAAACCATCTTTTCCTGGTCTGAATATCAAACTTAACACTATCCTTAAAAATGATTTAAGTTAAAAAAATGATCTGGGTAGCTTTCCCTTTTTTCAGCTCTCTGAGAGAGCATAAAATCAGGACTACTTGTTTTATAAAACTATTGGGACTGGATTCTTTTTTGGGAAGAGGGGAAAGTGGTTCATAAAATGTTAATTACTAATGAACAGTTAGTGGTATATTGTTTTCTATTTTTTCCAAAGTCAATTTTGACAACTTATATTTTTCTAGAAAATTACCTTTTTCATATAAGTTTTCAAGTGTATTGACAATGCTATTCATGATAATTGCTTACAATGGAATAATCTTTGTTTACAACCTTACTATGTCATTCCTTATAATTTTTATTATGCCTTTTCTCTTTTTACTCTTGATAAATCTTGATAGTGGTTTGCTGATTATATTATCTTTCCCAAAGAACCATTTTGGGTGATTTTGTTGATCTTCTCAACGTACTGTCTTTTTCTATTAACTGCATCAATTTTTTCTATTTCATTACTTTTTGTTTTTATCTGCATTTTTCTTCTATTTTCTTTAATTTTTTCCCCTATTGGTTTTTTCCCCACATACTTACGTTGAACACAATTCATTTTTTGCTAGTCATTATTTTTATTGTTGCTCTTTGTTACAGAAATTTTTTTTAAAGATTTTTATTTATTTATTTGACAGAGAGAGACACAGCGAGAGAGGGAACACAAGCAGGCTTCCCGGGGAGGGAGAAGCAGGTTTCCCCCAGAGCAGGGAGCCCCACGTGGGGCTCGATCCCAGGACCCTGGGATCATGACCTGAGCCGAAGGCAGACTATTAACAACTGAGTCATCCAGGTGCCCTGTTACAGAAATTTTTAAATATAAACAAAAGCATAAAAGAGTACTATAATGAGGGGCGCCTGGGTGGCTCAGTCATTAAGTGTCTGCCTTCGGCTCAGGTCATGATTCCAGGGTCCTGGGATCGAGCCCTGCATTGGGCTCCCTCTCCCACTCCCCCTGCTTGTGTTCCCTCTCTTGCTGTGTCTCTCTCTGTCAAATAAATAAATAAAATCTTTAAAAAAATAAAAAATAAAAATAAAAGAGTACTATAATGAAACTCCATGCACTCATCAGCCAACTTTAACAATTTCAACTCATTGCCAGTTTTGTGTTAGTCAATCACCCACCCCAGATTATTTTGAAGCAAATTCTGACACCATATATTTTCCTGTATAAATAGTACAGCAAGTTTTTCTACAACATACGGTATTATTATATTTAACCTAAAAAATCATTATCATACCTTAAAAAATACCATTATAATACCTAAAAAAATACACCAATAGTCTTTAATGTCATTCAGTTTCCAAGACTCAAATTTCCTCAATTACTTCATAAATACTTATACAGTTTCTTTGACTCCTAATAAGGTCCAATAATTGCAATTGGTTAATATGTCTCTTATGACCCTTAAACTATAGGTTCTCTCTTCATCTTTTTTTTCTTCCACTTTATTTAATTATGAAGATGGGCAGTATGTCAAACGGAGTGTCCCATAGTCTGGATTTGGCTGATTGCATCCCTGTGGGGTTTAACATGTTGCTCTGGCCACCATATTTCCTGTGAATTGGGAGTTAGAGCTAAAGACTTAATCAGATTTAGATTTGTGATGTTAAGGACCAGAGATGATCATGGCCACTATACCTTATGCTGCTTTCTGTCCTGTCATTTTGGTTGTCAGAAGTTTTTTTTCTAGCAGATTCTTCAGGCAGAGATTGTGGGAACAGTATTTTCATATTGTTTTTTTTAGCCCTTCACAAAAACATCTTTAAGAGCAAATTCAAGAACCACGAAGTTGGGAAAGCTATCCTGGCCTACCATCCCCTTCTGGTTTAGAACCACTCATCTCCTTTAAACATTGGCTAAGGTTCTCTTTTATGTTGTGTTAATGCTTTTGGATTTGGACTTTTTTCTCCTATTTCTTTTGTATTTTCTGTTTACCATTCTTTTAAAAATTTGTTCACTTCCTTTATTACCTTCTAGAGAAATGATAAAATTTTCCACATATATACTGCCCCCCTTTTAAAATCCTTTGCTGGTTTGTGGGCGCCTGGGTGGCTCAGTCAGTTAAGCGTATGACTCTTGATTTGGGCTCAGGTCATGATCTCAGGGTTGTGAGATCGTGCCCCACATCAGGCTCCATGCTGGGCGTGGAGCCTGCTTGGGATTCTCTCTCTCCCTTTCCCTCTACCTACCCATCCCTGTCTAAAAAAAAAAAAAAAAAAATCCTTTGCTGGTTTGGAAGCATGGATTGTATTTCTCTTCTTTTAGTCTTTGTCCATAAATTTTTTTAAATGTTTTATTTTATTTGAGAAGACAGAAAGAGACAGAGCATGAACAGGAGAAGCAGAGGGAGAGGGAGAAGCGCACTCCCCACTGAGCAGGGAGTCCGATGTGGGGCTCAATCCCAGGGCCCCAAGATAATGACCTGAGACAAAGAGGCTTAACCAACTGAGCCACCCAGGTGCCCCCATAAATTTTTAATATACAATCTTAACTATTATTTTTGCCTACTAATAAATAAAATTAGTCAATCACCTTAACAGGCCATTGTTTAATATGCTCAATTTTATTATCGCTGTTGAAAGTTTAGTTTTCTGGGCGCCTGGGTGGCTCAGTTGGTTAAGCAACTGCCTTCGGCTCAGGTCATGATCCTGGAGCCCCGGGATCGAGTCCCGCATCGGGCTCCCTGCTCAGCGGGGAGTCTGCTTCTCCCTCTGACTCTCCTCCCTCTCATGCTCTCTGTCTCTCATTCTCTCTCTCTCAAATAAATAAATAAAATCTTTAAAAAAAAAAAAAAGTTTAGTTTTCTAATTTAAAAAAATATTAATAATTGATAGTTGATGAAAATTTATTGACAAATTAATAGATCTCTATGCTTATTTTTCTTGTGCCTCCTGAATTTTGTTTTTTCTTGCTAACCTACTCTTTAATATGTCTCTTATAAGGAAGGGTCTTTGGGTAGGAAACTAAGGCTGAATAATATTCCATTGCGTGTGTATAACCACATTTTGCTAATCCATTCATCCATTGAGGGGCACCTGAGTTGCTTCCATGCTTTAGCTATTGTGAATAACGCTACTGTGAACACGGATGTACAAATCTGTCTTCCAGACTCTGCTGTCAATTCTTTTGGGCATTAATTTTTATTAATTTAGAATGTCCTTCTTTGTCTTGTAACCTTTTTTGATTTAAAATCTATTTTGCCTGATATTAGTATAGCCACACCTGCTCTCTTGGTTACTATTTGCATGGAATATCTTTTTCCATTGTTTCACTTCCAATCTGTGTCTTTGGATCTCCAGTGAGTCTCTTGTAAACGTAATATATTTGGATCATTTGCTTTTATCCATTGTAAAGGGTTCCAATGTCTCGACATCCTTGCCAGCACTTATTGTTTTCTGTTTTTTTGGTAGTAGGCATCCTACTGGGTGTGAGGCAGTATCTCATTGTAGTTTTGATTTGCATTTCCCTAATGTTTAGGGATGTTGAGCATCTTTTCATGTGGTAATTGGCCATTTGTACATCTATGATGAAATGTCTATTCAAGTCCTTTGCCTATTTTTTAATTGGGTTGTCTTTTTATTATTGAATTGTAATAGTTCTTTATATATCCTAGCTATAATTGGCTTATCAGATATGTGATTTGCAAATATTTTCTCCCATTCTGTAGGTTGTCTTTTTTTTTTAAGTTTTCATTTACATTCCTGTTAGTTAAAATACAGTGTAATATTAGTTTCAGGTGTACAACATAGTGATTCAGTACTTCCATACAATACCCGGTGCTCATCATGACAAGTGCATGTTGATAGTGTCTTTTGATGTGCAAAATTTTTTTTAATTTTTAAATTTTAAAGTCCAATTTGTCTATTTTTCCTTTTGTCACCTGTACTATAGTGTTATATCCAGGAAATCACTGCCACATCCAATGTTGTGAAGCTTTTGAATCATGGTTGTTTTTTTTTTTAAGATTTTATTTATTTATTTGTCAGAGAGAGGGAGAGAGAGAGAGAGTGTACAAGCAGGGGGAGCGGCAGGCAGAGGGAGAGGGAGAAGCAGGTGCCCCGCTGAGCAGGGACCCAACATGGGGCCTGATTCCAGGACCCTGGGATCATGACCTGAGCTGAAGGCAGATGCTTAACGACTGAGCCACCCAGGTGCCCCATAAATAAAATCTTTAAAACAAAAACAAAACAAAATCAAGAGTTGGATACTTAACTGACTGCACCACCTAAGTGCCCCAGAGAGCTTTCTTGTTTTTGAACGTAAGTATATATAACTATAAATTTCCCCCTTAGTAGCATTTACACTGAGTCCCATGAGGTCTGGTATGTTGTGTTTCATTTTTTTCATCTCTAAGCATATTCTTATATCCCTTGTGATTTCCTTTTTGATCTATTGTTTGTTTAAAAGTCTGTTATTTAGTTTCCACAACTTTGTGAATTTTCCAGTTTCCCTTTTGTTATTGATTTCTAATTTCATCCAACTGTAGTTGGAGATGATTTATATGGGATCTATCTTTTAAAATCCATTGAGACTTAATCTGTGGCCTAACATACGGTCTATCCTAGAAAATGTCCCATGTGCACTTG
Organism: Phoca vitulina; assembly: GCF_004348235.1. NCBI lineage: Eukaryota > Metazoa > Chordata > Mammalia > Carnivora > Phocidae > Phoca > Phoca vitulina. The sequence continues at coordinate 23,666,644 of NW_022589715.1, read as the reverse complement.
AGGGAAAAAAATGTGTATTCTGTTGTTGGGCAGAATGTTCGGTATATGTCTGTTAGATCTAGTAGTTTTATTGCGTTGAGTCCTCTGTTTCCCTACTTTACCTTCTGTCTGGTTGTTCTATCCATTATTGTGACTGGGGTACTGAAATCTCCAACATTTATTGTAAAACTGAGTATTTCTCCCTTCAATTCTATCAGTTTTTGCTTCATATATTTTGATGGTCTCTCATTAGGTACATAACTGTTTGCATTAAAATTCTTGCCATATTGACTGGAGCACCTGGGTGGCTCAGTCGTTGAGCGTCTGCCTTCGGCTCAGGTCAAGATCCCAGGGTCCTGGTATCGAGCCCCGCATCGGGCTCCCCACTCCGCGGGAAGCCTGCTTCTCCCTCTCACACTCCCCCTGCTTGTGTTCCCTCTCCTGCTGTCTCTCGCTCTGTCAAATAAATAAATAAAATCTTTAAAAAAAAAATTCTTGAGGCGCCTGGGTGGCTCAGTCGTTAAGCATCTGCCTTCGGCTCAGGTCATGATCCCATGGTCCTGGGATCGAGCCCCAAATCGGGCTCTCTGCTCGGCGGGAAGCCTGCTTCTCCCTCTCCCACTCCCCCTCCCACTCCCCCTGCTTGTGTTCCCTCTCTCACTGTGTCTCTCTCTGTCAAAAAAAATAAAATATTAAAAAAAAAAATTCTTGCCATATTGAAATTTTTATTAATTTAGAATGTCCTTCTTTGTCTCTTGTAACCTTTTTTGATTTAAAATCTATTTTGCCTGATATTAGTATAGCCACACCTGCTCTCCTGGTTACTATTTGCATGGAATATCTTTTTCCATTGTTTCACTTCCAATCTGTGTCTTTGGATCTCCAGTGAGTCTCTTGTAAACGTAATATATTTGGATCACTTGCTTTTATCCATCTGTAAACCTCTGCCCTTTTTTCCCCTACATATACAGTAACTTTTATCTTCAGGCACCAGGCCAAAGTGAAGAGGAGTTTTGCAAAAGACTGTAGGCACTTCTATTCCCCTACCCTTTGGGAGAACAAATATGAGAACCATCCTTGTGAGGTGGTATCTCCTGATGGAGGGGACAGAAGTTGCTTTCACCTCTACTTTCAGCAAAGGGTACTTGTAGCTTCGGATGGCAGGTGTCAAATTCTGTAATACTTAACTTTATTTTATAAATACAACAAATGTAAAACTAAATGATGATGATATGGTATTTTAACCCAACCCAAATAGGAATTTCATAATTTGATAAGTCTGATTGAAATAACTGTTCAATACAGATAATACAAACTAAGAAAAAGATCTGCCAGCAGTCAGTGAAATGGATAATAATAGAACAGAACATTACATTTAAATATTTACACTGAAATCAAAGAACAGCAAATTTACAAAGGATACAGAGAATATGTAAATCTCACATCTACAAAGTAGTAAACTAAGACTCAAATGATTAAGTGATGGAAATAGCTTAATGCAGAGAAAAGCTTGTGTCAAACCCTAGTTTGGTCATTTACCAGCTGCATGATCTTGGCTCTTGTTAATTAACTTCTCAGAGTTTTAATTTCTTCACCTGTACAAGGTAAATGTATTATCTAATTTACAAAGTGGCTATTAAGATTAAATATGATAAAATACCCAGCTCAATTTCTCAAAGCCTAATAACTGCTCAGTAATTATTACAATCTTATCCAAAGTCACAAAACCTACTGGCAGAGCTGGTACTGGAACCCAGGTGTCCTGTTGGTTAATGTGCTGCCTTTTCCAAGGCTGCACTGTTTCAAGGCTTACATTTAAGTCATTTTATTTTTTTTTAAGATTTATTTATTCATCTGAGAGAAAGAAAGAAAGAAAGAGCTCTTGTGGTGGGGAGGGGCAGAGGGAGAGGGAATCTCAAACAGACTCTGTGCCAAGTGCATAGCCTGAAGCAGGGCTCCATCCCATGGCCGTGAGATCGTGACCGGAGCCAAAACCAAGAGTTGGTTGCTTACCCCACTAAGCCACCCAGGCATCCCTAAGTCATTTTAATTCTTTTTTTTTTTTTTTAAGATTTTTATTTATTTATTTGACAGAGAGAAACACAGCGAGAGAGGGAACACAAGCAGGGGGGAGTGGGAGAGGGAGAAGCAGGCTTCCCGCTGAGCAGGGAGCTTGATGCGTGGCTCGATCCCAGGACCCTGGGATCATGACCTGAGCCGAAGGCAGACGCTTAACGACTGAGCCACCCAAGAGCCCCATCCCTAAGTCATTTTATTTTTTTATTTTTTTTAAAGATTTTTATTTATTTGACAGAGAGAAAGCCAACCAGAGAGGGAACACAAGCAGGGGGAGTGGGAGAGGGAGAAGCAGGCTTCCCGCGGAGCAGGGTGCCTGATGTGGGGCTCGATCCCAGGACCCTGGGATCATGACCTGAGCAGAAGGCAGACGCTTAACGACTGAGCCACCCAGGCGCCCCTCCCTAAGTCATTTTAAAACTAAGGTTCAGTTCCATTGGTATACATATGGATGGACACATGCATATGACTTCAACCTATTTGTATTCTCTCTAGAGGACATAACTAGATTTCAAAGTTGACCTTTGATAATTAGTATTATGTTCATACATGAAGTACAGCACATTAATAGATCACTATATCAGTGAATTTGTGAATCTCAAACAGGAAGTAAGGGAGATCCTATGAAGAAATGCTCATGTGGAGCTCTCCTCCCTACATAGTACCCACCCCCCTTAATAAAAAAAAAAAAAAGTTGCTTTTTTCCAGTTAGACATGGTAGACCATACTCAGTGGAGTATGTCTGACTACCCTCGGGGTAAAAACAAAGAAGTTCTTTCTCATTGGATGGGATATACTCTCTGTCTTTTGATTGGAGAGTTCAATCCATTTATATTTAAAGTAATTACCAGTAAGGAGGGACTGACTTCTGTCATTGTGCTATGTGCTTTCTATATAGAAAGCCTTACAGCTTTTTGTCCCTCATTTCCATCACTACTGTCTTATTTTATGTTTGGTTTCTTTGGTTAGTGAAATGTTTAAATTCATTTCTCATTTCCTTTTATGTATATTTTATAACTATTTTCTTTATGGTTACCATGAGGATTACATTTAACATCCTAAAGTTATAACATTCTAATTTGAATTTATACCAGCTTAACTTCAATAGTGTAACAAAAACTCTGCTCCTTTACAACTTCATCTCTTTCAATTGTTGATATCACAAAATTACATCTTTATGCATTGTATGCCCAAAAACATAAATATTTTAAATACTTTAGTTTCTTAAATTATGTAGAAAACAAGATTTGGAGTTACAAACCAAAATTACAAAAATACTACCTTTTACGTAAAATAATTGTTTTTTTCTTTAAATGTATTTATCTCTTAAATCATGTAGAAAACAAAAAGTACAGGTACAAACCATTGTTACAATTAATTTTTAAATTTTTGTGTTTTTTAATCAATCAATACTTCCCTTTATAGCTTCAGATTTTGACTCATCCTTTAAAAATCTTTTCCCTAACACCTACACAAAAATAAATTCCAGACCTAAATGTAAAAGCTAAAATAACAAAGAATTAAAAAAATAATAACAGAATATCTTCATAACTGGGGCAGGCAAAGGTTTCTTTTAAAGGACCAAAAACAGATCATTAAACTTAATTAAAATTCGTAATTTTTGTTCATAAAAAAAACCAACAATAAAAGAATGAAAAGGCAGGCTACAGAATGGGAGAAGATATTTGCTTCTCTGTATATTGCAACAAGGAACTTGATCCCAAAATATCTATATCTATCTATATGTAAATCATCTTACAAAAAAAGAAAAGATAGTAACCCAACACAAAAATAAGCAAACTACTTGAATAGGCATTTCACATAAAAGATGATATCCAAGTGGTTGATAAGCTTATGAAAAGATGCTGAACATAAATAGTATTCAGGGAAATAAATTCAAATTAAAACCATATTTTGCTAGGGCGCCTGGGTGGCTCAGATGGTTAAGCGTCTGCCTTTGGCTCAGGTCATGATCCTGGGGTCCTGGGATCGAGTCCCGCATCGGGCTCCCTGCTAGGTGGGGAGCCTGCTTCTCCCTCTGCCTCTCTCTCTCTCTCTCTGACTCTCATGAATAAATAAATAAAACATTTAAAAAAAACAAAAAACCATATTTTGCTAAACTCACAAAGCTAGCAACTTTGCTAACCTCTCTTGCTCTATTTACTTATGTTTAAATTGGGAATATTAATGTCTGTCCTCAGGAATTTACAGTCTGAGGAGGAATAAGTGAAATAACAGAAAACAGATAACTATGTACTGAAATACAGTGAATCGTGTACTAAAAATCCAGAGCTAGAGGGGCGCCGGGGTGGCTTAGTCAGTTAAGCATCTGCCTTCGGCTCAGGTTGAAGGGTCCTGGGATCGAGCCTCATGTCAGGCTCCCTGCTCAGCAGGGGAGTCTGCTTCTCCCTCTTCCTCTCCCTCTGCCCCTGCTCATGTGCTCTCTCTCACTCACTCTGTCTCTCAAATAAATAAATAAAATCTTTAAAAAAAAGAAAATCCAGAGCTAGAGATACAGTGACTATATTCTTTACCAAAAAATCAACACAAATAGACTTAAAATGTTCTTAAGCCTTCCATCTTGTAAGTTTTATCTTGTTCTTTGTCAACTCGCCCTAATTCCAGGGTGCTTGCTCCTGCCAGATTAGCCCATTGCGAGTCTCAGTGCATAAAGTGACATAGACCAGACACTTTATCTTGGCCTTATAAATCTGTCCCCATCCTTTCACTGAACCCTTTTAAAGCTTAGCCCAGCTCATCTACCAATGTAAATAGCCTCTCTCCTCCTCATAATGGTTACCATTTAGCTAAAAACACCATCTCATTTACAATCCCATCAGGTGAGTATTATTTTCTCACCCAAGAGATCATTCCCATTTTACAAGACATTGGAGGCTTGGAGTGAATAATCCACTTATCTGAAGTTACAGAAATGTTCAGTGGCAAAGCTGAGATTTAAAGACAGGTTTATCCAATTCCAAAATCTACATTTTCTATCACTGTGCTCCACTGACCCCCAACAGCATGAGCTGTTACTGTCTTTGTGAGTCTGAAGAGGTGGGTGCTCGCATCCCTCCTCACAGGCATGCTGTTGGCACCTGGGCACTGCCATCTGCAGCGCGGGGGGGGGTCCTCGGGGTGGTACAGCCCCACCCTCTTAGAGGAAAAGCTCCTTAAAAAGAAATATGTTGGGGCGTCTGGGGGGGCTCAGTTGGTTAGGCGTCTGCCTTCGGCTGAGGTCATGGTTTCGGGGTCCTGGGATCGCGCCCTGCATCAGGCTCCCTGCTCCGCGGGGAGTCTGCTTCTCCCTCTGCCTGCCGCTCCCCCTGCTTGTGCTCTCTCTCACACACTCTCTCTCAAATAAGTGGGAAAGGAAAGGAAAAAGGAAAGGAAATATGTTGAGAAATGGAATGGTGTGTGCAGGATTTGGGAGTCAACTTTCACTTGATACCCCAGTGGCTCTTCTGAGTTTGCATCCCACCCACACCCGTTCCCCAGAGCTGTCACTGGTGTCTCCTCATCTCTGACCCAGCACCCTCTGGGCAGACCACAGTAATCCTAGACCTAGGACTAGCTGGGCCACCCACTGATGATTTCACCCACAATCTCAGGTTCCAGGCTGCCTGGGGGGTTTGTCCAGAAGGTGGGGCCAGTAGTTGCTGAAGTGGGAAGGAAGGCAGGGCAGGAGGCTGCTTTACCTCAGCCAGGTTCCTCTAGTCCCTACCTGGCAGAGCAGACAGGGGCATGTTGTGTCCCAAACAGCTGATGCCTATTGACAATGGCATGGAACTGCCCTCGACCTGACTGAGTAGTTTCAATGTTAGCCATTAATGTGAGGAGGCAGAATGCAATAGGAGCCTGGGAAGCAAGAATCCCTCTTAGCCCCACAATCACAGCACAACGCTCACCATGCACTAGGCTAATTCTAAATGCTTTACATGCGTTAACTCGTGTAATCCGCACAGCAACTCCACGAGGTAGCTACTAGTATCACCCACTTAACAGGTAAGGAAATACAAACAGTAACTTGTAGTTTGCCCAAGAACAACAGCTAGTAAGTACTGATTATTCATCTGTAAAACAGGGATACAAATGCCGGCCCTAAACCTACATAACTCAAGTTTTGTACACAACTCCTATGCATTGGTATTTCTTAAGCTGGAACCGTTATTGTTTTTCCCCTTCCACCTTTTGGGATATAAGAAAGATTTTTTTCCAGTGGGGCCCAGGTAATGTGGGTGCAGAAAGTTCCTGGAAAAAAATCCAAAAGAAATTGGTAACCATGGCGGTGTCTCCAGGCAGGGGAAACTGAGTGGCTGGGGGGGGGGGGGGGGGGGGGGGGGGGGCGGGGGGAGTATTTTTTTTCACTGTATTTATCAAGATATTTAAATTAAATAATACATTTTTTTTAAAAAAAAGGTCTGCTTAGTCCCAGGTGAATCTGGGAATCTGGCCGGGGCTTCTGCTTCAAAGATGGTGCAAGGATAAGGCCAGGCCGGCGCCCAGTGGTGGAGTAGCTCGCCCAGGACCACCAGCGAGCCACAGCGAGCTCAGGATCGTTTCCTGACCGCACCAGGGTGGGCATTTTCAAACGCGGAGGGACGAAGGGAGGGAGAGAGTACCCACCTTGACTTGGTGGCGCGCACGAGCTTTGGAAGGTCGGGGCGCCGCAGCACGCCGGAGGCACCCCCTGCGCGGCTGGAAGAAAAGGCCGGCCCCCCGCCCCGCCCTTCCCCGCCAAATTTAAGAGCCCTCGCCCAGCGTTGGGGCTCTTCCTGGCCAACAAGTTTCTCTCCCTTAGTGCAGGGTGCTTCCCCCTCGCCTCCCGCGCTCCCCGCACGGCTGCCCACAGGCCCTGGCTCCTCTCCCCGGGCCCGTCCGGGCGGGGATCGAGCCATGCCCAGCCCGGTGCCGCGAGGCCGCCGGCCGCCCACTCCCCCCGGCGCTCGGAACCAGCCTCCGCGCTCAGGCGGTTCCCCGGCGCCCCAGCGCCGCCCGGCCGGCCCAGGCACACCCCGCGCTCCTGGGCGCCTCGAGTCGTCCTTCTCCGTCGAAGCCATCCTGGCCAGACCCGCCCGCCACGCGCCCGCCGCCGCCGCCCCGCTGTCCGTTGCAGTCGGTGCCGCCGCGAGGCTCGGCACCGCTCCCTCCCGGTTTCCCGCGACGTGGCTGCCAGCCTACCTGGGCGTGGGTCTCCATCAGCCGTGCCCCCAGCCGCCCGGGCCGGGGCTCCGCGTGGCTCACTTCTGCGGCCTCCAGGGCCTCGGCGTCACAGGTACGAGGTGCCCGGGCGCCCGCGACCTGGGAACTGGGAACTGGGCGGGGCGGCTGTAGCGTGGAAGCCGCGGCAGTGGGCACAGGGTAGAGAAGTCCCTGAGTTTGAGGACCACGCACGGTCGGAGTGGGAAGGGGCCCTATGACTCTTGACTTTGCCGTGGAATCCGAGGCCAGAGGGCGCAGAGACCAGACCGCCGCCGCACGAGGCTTCCCCCGCACACACGCTGCGGAGGAGGGTGGAGGTGTGTGTGAGCGCGGGTGCGGCGCGGGACGTGCGGGTGGGTCAGAGGGGGCTTCGGTAGGCCCGGCCCGGGGGCTGGGGCTGCAGCGGTCCCCTCAGAAGGGATTTATAGTCTCTCGCCCCCTCCACACCCGCTTCGGATAACGCTTGGTAGCGCAGACTCCTCGCCAAAGCAGCTCTCTTCCCAAACGAACGGCCCCGTCTTAGCTGGGAGAAGCGGCTCCTGCGGTGGTGAGGCTCAGCGAGGAGCTGTTAAGGAGCTGACAAATGCCCAGCCCCCGGTGCCGCGCGCACGGCTCACGTCCGTGGAGCTTAGGCTCCACACTGAACTGCCCTGAGCCTGCTTGCATATAGCGCTCTTAGAAGGGGAACCTCGGGCTGTGGGGCGCAGGCACTTAAATCCCAGTGAGGATTTAACTGTTGACCTAACCTTCTTCTCTAGCATTAACATCCACCTACAGGAGTTTTTGCCATTTTTGGCAATTTGATTCATGCTTCCCCACCTCCCCTTGAGGAAAACAGGAGCAAAGTTAGTGCAAGCCTTGTCAACCCATACCAAGATCGATGTAGCACAGTCTTACTTGGTGCTTACTCCCTGGGCTCTCTCCCTTCTGCATTTCCATCCCTTTCTGCTGGGCATTCTCCACCCCACCCCATTCTAGGCTCTCAACCCTATCCGAATTCATGCCACTGCATATGAGCGATATGCGCATAGCTCCAAGCCAATTTTCCCTAACTTCCTCAGACAGCTGAGCTCTGAATTGCAGTTTACTGCTTTATATTACAGTGATCTCATTTCCAAGTTAGTTTTTGCATAGTTATTACATTCATACAGTTGAAACTTCAAAATGTTTACGAAGTTAGATGGAGAAGAGTTTCCCTTAACATTCCTGTCTCCCAGTCACCTGGTTAACCCCACCCCACAAGCAGCCAATGATACCAGTCTCTTTATTCTTCCAGAGATGTTTTATGCATTTGTGTGTGTGTGTGTGTATACATATGCTCTTTAGGCTTAGAGCTGGCTCACTGCTCAGGCCTCTGGGCCACCCCAGACTGGGCTCCAGCAGAGGAACTTCAGGACACTGAGAGACCCCAAAAGAGGGTTCGGACTATGTTTAACTTGAAGCAGCTGGAAGAGTTGGAGAACGTGTTTACAAAGCAGCACAATCTTGTGGGGAAGAAGAGAGCTCAGCTGGCGGCCCAGCTCAACCTTACGGAGAATCAGGTGGGAGCAGGGACTCCTGCGGGACTCGGGCTATACCTGGGGGCTGACGCTGCTCTCCAGAAGGCCCTGGGTGAGGTTGGGGGGAAGACATGGGCCTTCTTCCTCTGTGCCAGGCCACTGGGGGAGACAAGCCCTAATCACTAGCACACTCCCTACATGAATGAGGAAAATAGTCCCACTTGAAACCACATTATGGGAACAATACATATTAATCTAGAACTTTGCATGTTAAAAAAGGAGGTGACAATGAAATTATGTTCAAGGGACTAAATATTTTTTTTTAAGATTTTATTTATTTGACAGAGAGAGATAGCAAGAGCAGGAACACAAGCAGGGGGAGTGGGAGAAGGAGAAGCAGGCTTCCTGCTGAGCAGGGAGCCCGATGTGGGGCTCGATCCCAGGACCCCAAGATCATGACCTGAGCCGAAGGCAGATGCTTAATGACTGAGCCACGCAGGTGCCCCTAAATATTAAAAATAATAAACATTCACTTGACCTCCATATTCTCTTCCAGCCACTACACCATTTTTCTGCTCTTTTCATAGGCAGACTTCCCAAGAACTTGTTATAGTTCCTCTCTCTATGTCCTCACTTCCCATCTACGTAACTCATTCCAGTATGAATTCTTTCCCTCCCATTCCATCAGAACTTCTCCTCAGGGTCTCTTAATGACCTCCATGTTTGCCAAAGTCAGCAGATGCTTTCCTTTCCTCATCTTACTCCCCACTTAGTACAGTTGACTACTCCTTGTCTTATTGACACGCACTTCTCTTGGCTTCTGGACACTGCATTCTTGGTTTTCCAGCTCTCTGGCCACTTCTTCTCTGTCACCTCTGTTGTAGGGTACTCTTCTCTTTGTGACCTCATATTTGTCATCCACCCCTCTAGCTGATCTCATTTAATCCCATGGTTTTAAATACCATCTATAAGCCAACAACTCCCAGGTTTGTACCTTAGCCCACCCCCTTTTTTTTTCCTCCCCTCTCTCGCGTGTACATCTACCTAACTTCTTGAGGTCTCCACTTGGATGTCTTCTGGGTAGGCATTTCAAACTTAACAAGTCTAAACCTCAGTTCTTGACTTTTTTTCTCTCCAGATCTGTTCCTTTCCCTACTCATGGCCCCACCATCCGTCCGGTTGCTCAAAATACCAAGTCATCCTAGATCCCTCCTCTCCCACTTCCAATCTATCGCCAAGCCTTGTCACCTGTACCTCAAATACAGCTGGGATCGCTTCATTTTTCTCCACTGCCCCCAGTTCATCCCAGCTCTTTTTGGATCATCGCAATAGCCTCCCAGCTGTCTCTCTGCATCCCCTTTCGTCCATTCTTCACAAAGCAGCCTGGTACACAATTCACTTGAGGTGCAAACAGGACTATGTCACATCCCACTTAAAAGCCTCAAAACTGATACTCCTTACCCATAGCCTCCATGGTCCTGGGTGATCTGGCCCCTGCTGACTTCTCCTACTGTCCGTTTCTTTACTTCTCTATCTCACTCTCAGATACTTCAGCCTCTTTTCTGGTCCTCAAACACCCCAAGCTTTCCTATAAGTTGTCTCCTGATCCAGCCTGCTTTTCTTTGTCCTCATTAAACTGGCCTCTTATCCTTTGAGCCTCAGCTTAAGTGCTGGTTCCTCAGGAAGGTTCAAACCCCCATTTGTGTTTTTGTTTCCATGTTTGTTATTTGTCTCTCTCTGGACTCTAAGTTCCATGAGGTCAGGGACCATACCTCTACTGCTCACCCCGTATCACCATCACTTAGGATGGTGCCTAGTACATAATAGGAGCTCAATAAATATTTGTTGGATGAACAAATGGTGTCTGAAATTCTAGGGAAGGGTGTTTTGGAGGAGATGCTTCTTTTAGAAGAAAGAGCAAATGTGGGCACCGTGGAATAGGGGAAACCGTGGGACTGCTGGTCACATTCTAATCTCTGACCATTGCCTCTGATTGTAGGTGAGGGTCTGGTTCCAAAACCGCAGGGTCAAGTATCAGAAGCAGCAAAGGCTGAAGCTGCCAGCTGCGTCTGCCATGGCTGCCTCCCAGGATGAGCCCTCCAGGAGCTCTGATGACAGCGTCCAGAGAGAAGACACTGAGTCAGGAGTGGACAGCTGAGGACTGGGACAGAGGCTCAACCTAGGCTGTCTGAGCTAGTTCTTCTTGGTGGCACTCACTGGAACTGAGCTTTTTTTCTTCATCTGTATAATGGGTGCACTGACAGCTTCGTCCTCCCAGAGCTGACAGGATGTCTGTAAAGTTGTTACAGTGTGCCAGGCCCAGGCCTAAGTGTTCAGCAAGTGTTAAGGTTTCTAGGACTCACCTAGAGGTGGGTCCTGGGGGTGTGGTGTTTGCACCAGCACTGGCCTCTCCAGGGATTAATCTTTTCCTGGTCTGGCTGTGGAGAAGAGGCCTCCTTGAATCAGTGTCTGGACCTAGAAGCCTCCTCCCCACCAGAGATGGTGGAGTTGAGAGCGAAGAGGGGGGAAAGGTAAACCAGTTAGCCTCCTACCCCTCAGAGTTTCCCAAAGTTTTGTTTTGTCTGAACTGTTACCATTTTCAGGAGCTCAGCCCCAGCTGCCTACTTAGGAGCAGACATGCTACCCTGACTACCATCTTTTTCCCTCTAGCTACCCACCTTGACACCTCTCCATCATTACATAAAATAGAGCAGTTTGGCTCTGCCTTTGTCAAGGCAGGCATCTTGTCACAAACTCTCCTGTATTTCCATGAGACAGTTATAATTTCTCCCCCTTCAAGACCCTAACTCATGGTTCCCTTTCCTTCCCAGGAAGCTGCTCAGTTTCTAGGAAGCCTACTGATAGCCTACTCCTGTGAGGCCAGTCACCAGCAATTCCAGAGCTGATTTCTTTAATGCTTTACATTCCTGGGCAGGCCTCTGTTGACGGTATTGATAATCTAGAATGGCTTCTGGGTACTGAGGTGTGCTAGTGAAAGAGGCCTGCCCTGCCACCTGGTGGTGGGAGAAGGCACGGTCCCCACTGCTGTCTGCAGTGTTCTGAGGGAGAGCAGAAAGGCAGGGAGCAGAGGTGGCCTTGGAAAAACCACATGCCTCCAAGTGGTGGTAGACCATCCTCTCCTAGACACTAGGCCATGGGCTTGAGGGAGGTCAGGGTCCAGCTTCAAGAGCCCTTCTCTCTCCCGGTCTTCAGGGAAATCCTTCCTAATGCTGGACCCAAAGTCAACTGTTAATCAAAGGGATCCAGCAGCATCTGCCTCTTCCAGCACCTGCCTCTTCAATTGACTCACTTTTTAAAAATAAAACAGTTAACCTATTCAGCAGTTACTGGGCTCTACCCAATCCCCCGATGTCACTGTGAGACCGTAACAGAAGCAGATACATGTCCTTTCTCGAGCACAGAATCCATTGGAGGGCAAGGAAGTAAGGCATGGTGGTCAGGCTTGGCTGTGGGGACAGATGCTAAAAGTCAGTGGTTTCAGCTATGTGGTGTCCTGAATGAACAGGCCCCTCTCCTGTTACCAGGACAATGTACATATGCCCACTCCTGCATACAATTTCAGGGGTCCTCAGACTTGAGGTCCACCGTGTACCCCCTAACACCACCCCTAGGCTGCAAGGTCCCTATGCCCCTGAAGAGTCTGAGAGAAGCACAAGTCCAGCTTGAAGGCCCAAGGAAAGGGGAATTCTTGCACCCGACCGAATAGGATGGATAGGTGCAGTAAGCTAGTCCCTCCTTTCTGGTAGATCAGAGAGGGTAGAAGGCCGGCTGCCTCCCCCCGCCCCGACACACACACACACACACACACGCTGCCTCCCCCCGCCCCGACACACACACACACACACACACACACACACACGCCGCCGCCCCCGCCCCGGCTGGGTCCGAAGAGCGCTTGATAAAGCGGGCCAATGGGTGGACAGAGACAACAGGGCATATAAACACGAAGTGGACACAGACACATCAAAACTATACACACACCCATAGGCTATAATACACAGGTACGTACGAAGACACGAAAAACCGCACAGATGTAAAGCACAAAGGCAGACCCAGCTGCATCCAGCCACCGAACCAATCGACCTAAACATGTAGATCAAATTTAGATTCGGACTCGCTAGGGCGCAAACCCTCACAGCCTCAGACACACACGCCGGGGGCGGGGCAGGGAGGGGGCGGGGCCTCCGGGTCGAGGCGAGGTCAAGGGTCAAAAGGCGGAGGCGCGCCCAAGATGGCGGCCTCCATGTGCGACGTGTTCTCTTTCTGCATGGGCGTGGCGGGCAGGGCCCGGGTCGCCGTGGAAGTCCGCTTCGTAAACAGCGCTAAGGTGAGGCTAAGGCGGACCCGCCGGGAGCCCCCTACCCTGTCCGGCCTTGGAGACAGCCCCATGGGATCCCAGGCCCGAAGCCTAGAAGCTCCTCTGCGGCTCGGTCCCTACTCGCGGCCCGGGGGCTCCCTGTCTGTGCCTGCGCGCAGGCTTCCGGGGAGGTCACGCGGTGGACCGGGGTCTCCGAAGTCTCCGTGCGCGCGCCCCCTTCCCGCGGGACCCGGTGCGCCAGCCGGGAGCCCTGCTCCCGTTGCTCCAGGCGGGGCCGGGGCGGGGCCGGGGGGAGGGTGACGCCGGGCTTTTCGGGCCATGTTGGGGGGCTTTGCAGCTGGGCCGCAGGTATGGTGGGCGGGGATATGCTGAGCAGAGGGAACTGAGGTATAAAAAGGCGTGGGTCCTCAGGGAACTTTCGGAGTGAGATTTGGAAATGGGGTGTGGAGAGAGGCTAGGACCCTTCACGAAAGGCCTCGGAATGCTAAGGAATTTGAAACAGAGCTCGAAGCCCGTGGGAGCATTTGAAGCGTTTAAACAGAGGAGTGACATGATTTTGTCGTTATACTATTTTTGTTTTGTTTTGTTTTGTTTTGTCGTTAGATTATTATGTTTTAAAAGTTAATTGTAGAAAAATGCTAAAAATGCATGTAAGGAAAGAGAAGGTAAAAATCACTCATAATCCTATACTTATGCAAATATGTGGATATTAGAATTACAATTTTGGAAGTCGCTGTTTGATGTAGCAGTAAATCAACGTCAATAAACCTATTTCTAAATATTTTTAAGAGCCGTTTCAGGGGATGGCCACAGCGCATTCAACCAACTGCTTATTTATGGACTTTTATATTGTATTTTATTTTTCATCCCTGAGGTCAAAGGACTTGGAGCTCAATTTCTGTGCACACATCCTTTTGTTCTCTCCAGCAGAGTATTTTTTTCCTAGTTAACTGCCAAATTATATGTGCAAAATGGTATCGCTTTGTTTTCATTTACATTTCTTTGTTTACTGAGGAGTTTGAATAATTTATCATGTGTAATGGCTGTGTGTATCCCTGGTCCCCCCCCCCAAGATGTCAGCCTTCTAGTCAGTCATCTGCCTCCTGCTCTCCCCAACCCAAGCTTCCATTGCCTTCTTTCCACTCCAGACACATCTGGAGCATTCCTCTCCTTCCATGATAAAGCAGCTCCCCTTTATCCTTGGCCTCCTCAGCCGCTCACATCTCTATCTGCACACAGGCCTCTGGTGTCCTTGATCGGCTCATAGTTTGATGGTGTCCGGGTTCCATCACTCCTAGCACACAGAGATAATCACCTTCCCATGCACTGCACCCCCTATCTCTCAGCCCCTCCTCTCTTCCCTTCTTCCTCTCACTTCATCCCATCAGCCCCTCTACTTGCCCAATTGTCCTGTCCCAGCCTTCTATCAAACCCCACCTCTGGAAGAACGAGCTGGCCAGCCTCTCCATGCCCACATCTGATCTGCAGCTGGAGAAGACCACATACCCACTTAGACATGGTGACAAGATGGATTGTCCCAGGCTTTTTGCATCTGTATTCATCAAGTGAGACTGGGTCTGTAGGTTTTTTCTTTGTGCTATCTTCCTCAGGTTACCACATCAGAGTTATGCTTGTTTTTTGGTAAAATGGAGAAGCTTTCCATTTTTCCTCTGTTACTGAGTAGTTTAAATAGCATGAGGATTACTTATTCTTTGGCTTGAGAGAGGTGGCTCGTGAACCATATGGACTAGGGGCCTCACATGGTTGTTTGGACTATTTTCTCTATTGCTTCTCTGGATATTGGCAGGAGTGATCTTTCAAAAATTTACCAACTATGTGCCAGGGACAGGACCATTCGGAACATGATAGTGTCTGACCAAAGAGGATGGATGCCAACCAGAATGCCATACTGGTGTGGGTCAGCCAGATATCGGCACTGCTTCTTTCTCTAGGCTTTCTTCCTTTTGAATTCAGTTCTGGTAATTTATATTTTCCTAGAAAATTATTCATTTAGTAAAGCTTTTAAAATTTACTACATAGTCTTAGAATTTTGCACAAACTTTTTTCTAAAACTTATTTTTCAAGTTGGAACTATCTTTGCAAGTTTATGCCCTTTGCATTCAGGTTCACTTCTCTCCAAGCCTCTTGGTGATATTATTGGGAGCTGCTTTTCTTGGAACACTCTTATGTTTGGGGGATGAGTGGTTTTATAAAGGAACCAGCTCTAATTCTGTTCCCTTTGTTTTTGATTACTAAATATTTTCTGCATTTCATCCTCTGGAAAGAGAAAGACATTGTTGTTTACCCAGTGTTGAGATTTGAGATTGTCAGGGATAATGTGGGTCCATGTTCATCTCCCTTTGTCCCATAGAGGAAGGCTATCTTTTCGTTTTGCTAGATTGGGTCCAGCGCTAAAAGGCATGGAGGTGGGGTTCCAACGGCTTTGGCCAGGGGTTTTGTTCCAGCTGTCCCACTCTGCGGTTGGAGCTCCCAAAGTTGTTCAGGGTTGAGATCTGTAGCTCATGGGTTGCTCGGGGCCATCCTGGTCTACACATCCCTGCTTCTCTGACTTTGGGAGGTGCTGCTATCTAGCCACAGTGCCAGTGCTAGAAGGAAACAGGGAGCTACCTGAGAGGCCACATGACGGGGCGATTTATGGCTGTGTCAATCAATCCATCCCTCCTTCCCTCCCCCTCCTTCCTTCCTTCCTTCCTTCCTCTTTCTTTCTTTCTTTCTTTCTTTCTCTTTTTGTGACAGTTCAGTGCTAGCAGGGGCAGCACCCCTCTTCTCTAAGTGAACCGTGGGCGTAAGTGCCCCACAGGACCAGTAACTGCCTGGGTCCTGAAGCTGTCTCCTGAGTCCCTCTGCACCTCCTTCATGTCTTATGTGATGTGTACAGTGCTTTAGACCAGAGCTCCTCAGACTTTAACGTGCATGTGAATCACCTGGGCATCTTGTTAAAATGCACATTCTGCTTCAGCAGGTCTGTTTGCGGGGGGGAAGGAGGGGCTGAGATTCTGCATTTCTAACAGTCTTCCAGATGATGCCCATGCTGCCCATCCATCACGTCATTTTGAGTAGTAAGGAGCTAAAGCTCATAAGGTACATTCACCTGGGCTGAGGTGCATCCTGGAAACTACCTGGTAGGTATTATGATAATATTTTTCATATACAAAACAGATGCAAAGAAGTGAAACAGTTGGCTCCAAGGTCACAGCAGGTAGTATTAGGGTTGCTGCTAGGATTCGTCATTCCTTTCCCTAACACTGAAAACTGGCTGGGTCCTGTGAGTACCTCACGGACCAGAGAAATACGGCACATTCTCCCCCAAATTAGGCCTCCCTCTTCTGTGGTATAGGAGCCCCCTGCAACCCTGAGCAGCAGCATCACTGCCAGGATCCTGGAGGGGCGCATGGGTGACACCAAGAAGACTGCCCTGTCATTACCAGCTCCTGGTACAGGAGCCTCGGCGCTCCTGCGGCCATTCCAAAAATTCTGCTCCTCTGGCTGACATGGTGGCTCCCTCCCCATCCCAGTCCCTCTGCTCTGAACAGGCTGAAAGAAGTGTGACTGAAAGTAGGTCAGAGCTGCATTTCCAGAGGAGGCAGTTATGGAGGGTGCTGACCTTGCTCCATGAACCCTCCCAAGGCAGAGGCCTCTCCTGAGATGGAGGCGTGTGGGGGGTGATGCTGGGCAGCCCTCCGGGAACCCTTGGAACTGGGTCCTCTTTCTCTCCTTATGGCCATCCTATTCCTTCTCTCCCCTGGTAGGGAAAAGGGCTGTTTGCCACACAACTGATCCGGAAGGGGGAGACCATCTTTGTAGAACGGCCCCTGGTGGCTGCGCAGTTTCTCTGGAATGCACTTTATCGCTACCGAGGTAAGCACATCTCGTCCACTCCTCGTGGCTGCTGCGCCCAGCTGCCTTTGTGCATGGAAGACAGTTACATTAGCTGATGTCTCTGGGACTTCAGGTGTTGGGAGAAAAGTTCATCTTCCCTTGGAGAACCGTGCCTGAGAGCCATGCTTGTCTCTAGTCTCAGGGCATTTGGGGAGTGAGCGGTTGAGGGGCTCTTCCAGCCTGCTCCCTGGGGGCGCTGTCGCTCAGGTGGAACTCAGTCTGAGCCAGAGTATAAGGGCCTGGGTGTCATGCTAAAGGGCTCTGTGCCGAAGTGCAGCCCTCCACCAAGAGGAGGCCACATGCCCTTTGGTCAAAACAGGTGGAGTTAGGGGTCAGAAGCAAGTAGGATGCCCTTAGCTTTTCCAGCCACATGCTTTTTTCACACTTTTCTTAGGCTAGAGACAAACATGAAAGGAGGGTCAATTGGCTGCAGAATGTGGGGAAAGTGCAGGCTGGGGGCTAGGAGGGAAGCCCCACAGACTAAGTCCCATTGGGAAAGGGGGGAGTGCCTGACAGAAGGGGTGGGACTCCAGAGAGGGAAGAAAACCAGTCTGCCTTGGAATGCATGTGAAATTATTCACTCCTTCTGTTCTTTAACACAGTCGTTCATTCACTTCCCAAATGTTTGTTGAGCACCTACTGTGTGCCAGCCACTATTTTTAGCCCTGGGGATACTGCTGTGAACAAGACAAAACATGGCCCCTGCTCTAAAGACACTCACATTGTCCTGTGTGGCTCTCTCCCTCAGCCTGTGATCACTGCCTTCGGGCACTGGAGAAGGCAGAGGAGAATGCCCAGAGGCTGACTGGGAAGCCAGGCCAGGTTCTGCCTCACCCCGAGCTGTGTGCCGTGCGCAAGGACCTCCACCAGAACTGTCCCCACTGTCAGGTGAGCATCCCCAGGGAGTGCACCTGGAAGGGGGCAGGGGGAGGGGCCTTAGCTGAAGTCCTCTGTGAGGAGATAGGAACGACAACAGACCTGACCTGCTCGGAATGACAACAGACCTGCTTCTGGCCCCTGTGAGCCATGATGGAGGGGAAGACATTCAGAAGGCTCCATTACTGTTCCAGTTATTTTGTCCTTCCTGTCCCAGTCCCACTGTCTAGAAAATAGGTCTGGTGGGAACTTGCCCTCTTCCCGGGAGCCTGGCAGGGGCTCTTCTCTCTACCTGAAAGCTCTCTCCTTCCCATAGTTTAACAAGGCTGGGTGCCCCTCTCACGTGCCCCTGGGGCACCGTGTGCCTTCTGCTTTCGTGACGCCACTGAGCTACTGCTCGGGCTGCTCAGGGAAGGAACGCAGTTAGCGGAGGTGAGCACCACTGAGGGATGTCTGCGCCTCCCCGCATGGCCAGATCCTAGGGTGTTGACCTCCACCCACTCCACCAGGTGGTGTACTGCAGTGCAGAATGTCGACTGGCAGCTGCCGAGCAATACCATCAGGTCCTGTGCCCGGGGCCCTCCCAGGACGACCCCCTGCATCCTCTCAATAAGCTGCAGGAGGCCTGGAGGTAGGTAGCATTTCATTCCTTCTTCCCTTTATCTTCCCTCTCTGCCTGCCTGCCTGAGACCAGCAGAGGCAGTCATCTTTCGGAAATTGCCATCCCACAGGTTTTTCCTCCATCTTAGGGTTAAACAGAGGTCACATCACCTTCAATGTGAGCCGCCAGTCCCACCAACCTCAGCATTTTACACACTCCCAGGAAGAGCCCCATTGCGCCCATAGGGATGTAAAGGCCTGCCCACGTCCTTGCCAATGACTTCCTCTCTTTGGTTATGAATGGAGTGGGTAGGAAGGATTCTCTGTAGCAGTCAGACTGGGCTTCCCTGAACGCAGCTACTAGGGAGGGAATTTCTAGGCCAAATCTTTTTCTTTCTCCCCAGGAGTGTTCACTACCCCCCTGAGACGGCAAGCATCATGTTGATGGCCCGGATGGTGGCCACGGTGAAGCAGGTGAGCCCACCCGGCCCTCCCAGGGAGGCCGGTTCTGACCTCGTTTGCCCCTTGGCCTCAGTCTCCCCCTCACCTCGAGAGGGAGTATTGCTTGGATGCAGAGCTCCCCCTGGGCTGTGGAAATATCAGGAGCAGCTAACCATAGGTCTGGCAGGAGACTCTGATCTAGGAGAGGGCGTTCTGTGCGGCATCAGGTCATGCACTCAGCTTTCAGGCGCCACTTTCTCAGGATCGTGTCTCGTGTGTCAAGTGAGAGGAGCCGCTCCAACCCCTTCTATTTACATTGAAGCTCCGCAGCCTCATCCTCCTGTTTCTCCGAGTGGTGTTGAACCAGCTAGCCTGGCCCAGCTGGAGAGATGGTTGGGTGCGGGTGTTGGGGGGGAGGGAGTCTCCAGGCTGAGGAAGGGTCTATCGAGAAGCTCATGTGTGCTGGTGTTTCCCTGATGGCAGGGGCTTCAGAATCACGGGCTACCCTCCCACCTGGGCACAAGGGGCAGCAAGGAGGCGGGTGTCCCTGAGTCCACGCATGCACATGCATGCACACACGGGCATATACGAATGTGACTTTGAAGTATATTTGTTCTGCTGCAGGCCAAGGATAAAGATCGTTGGATCAGGCTCTTCTCCCAGTTCTGTAATAAAACAGCCAATGAGGAGGAGGAAATTGTCCACAAACTCCTGGGGGACAAATTCAAGGTTAGGCTTCTCCTGTGATCCCCCCCCCCCAACAGCCTTGGGTGTTCTGTGGCTGCCGGACAGGAGCTCCACATTTGGTCCCTTCCCACCACAGGAACAGGTTAGAGCCTGGGGCCAAAAATCTATTCAGAGGGCCTATATTCCTGCCACTATTTAACTTTGTGAACTAACATGGACCAAGAGTTGAGAAGTGGGGTGATGACAGAGGAAGGAGGGGTTGAGCGCCCTAACATGGTAAGGCGGAATCTCATAGGATGGCAATGGGCAAGTCAGTTATAATGGAAAACGGAGGACTGGGGGTCCACAGGGTGAGGGAGCAGCATGAAACAGGAGGATTTTAGCTGCCGATGTGCTGAGTACCCACTCCCACCCAAAGATAACACATTCTCACTGAAGACAGCAGACTTCCATGGAGAAGCTGCCTGAAGGCACAGGCAGGGTTTTAAGGGCAGCTGGGGTGGGCCTTCCTACATTCATTCTGAGGAGAGGAGGTGGGGAGTCCAGCTGGTCCGGAGGCCAGGTCAGGGAGCCTGGAAGATGGCGGTGAGGACAGACATTCCAAGCCACATTGCCTCAGCCCTCCTGGTACAAGCGCTGGAAAATAGGGAGGAGGGGCGCCTGGGTGGCTCAGTCCTTAGGCATCTGCCTTCAGCTCAGGTCATGATTCCAGGGTCCTGGGGTCGGGTCCCGCATCGGGCTCCCTGCTCAGCAGGAGGCCTACTTCTCCCTCTCCCACTCCCCTTGTTTGTGTTCCCTCTCTCGCTGTGTCTCTCTCTGTCAAATAAATAAAATCTTTAAAAAAAAAAAAAAATTGGGAGGAATTTGGGGTTCGCCTCCCTGGGTTGGAACAATCCACCAAAGTGCTAAGGTTCTTTGGAAATAAAGACTCTGTGGGCCTCCTTTGCCTTCAGGGAAAGCTCTTCTACAGAGCTGGCCCTTTTTCCTTCCCTCATCTGGTCTTTTGGGCCCTGCCTGGGTGCTAATGGCAAATCCCCACGTCTCTCCCTGCTTCCCCTAAACCAGGGCCAGCTGGAACTTCTGCGGAGACTCTTCACAGAGGCCCTTTATGAGGAGGCGCTCAGCCAGGTGAGTGTGGGGAAGGTGGGACCAATGGCCTTCTACTCATTCCAGTTCTCCAGGAGCAACCAGGTCAGCACCTCCTACTTGGAGAGCTAAACCAGAGCTGACTTGGTATGAAGTTGGGATGGGACTGACTCACAGAAGACTTCCCGAATGGAGAGTTGTATCAGGAGGAAAAGCAAGTGGTTATAACCTGAGCACTCATTTTTCTTTCTCCCCACAGTGGTTCACACCAGATGGATTCCGGTCTCTCTTTGCTCTTGTTGGGACCAATGGCCAAGGAATTGGGACCAGGTTAGGAGAGAATGTTCCAAAGCTATTGAACTTGTCCCTCAGGGCTGGGGTGGGAGATTGACAGAGGAAGGTAGCACACCTCCTTTCAGGATTAGGTTGGGGTAAGGTATGATTCTGTGGCCGGAGAGCTGGACTGGACACAGTGGTGGGAGTCAGAAAGACTAAGGTGGTAGAATTTGCTCTTGGGAGCCCTTGGTCTGTTGGGGAAGATGGGCCCCTTCCCTGGAGAAAGACGTGGGCTTAACTTGCCTGGAGGTGGAGAGCCCTGTGAGCTGGGCCTCCTCCTCTCCACCCATGGATGCCTGGGACCCTCAGCTCCCTGAGCCAGTGGGTCCATGCCTGTGACGCTCTGGAGCTGAAGCCTCAGGACCGAGAGCAGCTGGACGCCTTCACTGACCAGCTGTACAAGGACATCGAGGCAGGTTGGTGAGATGGAGCCTTGGTCTCACCCAACCTCGGATGCCCCCCAGTCAGACACACAGTCTTCCCCTGAGGGAGTTCTGACCTAATGGATGGGGAAGATAATCCCTCTGTGCCTATGGGAAGCTTCAGATCTATCCACAGGACACGTAGATAAGCCATGACCCTGAGATCCATACAGAGGCTCGATGCTGGGGGTGGGGGGTTCTGGACAAGTAAGGTGATATGTACAGAAAAGCTCGTGCCTCCAAGAAGCAAGTTCAGGGGAACTGGTAGTGACCAGGTGGCAAGACAGGAGAGCCAGTGCTATCCTCATAAGCCTGGGTTCCTTTGCCCCCCAGTAACATCTGCATATTACTGTCTTACAGCAACTGGCGAGTTTCTTAACTGTGAAGGATCTGGCCTCTTTGTGCTTCAGAGCTGCTGTGAGTCCCGGTGTTGAGGAGGGGTGGCCCCTTGTAGGCTGGTGGAGAGGAGTCTGGGAGCAGGATTAGGTCTGAGCTTCCTTGGGGATTCTCCTGGGCCTTTTCGTTCCATCATTTTCTCATTCGTTCATTCACTGGACTAAATATATGTGTATACATAAAACCTTCCAGTGGGCCCGGCCCTGTGCTAAGGCAGGACAGAGTTTTGATTCTTGCAAACGGAAGCCTTGGTTTTGCACCACCATTGCCCTGCCAGGTTTGGGAGGGGAGTGTTGTGAGGGCCTGGGACGGCTAGAAGGCGAGTCTCCTTAGCACCTGACAGGGAGGGGCAGAGCCAGCTCACACCATTGTCTTTTCCAGATCTCAGCCTTTCCCACTCTGGTTTCCTCACTGTAAGCCCCCCTCCCAGGCCATGGGGCCATTCTGCCCCTCCCAAACTAGGCTTGCAGAGGGCCTGGCTCAACTGTGGCAGGACTGAGTTCAGTGGTCGGACATGGCCATTCCTTTCACAGCCCCATCCCTCCCTTTGTGGGATACTGGAAACAATGGAGAATCAAGTTGCCCAGGGCCGAGGACAGCAAGGGCAGGGATGGCAGGTGGGAGGGGGTGGGAAGAGGGAGTGCATTTGTGCCTGTGCTGTGTGGTCTTCAGGAAAGAGCACTGGACAGGGAGTTGGGAAACTTGGGTGCCAGGACCTGCACGGCCCTAGCGGGGGTCAGAGAAGAAGGAAGGATGGGAGCCGGTGCTCTGCAAGGCTGTTACTTTTGTTAGTCAACAATCCTTGTGACTTGCCTCTCATGATCCAGGTAACCACAGCTGTGTCCCCAATGCAGAGACCTCCTTCCCAGAAAACAACTTCCTTTTGCATGTCACTGCCTTGGAGGATATCAAGCCAGGAGAGGTGAGGGGGCTAGGAGCTGTGGGGTGTGGGGGGCGGTGGGCCTTGCACGTTTTCCCTCAGTACTGGGAGCAACAGTGGCTAGAGCCCCAAGTTCTGGCTGTTTGGTGGATCCCCACATGCCCCAGGGCAGCCATCTTTTTACCCATGATTATGCTCTAGCCCCACCCTATCCCCCCAGTTCTTCGAAAAATAACCGGAAAGCCTCAGAGCAGTGACAGAGAGACAACTATATGCCCAGCTTCATCCTAGCCACCTTTTGATAAATCCACAGCTTCTAAGAAAGCAAGAGATGGCTCTTGGTGGCTTGGACTATGGTGTATGTGTGCGTTTGGGGGCTGTTAGCACAGTGCACAGAGCCTTGGTTGACTCTTCTTCCAGGGCAGGTAGCACCATGTCAAGATAACCTCTGACCCCAGCCACAGACCTTGGCCATTGACTCCCTGTAACCATGGCCTGAGGCTACCCACAGTCCCCTCTCCGTCTCAGACACAAGTGGCTTGAGCCTCCTGGCAGTGTGCTGAGGGCACAGGGAGATGGATGAGGGCTGGCTCCCGGGAGGTGGGGCAGCAGGTGGGGAGGCCCTATTCCCATGTAAGGGAGAGCACAGGCCATCAGACCCCACCTCTTCTGTGCCCCCCAGGAAATCTGCATCAGCTACTTAGACTGCTGTCAGCGCGAGCGCAGCCGTCACAGCCGCCACAGGATCCTCAGGTGCCGGCCGGGGCTACGGTGGGCGGCCGGGCTCCCGAAGGCTCCGTCCTCATGGCTGCCTGACTTCGCCCTCCCCACCCTCTCCCATCCCCTGCAGAGAGAACTATCTGTTTGTCTGTTCCTGCCCCAAATGCCTGGCAGAGGCTGATGAGCCCAATGTGACCTCGGAGGAGGAGGAGGAGGAGGAGGAAGAAGAGGAGGAAGGAGAGCCAGAAGATGCAGAGCTGGGGGATGAGATGACTGATGTGTGATGTTACCCTGTCTGGAAGGGGCCCTGCCCCAGACCCTGCAGGAAAAGGGGGCCTCCCTGCAGAGAGGAGGCTCGGAAGGAACTCCCCACTCCCCTTGCCTGCTTTCTCCACACACACCCCCTCCCCCACCCCCCATTCCAGCTGTTTCTGCCGGAGGGTAGGACGGAGGCTGGACACTAGGCCCAGGCACTCACCTCCCACCAGACCTCATGCCCTGGACACTGCTGCTGAGTGGCTCAGGCCCTGCGCTGTCCCCGAGGCTCTCAGAACTGCCCCCCGCACAACACGCGCGCGCGCACACACACGCTCCGGGTGTGAGCAGCTGCAGCCAAGGTCAGGCCCTAACAGCGTTTCTTCCCCTTGGCCCCATGGCCATGTTTACCTGTCCACCTGAGGCTTCACCCCTTTCAGCCTGCTACAGACGGGATAACAAAATGGCAATCTGAGGACGGCCTGACCGCACTGAAGTGAAAGGAGGGGGGGTGAGCTGCCTCCACCTTCTTCCCCACCTCCCACCGTTGCAGCTGCTAAGGCAACTGCCTCCTGCTAGCACCGCTGGGAGAGGCAGGAAGGAGCAACCTGGCCTCCAGAGCACCTCCCCGGAGGCTCTGTGCCAGGGACACTGAACCAAGGGTATACTTCCTTCTGTCCACCTTGTCACCCCCACTATTTGGACATCTGGGGGAGTGGAGATTAACCCCTTCCCCAGACTCCGGAATCTCTGGACCTTGTGCCTTGCCTCTCAGGCCCTGGCACAGTGGCTGGCCACATGGGGTATGAAGAGGCCTCTGCCTCCCTCAAGAGGGGCATGTGGGGGATCATCACCCCTTCCTCAACACTCTTTCCCACCGAGGACTCCGGCAGCTTGGCTGACACTGGGGCATGACAGGCCTGCGCTCCTTAAATTTGGATGCTCAAGAGGTTTCTCTGGGACCAGTTTAACATGGGACAGTGAGGGGCTCTCCTGGCTTCAATCTCCATCTTTAGGGTGTCCAGAGAGGAACATTGAAGTCTTCCAGAAACCTAGAGGAGCTGGGCTGGATATTCTCACTTAAGCCCTGACTGTGTCACCCTCACTCCACCCCCCCCACCCCCAATTAGCACCACCCCTCACTCTTGGGTTGGATGCTATGAGAATTAAAGCCCATCACTTGCAATTTCGTTGCCTACCTTCCCTGGGAGGGGGGCGCCACATCCCCCTGCTGAGGGATCTCTGGGAGGGCAGGTGCCCAGCCCATAGGCTGTCTTAGATCATGAGTCGGGTGGCGCCCCACCTGTGTGAGGCCTGTCGGGTTCTTACTCCTTCACAGCAGCCAGCACCCCCTCCCACCCCCGCCTGCCCACTGTCCTCAATAAAGTGTGAGTGGTGACAGGCCTCTGCAGGAATGCTTTGTGGAGAAGGATTCGACAAGCTGCTTGGGGCCCGCAGCAGTCACGTAGGTGGTGCAGAGGCACATAGTTTTAGACCAGGTGATGGCAGGAGATGGGAGCTAGAGCTCCTCAGTTTGGGCTCCTCTCTGCACTCTGCACCTACACTCTGCTGTGTAAATGTTTCTAAATGCCAAGAGCAAGGGTCTTTTGCAGTCTGGTGTGGATCCCCAGGACCAGGCTATCAGAGGAGTCTTCTCAGGGGACTGACCCATGGCTTCCTGAGTTCTTGAGCAGGAAGCAGGCTGTATTGGGATCCAAGATTAGCAGCAGCCCAAGCACTGGTCCTAAAGGACCTTGGGCAAGTCATTTTCCCTCTGTGGGCCTCAGTTTCCTCCCCCTCAAAATAAGGGCATGGGACCAGATGAGTATGAAGGCCCCTCCCACCCATGTGCTCTTATTCTAGGACACAGTTGCGACCCTGATGAGAAGCTTTATTGCTAAAAAATCAGTGAGGGTTTATTAATTCCTCAAACACCAGCAACTGCTGTGAAGTACACTGAGGAGACCCTGGGAAGGGGAGGCTGGAGCAGGTGGGATGTGACAGGTCACAGGTGGCTCTCATGCCACCTGCCTTTAGCCCCTTTTGTTCCAGAT
The DNA here is from genome assembly GCF_004348235.1 of Phoca vitulina. NCBI lineage: Eukaryota > Metazoa > Chordata > Mammalia > Carnivora > Phocidae > Phoca > Phoca vitulina. Next base: position 23,640,896 of record NW_022589715.1, on the reverse strand, counting down.
TCTAGCCAAGAAGCTCTGGGGCCTCTTTACTCTTCCCATAGCACGAGATGTTTGGGGGCCCTGAGGAAGGGAAGGCCCGTGGCGTGGCTTTTAGCATAGCCAAGGCCCAAGCCTTTTCCCTCTACCCAGCTCCACCTGTCCCCAAGTGCTATCCCCAAATCCCAAAGAGCAGAATTCCTGGATTTTCCTTTCCCAGCCCAGAGTTGCTTTAAGGGTGGTATATGGGACCAACTCTTCTACCAGAAGGTCCAGGGTGGTTGCAGCAGCTCAAAGGTGGGGATGCTGGTGACATTGACTGGGATGGAAATGATGGCCCATGGCAGCCCATGCTGTTCCAGGGAGCGGCGGATCATGTAGCTGGGAGGGCATGAAGAGAGGTACGTGGTGATGGTCACTTTCTCAGCACCCCATCATGCCCCACTGTCCCCATCACTCTGGGAGTTCTAGAGCCCAAGGACTAGGCCCTCCAACTGGGGCCCTCCAACTTGTTTGGCCCAAGGACTCTTGGCCCTCCAACTGAGGCTTGCGGGAAGGGACTGGTGATTTCCCTTGACCTCCCCAAGTCATGGCACCCAGCCTGGTGCTGATACAGCCAGAGACAAGGAGCCCTCACCCATCTCGGCCGAGCAGGAAGAGGGCAGGGATGTCAGCTGTGCGCTGGGTACTGTCCTGGATCATCTCCACGTAGAAGCTGTCATTGTCAACCGCATTGTCAGAGATGATCACTGCCCGCCCGCCGTGCTCCTGCACCACTCGGGTCTTGGAGAGGAAGGAGCAGCCCCTGGAAGAGGTGATGATGAGACCAAAGGAAAGGCAAGGTGCTAGCTAGCCCTCCTCCAGACTGTCAACACTGGAAGGATGAAAGAAGGACCAGGGAGAATTTCTTATAAATGGTCAAAAGGCATGGATCATCTTAAGACGTTTCTTAAAGACCATCAAAAATGTGAATTATTTAAGAACAGCTATTTCAGAGCACCACCACCGACACTGATCTCAGAATCTACCCTACACCTGCCCTCCTCTCGTGCCTGTCTCTGTCCGCTCCTTACCCTCTCTCCACCAGAGCGATCTGGTCCTGGATGAAGAAACCGTTGCTGAGCTCCCCACAGGCTTCCGAAGGTTCTGCAGGGACAAGGTGAATCTGCTCATACCTTGTGTGCTGAAAGACATTTAGATACGTCAGAGTGAGGAGACATGCCAGTTTTAAGACTAGGCTGACAGCCCCATTCTCTTGGTTCCTCACAAAGTGTGAAGGGAACATGGAGTGATTTCTGTATGCTGGGCACTGAGGTATTTTTTACTAAATTCTCACAAAGGCTTATCTAGTTGTCCCCCTCTACCCTGCCTTTCTATGAGATATGTAGGGGAGTTGCTATGGACCCAGAAAGGGGAAGTAACCTGCCTTAAGTCACGTAGTGCAGACAGAACTAGCAGAGCCCTTGGTTTCTCACTGTTTCATGTCCCCAAAGAAGACAGCTTGTCCCTGTCTGGTGCCCGAGTCTGTATTACACCCAGAAGGGTAGCTAGCTGGAAACCCTTTCTCCCTGCACAGCAGCCCCAGGAGGACAGAGTTGGATTCTGCACCCTTCCCTGTCCCAGCACTCAAGTATTGGTTGAAGGGAGGAGAGGGTCACCTTACTTAGTCGGATGGAGGTGGAGACAAGATCAGAGAGAAAAGGGTCTCCCTGAACTTACAAAGATACCACCAAAGTCCTTGGCAGGTGTGGCTGTGAAGATGTATCGAATGTCTCCAGGACTCAGCACTTGGAAGTACAAATAATCATGGATGCGTAAGCCTGAAAGATAAAGAGTACAGGTGAGAAGCCTCCAGGGAACAAGCTGGTTCAAGTTCAGATCATGGACCCCTTCTCTTCAATGGGGCTGGCTATAGTCTGGCCTCAGGGACCTAGCTTTGGCCAAGTGAGTCTTCCAGGTGGGTGAGACAGATGGTCTCTGCCCTGGGGAGGACAGAGCTGATGCAGAGAGGGTTAGTAATCCCAGAGAGATCAGCTGCAGCTGCTGCTGCACAGGGAGCCAGGAAGATGAGAGCCTTTGTGTTCTCTCTCTCAGGATGAATCCATCTTTGCTCTGAAGTGGACCTGAGAGTTTCAAGGTGGAGCTGTGGTGGCTTGAGTATAAAACGATTCTCACTAGAACTTCAAAGTTCACTCCGGTTCCATTGCCATGCCCGCTGTCCAGCCACTATCATTTCTTGTCTTCACAGGTCCAGCTTCTTAAATGGTCTATCTGCCTCCATTCTTGCTCTCTACCGTCCATTCCCCCAAACAACAGCCAGGGGGCTTCTTAAAATACCGTAAAGCAAATATGATGAGGTCACCACTCCTATGGCTCCAGTACCCTTCAACAACTACCCTTTGCGCTAAAAATAAAATCTAAACTTTTAACTGTGGTCTGCAGGATCCTCTTCCATCTGGCCCTTGGCTGCTACAACGTCATCTACTCCTCCCTGGCCTCCTTTCAGTTTCTTCACTTCTCTGAGTCTTCTTGCAACCGTTCCCTCTATGTGGGAGGCCTCTTCCCCTTACCCCACCCCAGCTCTACCTCTTCACCTGGCTCACTCCTACTCATTGGTTAGGTCATAGCTGACATGTCACTTCCTAGAGAAACCTTCTGCCCTGTCACTGCTCTCCCCCTATGCCCCTTCAAAATCAGTTTTTTCTCCATTGACACTTTCAACATAATTTGTAATTATACAGTATGCGTAATTTTTTTTTTAATGTCTGTCTCCTCCACTAAGGCAAGAACCACAGTTTTGTAGCTTAGTTCAATGCTGTATCCACATTATGTAACAGCGGCTAGGATATGTGGGTGCTCAATAAAGGTTGTTGAAGGAATGAACAACTATTTTCAGCTCCATTGCACTGAGGAAGAGAATTTTCAGAACAACCAGATTTTTCTGGGGTTTGGGATCTTCTCTTCAGCACCAAAGTTTAATATTTACCTGGATTTGAATCCTTGGTTTCCTCAGCCCAGAGAGATTGAGGAATGTGGAAGTGTGGAAGCTGCTGCCACAGGTCAAGCAGTCAGTCAACTAACTATCAAGCCGCTACTGTGTGTCAGGGTTAGGACTGACTGTGGCTTTAGTTGTCCTTGTCTCCTGCCCAAATCACAGCCACCAGATAGAATCCCACTGGCTTGGCACTGGGCTCTATAGCCTTTTATCCTGGGAGTGGGGACTTCCCATCAGATACAGATACGTTCCCAAGAAGCCTTCTTTAACACTAAACTCCTCCTCCTTCCCACATACATCTTTGCCTGGCCTTTGCATCTGCTGATCTGTGTAAATCAAGTGTGGGTATACGTATGTGCCCATGTGTGTGTATGGGTGTGTATGTTTATGTGCTCCTTCAGGTGCAAACAGGTTGTGTGTGTACGTGTGTGCCTGTACATGTGAGCCCACGTGTAAGAATGTATGCTCCCGTATGCGTACGTGAGTGCTCACATACGTATCTCCAGCTTGTAATATCTCTAGCTGTCCCTTGTTCCTTCTGGTCGCCCCTTCAGCCATCTGGGTCGGCGCTACTGGGGGCGTGGAGAGGAGTCTTGCTTCGACGTGGGGAGCTGAGGACTGAGGCCAGCGTCAGGCCGCACCCTGCTCATGTCGCTGGGGACCAGCAACACACGCAGTCCAGTCGCCTATCCCCAGACCTGCCCTGCCCCGAACTCGCGGGGTCCCCAAGGTGACCCGTGACTCCCGGGCCGACACGCGAGCGAGCTAGAGGGCCAGCCCCGCCCCGCCCCGCAGCCCCGCCCGTTGCCGCTCACCGTGGGCCGCGACGCACGCGGGGAGCCAGAGCACGAGACAACACCAGCCCGCGGCGCCGGGGACCATCTCCAGGGCCCGGCCCGGCGCCGCGCTTCCTCCAGCCGCCCCACCGCGCTAGCTCGCTGGACTTCAGCCTGACAGCTGCTCTGGCCTCCAGCCCCCAGACCCGCTCTTACTGCTGGTTGGCGGACGGGAACGAGGCCCACGGCTGATTGGCTCTGATGCCTGTTCGTGTAGCTACACTTTCCGCCTCTGCGCCTTAGCCCACTTCCTATTGGTCGAGAGAAGTGGAGCCGAGGGCTGATTGGTCTAAACTCTTAACAGCAACTGCCGCCCCCCAGCAACCCGAGCCCCAGCATTTCTTAGTTTGGATTCGATTCCAGGGCCGCGCGGGCTGGTGGGCGGGCCGGGGAGGAAAGCGAACTGGAAGTGGGCATCCCTCTGGACTCGCTTCAGCCGCGGCAAATCGGGGCCGTCAGCTGATGCGATCTCGGCCGGATCTTACCTGCGGCCGCCTAGCAAGACGACGATTTGCTTCTCCCAACTGTGCTTTACTCCCCCTCACCACCTCTTTGGGAAGGCGTTCGTCTGGCGCCCAGGTGGTCTCCCGCGACCTCCGCTCCGCTCGTCCTCTGCCCAGTTCCACCAGTGCCTGCACGCTCTCTGTCGGTAGGCGCTGGGGACGCGGCTTAGTGATCCCCTCCCTCGAGGAGGCTGTGGCCAGCGCAGAGCCAGAAAACGGGCATTGGGGCCAGGTGCCGGGTGCCCACGCCTGCTTCTCTACTGCTTAGCGTACAGCTGTGACCTTGAACACCTTCGTAACCTCTCAGCCTCAGTTCCTTCATCTATAAAATGGGCATGATAACAGTACCAACTCGATAGGACTGGAAGGGCTTATGAGATCTCTCACCAAGTGCTTATTTAACGTAAGCCTATCCCATAGTCATGGTTCAATAAATGTTTGTTTACTGTATTCCCTGGTCTGGCGTTCGGGGTGAGGGGGGATGGAATGAGGGCTAGTGGGTAACGCGGGCTCAACAAGGATTCTACATATTCAAAGAGGAAAGCACAACCAAAATCCGGCGACACTTACGTAACCAACACTTATCGCTAGAGCGCCCTACGACGCCCAGCCTCTGGCCCTTCTAGCCGTGTCGACTCTGTGGTAGCAAGCCATAGGGTGGCGGAAGTGGCTCGTCCCCTTCCTCTCTCGAGCCAACGGCTTGGCGAAGCTTCTGGGGACTTCTCTGGCGCGGGGGATTGTGGGGTTGCTGGGCCGCCCGGACGCGGAGAAGATAGGAGGAGTAGCGGCCCACTGAATAAGCTTCCAAGATGATGGTGAGTGGCGTTTCGCCTATCTGTCGCCATCCGCTGCTATGCGGCCCGTGGGTGGCGCCGCCCGGCCGGGGTCGGTCCCGTAGGGCCCTCCGCTGCCTATTGACTCTGTCCTTGCCCGGACCCCCCTGTCTACGGGCGACCCCGGCCCGCCGCGGCCTGGCTCGGCCCCAGCACGGAACTGGGACCCTGGGCGAGGGCTTTGTGGGGCCGGAGGGAAGGCTTTGGTCTGGCTGGCTGGGGACTACAAGTCCCAGGCTGCTTCGGGGCCGCGAGCCCGCTTAGGGGACCGGATTTTTGGAGCCCCCCACAATCATAACCGGTGTTAAACGAGTGCGACTTGAGCGTGCATGCATACATGGTCGGCGGGTGCGTTGGGAAACGTGGGATGTAAAGACGTGTGCTTCCTAGAACGGGCTGAGGCAGCATGGGGCTCAGCCATGGTTGCTCGCGGGTCCCCCAGCCCGCCTGCTGTTGCGTACTGGAAACAGACTTGGCTTGTGCTTTAACACTCACTCGTTAATTCCTTAAGGAATGCCTACTGAATGTCATGTAATGCCAGCTGGTTGTTGGGGGTGCAGCCGGGAGAATGGACAGGGCACATGGGGACACTACTTCAGAGGTGGGAAGACCCGGGCTGTGACTCCGACCTTGTCTGCCCTTCCGGATTTGGCAGCAGACCAGGCCTTTCTAGTTGGCCACCTAACTCTGGGTCTCCTTTTCTCGAATTAGGGGTGTTGATGAATCCCGGAGGCCCCCCGTAGCCCCTCCCGCAGCCCCTCCCGCTTCCGCATCATCCCTTTGCCACCTCAGAGCTGTAGATGCCTTCCATAGGTCCCAAGCTTGCTGCTGTCTCTTGAGTTGCTGTGGAACAGGGCCAGCTTTTAAGGGGGTGTCTGAGGCAAGACCCTGACTAAGGTACTGCTCCCTGTGGTGCACTTGGCAGTTACTCATTCATTTCGGTCTGTCAGTCGGAGGAAGTCCTCTGTTCTTTTTCTGGCCTGCTGCTGCTTCCTGTCCTGGTAGATGTCAAACTGACACCTATGAGGTGTTCATTCTGTTACCAGATGCCCTGTGAATCCAATTGTACCCACGATAGAAGGAACCTAGAATTTATCTGTACTCTTTCTCCCCTTCATACCTCTAGTACTGCCCTTTTTTCAGTCCCTCTTCGGCATTACCTATTCTTGAAGTCGCCTTCATCTTCCAGGTGGAGGCAGCAGAGCCCTTGAGAGTAAGGGCTCTGGAGCCACACTGGATGCCTAGGTTTGTAAATAAGCTGGGCCACCTACTAGGTGTGTGACTTTGAGCATGTTATTAAACGTCCTGCTCTCCGTGTCTTAAGGGGATTCTTTGAGCTAATACATATAAAGCGTGCAGCATGTAGTAAGCACTCAGCAGATGTTAGCTGTTCTGCTAGGTGGTTGTTTGCTTCCTTTCCTCCCTGTAATCTGTCATGCTGACAAGGCTACCATAAGAGTTTTGGTTGGTATTCAAAGAACTGAGGATCACAACCAAGGTTCTTCTGTCTGGTGATAAAACCCTTCACCGAGGGGCTCCACCACACTTGGGTTTTTCCTTAACTGACCCCTGCTCTGTTTCCTTGCTGTGTAAGTTTTTAGGGAGGATGAAGATGAAGATCATTAAGCTGAAATTCCAGAGCCTTCCATGATACCCTTGGCAGATTACTGGTTCCACTATTGTTTCTTTACTTGAGTAAAAATGAGTGAGATTGAAAAGTAACTTAGAAAAGAAGCTGGACTTTCCATAGCAATGCATGCCCTTTGGGAGCTAATAGAAGAGGACCCATCCTGCTTGACCTGGCTTGGCTCAATCCAGTTCTGCCACCTTTCCCTTCCCTTAGGATCCCTCCTCTATCCAGCCTGCCATTTCTATAAGGACTACAAAGCACAGGGAACGTGGGGACTATGGTCAGCTGCTTCTGAGCCCTACTTTGTACTGAAGAATTCTCTGTGGATTTAGTGTGACCATACTGCCAGTACTTGTCCAAAAATTAGAAGCCAGCGCTATATCATGGCTTATATCAAACACTTACAAGTATATGTAAAGTTGAATTTTCAGTATCAAAAGCATATTGCATATTGCTTCATATGTGGCCAAAGCTAGGCACTCCACAAATTGAGATGACTATAATCCTTACCTTTCGGAAGCTCATACTTTAAGATGGCTGGTGGTATAAAAGTTGTACACAAGAGGAAGCAGAGGGAATTATGGGATCCTCTGTTCAGGGTGCCCCTAGTAGCTGCTGTTGAAAAACATCTTGGAAGAATTGGGGCTTTGATAAATTGCTCTCCTGGTAAGAAAGTGTTTTGTTTTGTTTTTTACTTTTTAAAAATATCTTCATACACACACATATTTCATTAAGTAAACTCTGCAGCCAACATAAGACTCAAAACTCATGACCTCGAAATCAAGAGACACATGCTCTACCATCTGAGCCAGGGTAGGGGCACCGGGGTGGCTCAGCCAGTTGGGCATCTGACTCTTAGTCATGATCTCAGGGTCCTAAGACAGCTCCGTGTCAGGCTGTGGGCTCAGTAATGAGTCTGCTTGTCCCTCTCCCTCTGCTCCCCCCGCCCCTGTGTACGCGCGCGTGCACTCTCTTTCTCTCTCTCTCTGTCACGTAAATAAAATCTTAAAAAAGGGGGGCGCCTGGGTGGCTCAGTCAGTTAAGCCTCTGCCTTTGGCTCAGGTCATGATCCCAGCGTCCGGGATGGGTGCCCTCCCCCCACCGTGGGGATCCCCGCTCAGCGGGGAGTCTGCTTCTCCCTCCGCCCCTCCCCCTGCTCATGCGCGTGCTATCTCTCTCAAATAAATAAATAAAATCTTTAAAGAAAAAAAAAAAAGGAAAGTGTCAGGGTAGCTCTTGTAAATAAGCATATAGTTTGTGGAGATGGAGGTAAGAAAAAGCCTTCACAAGCATTTTTAAGTTATCCTGTCCTGGAGGTAGGAGAGGTTGGAGAGGTAGGAGGTTCGAGACGTAAAAATTTGTTGAAGGCAATAGGAAGAGCTTGAGATCCGAAAGTTAGTTTTTGGTTTGAAGTGTAAGACTATCCATGGCAAGGATGAACTGAAGAAGCTTGGGGGCTGCTGTGAGGAATAATTTAGCAGGACTGGGAGAGCGTCGGGCCTTTGGCGGGATACCTTTTTCCTTACAGAAGGTGTAAGAGGCCTGAAAGAATGCTGGGAGTATAAAGAAGCCATTTCTTGCTGCCAGACCTGGGACACTACTGTGAAAGGGAAGGAATTTTCCCTCTGGCCCATGCCTAACCCCAGATTTAGGGGGCTATCTGACAGGTATTCTTTAAAAAAATAAAAAAGGTAATGTATATGTTCATTGGGAAAACATTGAAACAAAACAGAAAAATACACAGTACAAAGCATCAAAACCCCTTTTACTCCCACTCTCTTATTCATTAGTTTGTTGCGCATCTTTCCAGTCCCCTCTTATGCGTTTACATATTATATCCTGCCTCCTTTCTCTCTCTTTATATTTTACATAGATAAAGTGTCAATCAGAACATGCCATTCATTCCTCTGCTAAAAGTTTTTCCAGGGCTTCCTTTTGTAGGAATAAAATCCAAACTCCTTACCATGGTCTACAGTTGAGTATGCGATCTGGTTCTTACCTGCCTCTTCAGCTCTATTCCAGTCTTCCTCCTGCCCACTACCATCCAGCCTCACTGGCCAAAGGAGTTGGCCTTTATCAGGAATTGCCCAGCAAATATGTTGTCAGCCCCATGGGTCACTAGACTTTCTGGTGTGTGAATCCTTGACTCCTTATTGTTGGATCGAGATCTCCCTTGTGCTTTTGTTTCCTTTGTCTTTCCTGCTCAGATACCTGAAGTACCTGTCGGGGTGGACAGGGGCAGTGGCTTTCAAACTTCATATTGCAATCCGTGGTAAGAAATAAATTTGAAGTCCTAGCCTAATAGTGCACACATAGCATCACAAGTTTTGAAACAGTGCCCTTACTATATTCAGTTTCACATTCAAAATTAACTCACAAACACAGGGAAGACTGATTCTGGTTTACGAGCTCATCTCTGAAGGCACAGGTTTTGATAGAAACTCTGGTTTGTTAACGTGAAGAATTACTGTCTGTGCTAATAATGGTCACTGAAGCAAAGGTCTCTAAGCAGGCTTTTAAAATAGGCAAGGATCCCTGTTTTCCCAGAGTTTCTAAGGCAGGTCTGCAAATTAAGCCTCTATAGGAATAGTGATTGTTCTGGAGGCTAGCATGCAAAATAGAGAAAAATTTCTGTGGGACATTTGATTGGAGACTGGTCACAGGGAAGCGCTATGGAACTGGCATAAGAGATGGAAACACTGTTGTACGAATTAGATTTGTTGTCATTTTGTGAGGCTATTTGTTTCTCGGCCTGGCTCCTTCCAGACACTCCAGCTAAGCATAGTTAGTAAGGCTGCTTGCCTGGGCATCTCCAGGACACCACCTGAAGCTGTTGGCGCCTCGTGGTTTGCATCAGTGCCCCATCAACTTCTCTAGGATTAAGTTGTAATGCAGATAAGTGGTGGTTTTGCTGGAGGGTGAACACTGAGCTTCTTCCTCCTGTGCTGTGACCTAATTCTTCAACACAGGGAATAGTGTCAGAAGTTGAAAAGGGTATGCTTATTCTGCTGAGCACTGGAGAACACAGTATTTGATTTGTTCTTTTAGACTAAATCATGCTCCGCGTACCATTTTCTAGCACACCTGCAGGGTATGCTGTGGCCTTGGCAATATCTATGGATATAGGGGCTGGTTAAGGAATCAGTGCGGTAGATAGTGGGAATATGGTTTTAAAAAGCCTCCAGAGGGGCGCCTGGGTGGCTCAGTCGGTTAAGCGTCTGACTCTTGATTTTGGCTCAGGTCATGATCTCAGGGTTGTGAGATCGAGCCCCGCGTCAGGCTCCGTGCTCAGCAGGGGGTCTGCTTCTCTCCCTCTGTACCCCCTCCTCACTTGGCGCGCGCTCTCTCTTTCCAATCCTTAAAAGGCTTACATATATTTCTGTTATGGGAGAGTATCCTTTCTCCTTCCTCCTTGAATTTCATTGTAATAGATGATTATTAAAAGCAGTCCATTGCTCTTTCTTCTCCAGCCCACACCAGTTATCCTGTTGAAAGAGGGGACTGATAGTTCCCAAGGCATCCCCCAGCTTGTAAGTAACATCAGTGCCTGCCAGGTGATTGCGGAGGCTGTAAGAACCACCTTGGGCCCTCGTGGCATGGACAAGCTGATTGTAGATGGCCGAGGTAAGTCTGCAGGGTTCCTCAGGCCAGGGTGCAGGAGAGGAAACTCCTGGGGAATGTTTGGGGCTAGCAGAGGTTGGCATCACAAATGCCACTGCTTTTAAGATCTCTGAGGGATTGCTCGCTATGAAACAGTTCCATTTCGTACTTTGTCCTGAATGCTGAACCCTATGGGAATATATGGGAGAAGTTGGGCTCAGGAGCCTTTTGCTTCTTAGAGAGAGGCAGCCTGGAAACATGAAATCGAACCATCTGAGTTGCCTGTGGTCTTTCCCATTGTATCATGTTCACAAGACAGAATTCCCCCTCATGTTTTAGTGTATTAGCTGACGTGAGATGTTAGGGTATCAACCGTGTCAAGAATATCTAAATGGTTTCTCATTCTCATTTAATCAATAGTTCCTGCGTTCAGTTTGAGGTGTGCTAAATGCAGTTCAGAGAAAATCAGGAGCTCATGGTCGTTGGAAGCTTGTGATTTTAGGTGGCTCTTTGTGCACAGAGCTAAGTCTATAAAAAACATCAGTTTGCATATGCCATGGTCTCCTTTGTCCCATCCCAATAAAGTATGCATGGGCTCCAATTCCAGCTGGGAAAAGGGTCTTTAAATTTTTACTTTTTGTTTTTCCTTTTAAGGCAAAGCAACAATTTCTAATGATGGGGCCACAATTCTGAAACTCCTTGATGTTGTCCATCCTGCAGCAAAGACTTTAGTGGACATTGCCAAATCCCAAGATGCTGAGGTGGGAAAATCAAGCATATATGTTTAAATAAAGGTTGAAATACATGCCTGCTTGCTCCTTTGCTTTTCTCTCTTAAATTTTTTTTTATTTTAATTCTTAAATTATGATTTCACAAGTAATACATACTTGTAAAATATTTAGATGGAATTGATAATCTTTTAAAATTTACACTATTTCACTGCATGTAGCTGAGATCTTAGGACCGGGCTCATGTACTGTCATTCATATCACTGACATGGTAAATAATTTAATCTCTCATGTGTTAGTCACCTTGTAAGATGGGCCTGGAAACTTTAAGGTTTCCAGTTTACCTGTTGTTGTATTTTCCATGCTGGTAAAATATAGATAACAGAAAATTTATCACCTCAGCCATTTTCAAGTGTACAATATGACGGCATTAATCAGTCTGTCTTAAAACATTTCTAACATTAGGGGCGCCTGGGTGGCTCAGTCCATTAATCGTCTGCCTTCGGCGGGTCATGATCCCAGGGTCCTAGGATTGATCCCCACGTCAGGCTCCTTGCTCAGTGGGAAGCCTGCTTCTCCCTCTCCCTCTGCCTGTCGCTCCTCCACTTGTGCTCTTTCTCTCACTGTATCTCTGTCTGTCAAATAAAATCTTTAAAAAAAAAAATTCTAACACTAGAATCTCGATAATAAATGTTGAGAGGAAACAGGGTTGCATTTTAGAGTATTACAAATATGTTCTGAAGTTATATAGAAAGGTTTATTAGGACCCAGTAGTCTATGAAACAGTATTGCTTGTATAAAAGTAAAGTGAGAATAGTCTGGATTTGACCTGTAACTGTCCTCAACAAGGGACTAATACCTTTCTGGCCAGGAATTTGGCAGCTTAAACCTTTTACCACAGTAACACTTTTTCCCCCTTGAAAATCCTTCACATTACACAATGGACATAAGTGAGTTGAAAGTAAATTTCTACCAAATCAGAGGTGAGCTGGTTTTAGCTCTTATTCTTTTTCTCCCTCATTAAAAATAGGGTTTAGATCCCATTGTAGAAAATGACTATGTTAGAAAGGTTAGCAGACTAGTGATCTGCCTATTCCAAACAGTGTTTAAAATGTAAAGGACTTTGGCTGGTCCTGGAAGGTTTGTTTTAGTGGGATTTGGCTGGAAATTATTTTTTTGTAAACTCCTATAGTACTTTGTACTCCTTAAAGAATATTTGTCTCATGTCTCTTGCTACCATGGTTACTTGAGACACTTAAGCATTATATCATAAGTGTGACTGAGACTATCTTATTCATCATGCCTATGTGCAATAAATAAGTTCTTGGTTAATCTGCTTATGTGATTTATATCCTGAGGAACTTTGAGTGTCCAAATCAGCCCTCTTTGAAGAATGGGCCTGGCTGGGGAATTAATTTTGTAGCCCAAAGCCATTTGATGGGATGGATACCTAACTACCATCACCTTCCTTGTACTTGTTGCCATCACCTCTGCTTCCAGAAAACACATTTCACACCCATTAAACAGTCCCCAGTTTAAATGGGTAGGTTGCCTAAAAATGGCGTTTCAGGCTTTATCTCTAAACATAAGAAAATGTGAATTTCCTGTCATCCTCTTCCAGGTCGGTGATGGTACCACCTCAGTGACCCTGCTGGCTGCAGAGTTTCTGAAGCAAGTGAAATCCTACGTGGAGGAAGGTTTGCACCCACAGATCATCATCCGAGCTTTCCGCACTGCCACCCAGTTGGTATGGGAATATTGGCTACCTTGGCCTTGTGCCTGGGTACCTTCATGTTTCTCTTAGGATACCTTTAGCAGGGTATAGGGAGACTGGTAATAGGGTTCCTTGGATGTTTTCTGACTTCTCCCTACGAATCTCAGTTCTACCATTCAGTAGCTATCTCCTTAAGCCTCAGGTTTCCTGATGGGCTCAGTAAGTGAGAGCTGGTGTTTTTTGATTTTTTATCAAGTTCCTCATGGCGCACATCTTGAGACCCTGCTTTTATTGATCTTTCACCTTCATTCTGTGATCTTGGGCAAGTCAATCCCTCTAGGCTTCCCTTTCTCCCTTTACTGTCTCTGTTTCAGGGGCATGTGGGTGCCTCAGTCAGTTAAGTGTCTGACTCGTGATTTCAGCTCAAGTCATGATCTCGGGTTTGTGGGATCAAGCACCGGGTCAGGCTCCATGCTCAGTGGGGAGTCTGCTTGAAATTCTCTGCCCCCCCCCCGCCCAAAAAGTTATTTACTATCTATTTCAGGTTGGTAACATTAAAACGAGATCATATATGAGAAGTGCTTTTGAAAAGATACTAAGTTTAACATACAAATATATTGGATAACACATCTAATTAATATATAAAGCTCTAGAAGTCGTCATGGGTGTTTTCCATAAGCCAGAAGGTTTGGCCCAATCTAGCGTCTTAGGTTGTTTCCACTCATTTATTTTAGTGTGTTCCCTGCATATTCAGAATTAAATCCTGGAAATACCCTGATGATTCTTCAGAACTATACCTACACCATACCTGTGCCTATACCTGTTGGTCACTGGGAGTTTTCTAAACTGTAAAGATGTGTGTTTCCGGGCAGCTACCAGACTTAGAAGTGTTGTTTCAGCTGCAGAATGGGAATGTTTAAGATTTGGGAGTAAACAGATTGGAGAGTGGCAAGAGAGACTGGGACCCACCTCTCCAGTTTGCCTCTGGCACCAGGGACTCACTCGGCTTCTGTTGTTGGCAGGCAGTTAACAAGATCAAAGAGATTGCTGTGACCGTGAAGAAGGAAGATAAAGTGTAAGTTTTCGGTGGGCTTTGTCAGAACCTTGACTTCTGTGGCCAAATTGGACGTAGAAGCGTGTTGCCACCCTATATGGGCCTGGGGCTATTTGGCTCTTGCCAGACCCTTGGCTGTGCCCCAGCTCACACAGCACAAAAGGGGCTGTACACTGTAGTTTTAAAGCTGTCACACATGAGGTCTCTGACTGCAGTCACCATCTGTCAGTGATAATCTGTCCTAAAGATGTGGAAGATGAAGTTGGTGTGGGCTGAGTTTAGAGACCAGAACAGACACCCCCTCCACATTGCAGTAGACTCAGACGAGAGGGGCTTTCCGGGCCTGACGCAGGTCCCACCCGTCCTTATGTCCCAGGGAGCAGAGGAAGCTGCTGGAGAAGTGTGCCATGACCGCTCTGAGCTCCAAGCTGATTTCCCAGCAGAAAGCCTTCTTCGCTAAGATGGTGGTGGATGCGGTGATAATGCTCGACGATATGTTGCAGCTTAAAATGATTGGAATCAAGAAGGTGCAAGGTGGTGCCCTAGAGGTAAGCCTGCTGCCGCCTCCCTAGGAGGCTCCTGCTTTCACATGGACTCTCCAGGCAGGTTGGTATAGGAGGTGAGCACACGTTCCAGGTGTTGAGAGAATGCATGTTGGGCTGGGAGTCAGACTTGAGTTGTAGTCCCCACGCTGTCCTTACAGCCTGTGACTGTACATACATTATGTAATTTCTCTGGACCTCTGTTTACTTGTCGGCACAAGAGCAGATTGAACTCGTTGATTTTTAGGATCTCAGTGTGATGTGGAAGGGGGCAGCGCTAGCTCCGCCCGATAGCTTACCTATGACCCTCTCAGTTAATAAATCTGAGAAGTACTTCTCAGTCTACTCTTTTCCAACGGACACGCCCAAGCTCTCCCTTTTATTCATTTATTTTGCATAGATGATACATAGTTCTAAATGTATAAAGGGGCCTAAAGATAAAAATAAATGTCCCCTATATGGTTCCTGCCCCAGATACAACCACTATTAAGTGCGTGTGTGTGTGTGTGTGCGCGCGCGCGCATGCGCAGGTGCTTCCAGAATTAGTCTGTGTGTTTCTAAGTACATATGTAAATAGTGCTTTTCTAAACACAGTGTTCATTTATAATACACAGTGTTGTAACTCCCTTTTGTCCAGTGAACAACATATTTTAGAATTTGATCCATATCAGCATGTGGGGCTTTTAATTCAGTGCTGCATGATAGAACTTTCTGCGATGGCGGGACTGTTACCTGTCTGTGCTGTCCATTTTATGGTAGCCATTAGCCATAGTAGCTACCAAGCCCTTGAAATGCAGTTAGTACAACTGAGGAACTGTTTTTAATTTAACTTTTATTTATTTATGTGGCTCATGGCTACTGCATTGCCCAGCATAACTGTAACTTGTTCTTTTTTAACACAGTGGTATCTGTCCGGAAGCCTTTTTTGATATTGGTATCTCCGTGCCCTTTTGGCCCTTCTCCACTCTGGCCTGCCCTACTTCTTTACTCCACCTTGGTGACCTGGCCTGAGGTGTTCTAGACAGGGCACGACCTGCCTGAAATATTATATCCTGGCCCGGCCCTTCACTTTTTGTCTTTGACTTTTACCCTTCCAGATTACATCCCCACTCTGTTCTCCTTCCTTCTGTCTTGGCACATGTCAGTAGACTGAGGTTCTCTCTTCTGTAATAAAGCTATGAGGAATCTGAAGGTCATCTGAGCAACTCCCCTGTCTTTGGCCCCTGTACCGCTCCTTTCTCAGCCCATCATGGTTTACTGATTTTGTCTCTACCCACTGCTTTGGTAGCAGTCGCCCATCTTCTCCGAGTCTTCCTGTTTCCCTAGACTCTTGAGATTAGATTGGCAGTCACTCAGCTAAGGATCAAAATAATTTTATCTGGTGAGAAAGCCAGGGGCTCCAGCCTACTTTTTCCTTAGGCCGTCCCACATTTCTTAAATGCATATAAAACCTGACACACAGAATTCAATAAATGGTGGTAGTAATTATTTACTTATTCTCAGGATTAACTGAGAACTTCCTGATCTGTATCTTCAGTCCTTACCTCCCCCTTGAGCCTCATGCTCTTGTATCTATCTGCTGCTGAACTCATCTCAGTCCTCCAGACCTGTAGCATTTTCTGTGTTCCTTGACATAGTTGGTGTCTCCACCATTTACTCAAGTCACTCACACACCAGAAATCCAGGGTCATCTTTACAACTCCTCAAAAAATAAAAATAAAAAAACTTTCTCTGAAAATCTTTACAACTCTTCACAACCTGTCAATCACCATTGTCTCCTCTTGCGTGCCAGTTTACTATTTACTTCCGTGAGCTGTCTCTTTCACTTACTCTCAAGACCATTGTCCTGGCAGTGGCCACCCTTCTTCCAGTCTTGGATCCCCTCAGTCAGCCCTGTTTTCTGTTGTTAAGGTGAAGTTCCACAATTTACTACCCTGTGGAAAGCCTGTTGGGGTTCCCACATTGCATACAGGATGAGAGGCAGGCTTTAGCAGAGCCTATAAGATTCTCCTGCACTGACCCCTGCCCTCTGCTCTATATTCCTGCAGCTGCCAGTGGCTTTGCATTCTCTGATGCCACCACACTGCCTCTGCGGAACACCTTTCCCTTTTTCTGTTTGATTTCTGCTTATCCATCTTGATTAAGCTCAGGCATCACTGCCTTTGGGATGCTGTGGATTTGAGTGATGCACAGACATGTTCACTGATAGACTACAGTATTAGAGATTAGCACTGGCAGAGAACAGAGAGGTCATTGAGCTGAATATACCCTTTTTTATCGAGTGGGAAATGACTTGGTCATTTAGTAAGAAAGAGATCTGGGATCTGAACCCAAGTCTTTTGATAGTGCTGAAGTCAGTCCCAAGTGCAGCATGCTTTCTTACTATTCCCTGCTATTAAATCCAACCCACAGGAAGCTCATGTTCTGAGGGACTGAAATGTAGGAAGCCACAGTTGTAGCTAGGGAACTGTACAGGGAGTTTCTGACCCTTTGCATCCTGGGAAGTGGAAGCACCTAGGCTCCTGCACACAGGTCCCAGTGTGTGTGCGTGCATGCAGGGCAGATACAGAGGGCTGTGGGGAGGGTGTCCAGTAGAAGACTGGGCGGGGGGTTGAGTTGGGATTGAAGGGGGAGGCATTGGGCAGCCTGTGCCTTATTCATGAACGCCCGGTCCCGTGCCTGGCACCAGAGGCTTGCATTCAGCGTTCTCCCTTGGCTCCTGCTTCGGAGGTCAGGCTCAGAGGATGGCCCATACAGCCCTTTACCGTGCTTAGTCTCTGCAAGCTGAAGGATTGATTTCTTTCTACTGGAGGGACAACCAAAATACGTTTTGTATTTTTCCAAGCTTTTATGTAAATGAAAAGGCTTTGTCGTAACAGCAAAGTAAAGACATGGTTAACTCTTTCATGTTCGGGGGAATGGACACACGTTAGCCTAGTACACCACTGGCTTGATTTCCTTTCGTGCCAGTACTGAACTGTTGACTGTTCGTTTGTTTTTAAACAGGAGTCCCAGCTGGTAGCTGGCGTCGCATTCAAGAAGACTTTCTCTTATGCTGGGTTTGAAATGCAACCCAAAAAGTACAATAATCCAATGATTGCCCTTTTAAATGTTGAACTTGAGCTGAAAGCTGAGAAAGATAATGCTGAAATCAGAGTCCACACGGTTGAGGTAGGCCCTATCAGCTGGCAGTGGCCGGGGAACGGTCAGCTTTCTGGGCTAAAGCCTTGGATATTGGGGCGCCTGGGTGGCTCAGACGGTTAAGCGTCTGTCTTCAGCTCAGGTCATGATTCCAGAGTCCTGGGATCGAGCCTCATGTCGGGCTCTTGGCTCAGCAGGGAGCCTGCTTCTCCCTCTCCCTCTGTTTTCCCCCACTGCTCATGCTCTCTCTCTGTATCTCTGTGTCTCAAATGAATAAATGAAATCTTTTAAAAAAAAAAGTCTTAAAAAAAATAAAAAAATAAAGCCTTGGGTCTTTGTGGCCATCTTGGGCCCAGCTCTGTATCTCAGGCTCCCTATGAACCCCATTCTCCTCCTGGCCCCCTGAATATGTTGATGTCCAAGTACCAGGCCCACTTCTTTTCCCACTCTACTCAGAGTGACCTGAACCTGAAGAGATTTGGATAGGGAAGGCCTGCTGAAATATTCTCCTCTGGCCCCAGGGAAGGGGCTGGCGGTGGCCTTCCACCTATACACCGAGCCCAGGATTTTGAGTCCTCCTTTTTGAGCAGATGAAGGCTCTCCTTCTACATTGGGTCCCACACTGTAGGGACAGGTGTGCTCCCGTCACTGGTAATACCAAGGCTGTCTCTGGAGGTAGCTATGTCACCCAGCTATAAGTAGGTGCTGTTAGGTAATGTGCCCCCAACACGGAATGGCCTCTGGGGGAAGGGGTCTTGTCATTGGGAACTCCACGGGTACAGCTTCTCAGAGGAATGTAGAACTCTGTGAGGCTAAACTATTTCTTAAATCTTGGCATGCCAGCTCTGGAGGAACTCCCAGTCCTGGGGTTATTTTCTGTTTTGGTGTTTGAAAGTTTTAGGTGGTTCCTAAGTTACTGTATGGGGTCCTTGTTTAGTTGGACTGAGGAGAGGCGATTCTGGTTACCCGTGTTAATTCCCAGATAAATCAGCATATTTTACTTCTGGGGGTTGGTATATTTTAGCCTACCATCTATGCTAATCTCTCTCCAAAAGCATCCTCATCTTTTTCTGGGTCTCTTCAGGATTATCAGGCAATTGTTGATGCTGAATGGAATATTCTCTATGACAAGTTAGAGAGGATCCATCATTCTGGAGCCAAAGTCGTCTTGTCCAAACTCCCGATCGGGGATGTGGCCACCCAGTACTTTGCCGACAGGGACATGTTCTGTGCTGGCCGAGTGCCAGAGGAGGATCTGAAGAGGACAATGATGGTAACCAAACATTCGTGTGCTGCTTCTTGGCTTTTGCAGGCCTGGAGGAGTTTTCATTTACTCCCGGTATACTGGAGTGCACTCTCAGGTTGGCATGTGACTCTAGGCGTGTCTTTGCTTTTTTTTGCCTTGAAGCACTCCAGTCCCCGTGTGTACGTGCTCAGTGTAACTGAAACAAGTTAGGAAATCTGATTTGTGAGGGTACCTAGTAGTAATGCTGTGATCAGCTATATAAACTCAAGTATTGGTGTTTCCAGCGAGGTTTCCTCCTTTTCTTTTGAGCATCTCACCAAAGACGTGTTAGGTCCAAAGCACCGATCCTAACTAGTTGTTGGGCCCAAGGCACGCTAGTTTGGGGGAGTGGGTTTTGGGTGAAGTAAAGGGTCCCCATCTCCTTTTAACTAGGCCTGCTTGCCTGTCATGTGTCTTTGTTCTGTTTTATTTTCTCCTCTTCCAGGGGGTAATGGTGAGAGTGGGTTATCCAGGGGCAGGGGACTCTGGGGCACTGTGGCAGGGTTTAGCGTGAGAATTGGCTTTTGAGGCTAGATGGCACGAAGCTCTCTTCTGGCTTCATGTGAGCCTTAACTGCCAGGTGATTCACCTTCTTGTGCTCATCAGGCCTGCGGAGGCTCCATTCAAACGAGTGTGAATGCTCTGTCGTCAGATGTGCTGGGCCGCTGCCAGGTCTTTGAAGAGACCCAGATTGGAGGCGAGAGGTAAGCCATAGGCCTGGGCTGCCTCTTGGTCGAGCTCACGGGACCTGCCTGAGTCTGGCCTTCTGCCATCTTTTGGGGGGTGGTATACAGCATGTGCTACTCTTTTTTGAGGTCTCACCTTTTGGGGTATAAAGAACTCAGATACGAAGTATTTCGAGAGGGAAGGAGATCAAGTTGGGTCTAAAGTCTGACTCCGCATTATTTTATGCCCCAGGGTACAGCCCCAAACCTTCCCCAAAACATGTCTACAAGAGTGGGATTAGAAAGCCCTAGTGAGGAACAGAAGAGCAGCTTGCCGAGCTGGGAGGACGTGGTGAGGTCAGACGCAGCAGGCTGGCAGCAGAAAGAGGTTGACGTGTGTGATTTGATCCTGGGTGTAGGTACAATTTCTTCACTGGTTGCCCCAAGGCCAAGACTTGCACGATCATCCTTCGTGGTGGTGCTGAGCAGTTTATGGAGGAGACAGAGCGGTCCCTGCACGACGCCATCATGATTGTCAGGAGGGCCATCAAGGTACTAGGCTGGGGGTGTCCTGCCTCCCCAGCTGATAAGACCCTGGATTTGTGTGGTCATTTCTTCCCTGTATAACCTGTTTTCCCTGAGTTGCCTCACAAGTCATAGAGAAATAGCCTCAGTCTCTCAAAATAGGTCATGCCGCCTTAGAGGCTATGACTTGTGAGCCAGCAGGGAAGCTGCTGTCATCAGCCATCCCAGTGATTGTACCAGTGCCCTCAAACTACAAGGTGACCTTGAAGATGGTCAGGAACCAGAAGGTTCACTGGATTGCAGTTGGGATGTGCTAGATAAGAGCCACATCTAGGCTTCCTGGGGTTTGGGATGTGGGAGGAATGAGGAACCACTCCGTTTCTGTGCTAGAGGGCCTGCTGACCGGCTGGTCCAGCTTGGCTGTGGCTGGAGCTTGGACGAGGGGCCTGTTAGCATTGAGAGGTGCGTCTGGTCTCTGCAGAACGATTCAGTGGTGGCTGGTGGCGGGGCCATTGAGATGGAGCTCTCCAAGTACCTGCGGGATTACTCAAGGACCATTCCAGGAAAACAGCAGCTGTTGATTGGGGCGTACGCCAAGGCCTTGGAAATTATCCCGCGCCAGCTGTGTGACAATGCTGGCTTTGATGCCACGAACATCCTCAACAAGCTGCGGGCGCGGCATGCCCAGGTGGGTCTTTCCCCTTGGGGCCCAGGGATTGGGTGCGTGGGGATGAGTGCTGAGCGTGTGCTGTGCCTGCTCAGCTCTGCGTGTTGGGCCCCAGGGACAGGGCTGGAAATGAAGCAGGTACCAGCTAACTGGGCCTCTGAGGGCAGAGAGAAAGCTGCGGTGCCAGCACTGGAGCTTCCAGGGCTTTCTTCAGTGCCTCTACCGAGAGTATGATCCCGCTCCTTGCGGTGCCATCGGAGGAACCAGGGGGACCCTGCGGCCTCCTCCCTGGAAGCACACGCTGACCACATGTATGGGTTCCCCAGGGTGCGGGTGAAGCGGGCCGGAGCCCTGCCAACCAGCGGCCCAGCCACAGCTCTACCGCCTCTAGGTTGGGATCTCTCTGCGAGCTTAATTTGTTATTTGCTGTTTAGCAAGTATTTGTTGAGAGAGATGTGTTAAGTGCTCGGCACTGTGACAGAAGCACTCAGTGAGTGACCTTGTTTGTGACTTGTGTGAGGGCTTGAAGCGTATCATTCACTTCTCTGCACCTCCATTTCCTCATCTGAAATGGGGACTGACGGAAGCAGTGAGCTTAGTAAGGGATTAGAAAGTGTTCCTCTTGAGAAATACACAGTCCTTGGGATGACCTGAGGACGGGACCTCCCCAAAACAGCATGTTGCCCGGAAGAGGGCCTGGAGCTCTTTTGTGACCAGCATGTTTAGGGTTTGAAGGGGGTGGGTGTTAGGGGCACAGGTGGGAAGACGTGCACGTCCAGGTTCCTGGTGTGATGCCAGGCAGACGCCGTCTTCCTTGGGGAAATGCAGGCAAGTTCAGGAGAGAAAGGTTTCCTAACGCCTGGAGTCTTTTGGAGGATATGCGAGAAGAAATTTGAGAGCAGTTCCCTATTAACCTCCCCTCTTTTCCTGTTCTGTCAGGGGGGCATGTGGTACGGAGTGGACATCAACAACGAGGACATTGCCGACAACTTCGAGGCCTTCGTGTGGGAGCCAGCCATGGTGCGCATCAATGCCCTGACCGCAGCCTCTGAGGCCGCCTGCCTTATCGTGTCGGTAGATGAAACCATCAAAAATCCTCGCTCAACAGTGGACACTCCCCCAGCTGCGGGCCGGGGCCGGGGCCGGGGCCGCCCGCATTGAGAGGCACCCTGCCCCTCACGTGAGTGGCTGGCGGGCTGGCTGCAGCGTATGCTTACTCTCCCTGTCTCAGTCCATTGGTATTACGAGGAAAGGGTAGTAATTGGCCCACTCTGTTCTCACTGGAGGTTATTTAAATAAACGTAAGACTTAGAATTCACTTTGCAAATTACTTGGGCACGGGAGTTTTACTTGGAAATGTCTTGACTCCAGCTCAGGATTTTACTTTTGTATGTACTCACCCACAGATAGAAAAATTTTCTTCTTTTCTGTTGGGCTCAGTCCTCAACAGCCTCTGGTTGTTAAGGCAGAGTATGGGTCTGCTCTGCAGGCAGGGAGCTCCACTTGAGGGGCCTCCATCCGGAAGTTTCACTCTGGGGGTTTTTTTTGTCCCAGAAGTGGCTAGGAGATGTGGAGTCCCTTCCTTTTCTGATGTCATCTTATTTAGCCCTGGCCTCACCGGGCACTGCTCCCAGGGTTTCTGTGGGTTTGAGTAGATGTGTTACATTACCTTGTTTGCTCCTTCCACCTCCATACTCTTGACTCAGTCTTTGGTCTCTCCTTTTTCAGGATCTCATGGTTGAGGGTTCTTGGAGGAATGTTCTAGAGAGGCCACATCCTCTTGAAATTCTGTGGTGATTCCTTAGAAGTCCATTGAGGAGGTGGCTGAAGGAGCACCCACCCGGTCTTGGTTCAGCCACTAATGGTCTTGGGGGTTCCTTTTGCTTTCTTCTGACCAGTGGAGGTTTGGAGTAGCCGGCACAGATAAAGTGGAAATCAGCAGGATCTGACTGCCGTCTCATTCACACTAGTCCTGAGAGCCGGCCTATAGCTAACTATCATTAGTAATTGTTGAAGCTGGAGGTGTGACTCTGTGACCTTCAGCCACGGAAGCTTTAGTTGCCTGACACTGGGAGGTGATTAAAAAGAAAATCTCTTGAGTTTGGCCCACTCTTGGTTAGAGGGACTCAAGCAGGATGGGGTGGTGGGCAGGTCCAGACTGTGTAGTCTGGCATCCCTCCTAACTTGACAGTCTCTGGGTAAACTAACTTTTCTGAACCTCAGCTGCCCTGCCTGTGCGAGGAACATAAGAATAGTTGGCTCAGAGTTGTGGGGATGAATATTCATCTTGTTTGATGCTAAAACCACACGCAATTTAAGCCCAAGCATCTGGTCTTTTTTCTAATTTTAAATATTTCCAGACCTGAGTAATCTAATCAGTGGGGCAACCTCATTTGGCAAAATGGGGGAGTTGAGGCCACAAAGTGATGGGCAATTTGGTCTCTCCCCTAGGCCAAAGCCTGATTGGCTGGCTAAAGCTTCCTACGGAGGTGGCCAAGCCACTGAGGGGCCGGGCAGTGTCTGGTGCTCCTGCTGGACTTGTCCTAGGGTTGTCCGTAAAGATGGCCTCCCCAGCTTGTGCAGACACCAAAAGAGTGAGCTCTGGTGGGGACAGCGATGTCTGCAGCCCTGCGACAGGTCTTCCTAATGCTTTATTCACTGTTGATGCCATTCAGGTCATCCACCCACTTCCTGCCTCAGTGCACTTGAACTGCAGAAAGACTTGGTGACACAGACAGACAAAAATATGGCCACCTACCATTTACTTCCCTGGCAGATAATCCAGTTTCACCATCTTTTATTGGATACAAAGTCATAAATTCTCTGATGCCCATGTGAGTCCTTTTAAATACATACACTCAGGTACATTCGGCGAAGGGCATCTATGGGTGACGTGGAGCAAAGTGCTGGGATGGTGACGCCTGGCGGGGGGGGGGGGGGCAGAGAAGTGGGGCCAGGGAAGGCCCCCTGGGGGCTGGAGGTACAGGCACCACTTCAGAAACAAAACCAAAAAACGCTCTGCACCCCTCCGCCTGCTGTGCTTGGGGTGGGGGAAGCTACCCTCACAGCTCAGGCCCATTGCAGCCGGCTGTGCAGGGAAGGCAGGCCTGGGGGCCGGTTGAGGAGGTCCCCACTAGCAGTGCCCACGAGAGCCAAGCCTACTGGTGCCAGTCATGAGGCAAGCCTCAAGGTTGCCTCGGGCCTCTGCACTTGAATGCAAGACCCCGCCAGGGCAGAGTTGAAGCCAGGCTGCCCAAGGCCAAGCCCCCTGGAACTGTGCCAGCAACGGCAGACAAGGCTTGGGCTTGTGGCGGGGAAGCCTGCCTGATTGTCAGGGCAGTCTTGGGACTGGCGGGGGTCCCGGGGGGTTAGGGAAGGAGTAGGAGCTGGTTGCCCTGGTATTCCGGTCTTCACCCAATCCTAAACCTTATCCTCAGGCAAAAGCTGCAGATGAATACACTTGTCCAGGAATAAATACATACACACGATACACAGCAGTATATACAGAAATGCAGGCCTGGAACAAGGCTGGGCAAGAAAGCATGATCACCAGGGTTAAAGAGAGAAGTGCCAGGCCCCTGGAGGAGGGACTGATGGGCTGGACAGATCAGTTTGAGTTAACTCCTCTGGGCAGGGAGGCCCTGCCCCCACTCACCATCTCTGCCGTCTTCACCCCAAGCCCCCGAGGAATTGGGTCTTTGGCACCAGTAGTCCCTCTGGGAAGGTCTTCAGCCTAGCACCTTAGAGGGACTAGGGCCTGGGCCGCTTCCCACTCATGGCCCAAAGGACCAGGGCAATAGTCAGGACCCAATGGCAAAGGATGGAGCCAAACCTTGGAGCAGCAGGCCTTGGGAGGGAGGTGGCTTTTTGCTTTTGAAGCACTTCTTGAGGGGCTGGTTCAAACCGCTCTCACAGGACCAGGAAGTCCTGGGCTGCCTTGGTCCTTAGGTGGTTTCTTGGCCAGTGGAAAGCCATGGTTCTGGGCAGCACCCTTCCTCTCTCCCAGGGGTCAGATGTATACAGCATCTCCTTCGTTCCCTGCTAGGGCCATGGGGAAGCAGCCCAAAGCCTGATGAAGTGCTCAAGCTGAGTGTGCCAAGCCTCCCAGATGCTGGGTCCAGGCCATATTGCAGGGAGAGGTGTAGGGACACCCGAGTGCTGGAGCCCATGGAGGCTCTACATGTGTCTGGGACCCCTAGAGCAGGGCCTGCTTCAATTTGCTCTCAGATATTCCTCTCCTTTGCATCTTACCTAGGTGTGAGATACAGAGGTGGAAGCTCCTTTGAGTGAGTGAAGGATAAGGTGCTTTAGGAATGGCCAGACCCTCCATCCCTGTTACCCATCCTCAGCCATGCTCTGTGGTTGCCAAAGAAGTGAACAAATGGAGCATCCCTGCAAATAAGCTCCCCATATAGTAGCAGGGCTCATCCCCCTGCGAGTCAAAAAATAGCTTCGAGTTGGGGGACAAGGGGCCCACACCCTACCACTTCTCGGCATGCATGAAGTCCAGCCTGTGTGAGTCTGTGAGCCCGTCAGCAGGGGCTGGGGCCAATGCCATATGTACTCCTACACATCCTTCACACACTCAGCTGGGAGTTAACAAGGTGGGGACTTCCTGCCGGTGGGGGGTGGGGGGTGGGGGTGGGCTGTTCACTCTTCTGCCCCCAGTGCTGGTGGTGCTCAGGGCTGTTGCACGAATGAATGACTGACTGAATGAATGACTGGGTGAATGAACCTACTCCTAGAACCAGTCCTTTCAGCACTGCCTTTCTCCCACTCTAGCTCACTGCCTGTGCACCCTGACCTCCTTTTCCAGGACTGATGCCAGACATTCCAGTGGGTACCCACCCAGGGAGAAATTGCCCAAAGTCTTGTGTTCAGGGATGGAAGCTTCCTGGGGCAAAAATCCCTCAGTAAGGCAGGCTCAGGCCAAGCAGGGCATCCCTTTGTGCTTTGTCCAGGAGATGGGGAGGGCAGCACCTCTGATCCTAGGGTCTCGAGCAGGAGCTATAAAGGGTACAGTTGGCAAGGCAAGACAGATGTACCCAGGGCACCCCCATATCCCTTCCAGGCCCCTGGAGGACAGAGAAAAGTTGTGCTTCTTCCTTCGACTCCTGGGGACAGGGCTGGGGAGGTGGGAGCCAGTGGGGCCAGCTGCTCTGGTGGGGGGGGGGGTGTGCCACACAGCCAAGACTTTGTGCAGGACTGGATAGGGAGTTGCCAACAGGACACCCTTGGTATTTGGGGTCTTCAAAGGGCAAGGCCAGAAGGAGCTGGGACAGAGCTGGGTGTGGAGTTAGGGGAGCTGGATACTGAGCCTGTGGGGTCCCAGTCTGAAGGACTCATTACAGGGTAACCTGGGGCTGGGTCTTGATGTCCAAGCCAGGATGTAGCAGAAAGGTCCCTGGAAAGGGCTGAGAAACTACAGAGAAGTCCAGCCCCAGCCAGGACCAGCAGCCTAATGGTTAGGGCAGAGCTGGCCCCTGTATAGGAAAGAAGGAAACCCTAAGATGGATTGAGGTTAATGTTTGAAAGAACTTTCCAAGTGAATGTTAGCAGGACCCAAGGCCTCTACACCACTATGGGAGTTCTGAGAGGAGGAACTGCGGAGACCTGAGTCTTTGGAGCCTTAGTGCCAGAACCTGGTCTTACCAGAACTGTGCAAGAGTCAGTGAAAAACCTCCATCTGCATTCTGTGGTTTCTAAGCCAAGCGGCTCTGGCTCAGGCCCAGCACCGTGCCTAAGCAGAAGCACTCCACAGCCCGTGGGGCCCGTGAAGACTGAGGAGGGAGGCAGGTCTGATGAGGCTGCTCTTCCTCGTCTTTGGCTTCATGGGTGTGGTTCCCTACCAAGACCATGTCTTCAAGCAAGCTAGCCAGACAAGGAAGCAAACCAAATTCCCTCCTCCTGGCTTCCTCCAGGCCCCAGCACGGAAGGCGGACTCCCTGCCACCCACAGCACTGGGGACCCAGAGGCCATTAGATTGCTGCCCAAGCACCAGAAAGACATTTCTTGAGGACAGGAACTGCTGCTCACTGCTGCTAAGGTTTCCCAGAGCTAGGACCTTACCCCTCCAGAGGCTCGGGACTGGTGGACGGTATAGAAACATGCACCTTTTACCTCTGAATTTAGCTCTGGTGTGTCATGAGGGTATGTGGTGGCTGAGAGGAAGGGTCTTATTTCTACAGCAATAAAAACTAGGTTTTCTCTACTTGGCAATTTACCCCCTTTGAGAATGGTGGTTTCAATATTCTGGGGAAAAGTTCTGGATGAATGTTTTGCCATTCCAAGCCCATTCCCACTACTTCGCTGCACCCCCGCCCCCCACTTTTGGCTGACCACATTCCCAGACCCATAGGCCTATCTGTGTTATCCCTGGGGAATGTGGACCGAGAGCCTAGGCAGGATGTCCGAAGGGGATGCCCCACAGAGGGCTGGACCAGGGCAGGAGGAAAAGAGTCCTCCTTGCCAAGTCTGAGCTGCTTTGGGGAGCCCCCTCTGGCTGGGGCCTAGCAGAGGCCCCTGACCGGGAGGCTGGGCCTCAGGAAGGGGGGGGCCTGCCCCAGTAGCCTGAGCAACCGAGGAGCCACTCCGTGGTTACTGCAGGTCCTGAGGGCGATGACACCAGGTGCTGGTGGTGACTCAGCTCCTTGCTGGCGGTGCCCAGAAGGATGCTCCAGTGGGGGGGTGAAGTGGGGGTCGGGGGGCAGCTTCTCTCCAAGCCCCTGCCCTGAAGAGGCAGTGCCCAGGGTCAGGCCTGTTGCTCCACGGTCCCAGGAGGAGGACAGGAAACTCAGCCCTTCCCTGAAAGCCAGGGATAACACTAGGCCTCCGAAGGTCTAGTCCAAATCAGGGTCCCTCTGGAGGTCCAAAGAGAGTGCCCTGGTGTGGGGCTGGCAGGGGCCCTGCCGCCCCCCGCCCGGGTTAGCAGCCGCCATCCACCTTGATGTGCAGGATCTTAGAGAAGCCGGGCCTCCGTCGTAGGGCCTGTAGACCGAACCCTGGGTTAGTTCCCCTCAGGGTCAGGCAAGTGGGGCCCTCCCGTTACACACCCAGGTGACCAACTCCAGCCTAGGGATGTCACCTAGGGTCTTGGGTGGCCTAAGAGCCAATTCCTCACCTGGAGTTTTGTCACCATGTCCTCAAACAGCTTCTGGGCCTCGGGACTGCTGGGCTCTTTGAAATAATCAGCAATCCCAATCTGGACCACAATGGACTTGAGGTTCCGGCAAATGCCTGAGAAAAGGTGGGTAATAAGATGATGGCTCATGTTTGGCCTGGGCAATGGGACTGCTGCTTCTCCTATCACTACTTAATGAAACCAGAACCCTACAGAGAGATGGTCACGTGCCAGGCACTGGGCACCACGTAGAGGAGAGCAGGCCCGTGGCACCCAAAGGGTCAACCAGACGGGTTGGCGCTGGGGGAGGAGGGCAGGGTCATACAGCAGAGGTTGCAGTGGACTCTGGGAGGATGAGTGGGCAACAGCCAATTGTGCAGAGGCTCTAGGAGCTTCCCTGGCAGAGGGAACAGTTGTACCATGGCCTGGCCATCTGGAAATGAATTCAAGGACAGAGTGGCTGGGGTGAGGCTGATGGGTCTTCTCTAGAACATGGAGGAGGGGAGACAGGCAGCAAACAAGTTGGGAGCAGAGGACTTAAGGGACCAGATGTTGCCATGAAGTCAGTGAAGGAGGAAGAAAGTCAGGAGGCTGAGAGGGTTCTGGAGGTCATGATTTTGGAGGCTGAGCAGTTAGTTCTGGTGGTCAGTCCAAGGCCAGGCCATGAGGCTGAAGGGGAGGGAAGAAGAGGGTCCTGGAAACAATGAGATTGTCAAGGAATCTTCAGTGCTCAGGACTTAGGTGTGACCAGGGCCTCAGGAAGTGGGGGGGGGGGGCCTGCCCCAGTAGCCTGAGAACCGAGGAGCCACTCCGTGGTTACTGCAGGTCCTGAGGGCGATGACACCAGGTGCTGGTGGTGACTCAGCTCCTTGCTGGCTGTGCCCAGAAGGATGCTCCAGTGGGGGGATGGAGCGGGGGCCGGAGACAGCTTCCTGAAGGAGTGTGAGCAGCCCCAGCTGGGTGCCCATGTCCTCAATGAAGGTGGAAGAATGGTCAGGAGTGGGGCAGGTGGCTAGGGGTTGGTGGGGTCAGAGGAGGCATGTTAAGAGTCTACAGTAGCACGGAGAGAGGGGTCTTCACCCTGAGAATGGTCCTGGCGGGGCTCACATACATTATCTCATTTAACCCTCTCACCCATTCCAGAACGTCCGCTTAGAAGATGGGGATACAGAAGCCAGAGAAGTAGAATAACGCCCAGTCACACAGCTAATAAGCAGTAGAGCCAAAATTGAGACCTAGATCAGTCCAGCTCCAGGACCTGTATTCCTAACCCGTCTGTTCTGCCCCTGCCCTTGGCCAGAGGCTCACGTGGAACAGGTCATATCTCGTATGTCCCATGGGGGTTGAGCATAGGACAATAAAGATCTGTGGAACCGAACCATTTGGACCAGGGCTAGCAGGCCTCGAATGCCACGCTGGCCTCAGAAGACCCTGGTGGCGAGGCTAGGATTAGCACCCTGGTCAGTCTGTCCCCCCACCCCCACCCCCACCCCCGCTGGTGCTTGCTGACGAGGAGCAACAGGGAATTGCATATGCTACCTGCTGACAAGGCACGGTAAGAGGGGGGACAGTGGACACCCCACCCCGGCCGCATTCCCATTGCTCACTGTTGAAATGCAGCAGGGCCTTGGGGGTGACGGGGGTGGCCGTGAGCACCAACATCTCCAGTCCCTTCAGGCCTTCCCGGCAGACCTCAGCTGCCACCTCCTGGGTGATCTCCGACACATGGTCCAGCTCCAGGACCTGCAGCCGCATGCAGTTTCTTGCTAGGAAGAGGAGGAAGAGGGGAGGTCCTGCTGACAAACTCCCCAGGTCGCCTCCGGCCCGGTGCCTCTGTGCTCCTGCCACCACCCAGGCCGCAGCCCCAAGCCCCTCCAGGATTCCGGTGTCGCACCCACGCCTGCTTCCCACCACCCTCCGCCCCAGTCCCAAGGAAAGACTCACCAAGTGACGCCAGGCCCTGCACCCCACAGCCAGCACCCCCAACCCCCAGGGCCCGAAGGTGCGGCCAACAGCGACCAATCATCTGCAGGCAGCGGTTACTGAAGCGCGTGGGCTGCTGGCTGGAGAATGGGGCAGAGAGAGGGCTGTCAAGGAAGCTTCTGGTTGCACGGCACCCCGAGCCTGCTCCTCTTTCATGCCCCTTGCTCAGGCTGGGGCCCCACCAACCACCCAGCTGCTCAAGTTAGAAACCTGGGATAATCCCTGACCCTTCCTTACCTCCTGCCGAGACCTACAGATTCTGATTCCTGAGTAACTTCAAAGCACAGTTCACACCACCATCCATATTCATGTGGATTCATCTAGTCTCTCTGCCAATTCATCCGGCACGCTGCTGACAGCGAGCCACTCGTTCTATGTTCTCTCACTCAGTCATTCAACAAATGGGCCTCGAGTGTCTACTAGAGCCAAGAATAACCGAGCTGGGCCCTGGGGATACAGTGGTGACAGTATAGACGTGGTCCGTGCCCTCAACGAGGGGGGCGGGGGAGGACACAGAACATAACCAGTCTGATGTGATCCTGTCTTTAAGATCAGAAATACTGCAAAGGCTTCCCGAGCACTCCTAGGTAAAATGTAAAAATCTAACCCCCTTATGCAAGACCTTCCTAACATTGCCCCCACCTTCCTGTCCACACTCATTGCTCCGCCCTGCCCACCACTCACACCAACCCGGCCATTTCCCTGAACACCTCGTTCCTCAACATTCGCCCAGGCGGTGGGTTCCCTGGTGTCTGCCACGCACCTGGTACCAGGGATATGGGAACGGACATTCACAGCCCCGACCTGGAGAACTGCGAGTACCACGGAGACTCAGAGAGAGATTATTGCAAAACAAACTACAGCAGGGGTCGAGCCGAGGCACCACAGGAATGGGGGCAGGGGAGCAGGGACGGATTCCTCCAGGGGGCAGGGAAGGACATGGGATGCCCCGAGAGGAGCTGTCGTGCGGAGAGAGGGCTTGGAGGACAGAGTGCAGGGACAAAGAAGTCTGGTTTGAGGAACACCAAGTCGTGAATGAATGATCTGGATTCTCCGACAACCAGCTCTTTTGTGTATGCTACATCGACCTCCCTGAACGGCCTTTCATGTGCCAAGCGAACGTGGCTATTTCTAACTAGTGTTGACGGAACACTTATATATACTCTTTATAGACACATCTCATCTGAGCCAGCTACGGTCCCACTAAGGCTGAAAGATCTCGAATATCACCTTCACTTTGCAGTAGAGAAACTGAGGCATGACTGGATTGCCCTCCGTCACACTGCCAGTGAGCCAGGATGTCACCCCAGCCCTGATTTTGAAGCTCTGCTCCCAACAGCTAAATACACAGACTGATGAATGTGAATCTGTCTCCCCAGCCAGCTTTTGGAATGGCCCAGATCTGCTCAGTCCTCAGCCAGCCCCGGCTCAACCCCCGGCCCCTCCCAACCCCTGCTGGGGCTCACCAAGGGTGAAGTGGCGCCACCTGGAGGGAGACAATCTCTCTGCAGCCTGCGCCCAGGGCCCAAATGACCTCATGGCCCACGGGGTCTGTGGCGCTCCTGTTGAAAAGACAGAGCTGGGACCGCCCACCCTGGTGGCTTCTGCTCCCTGCCCCTGGACCAGAGGACTCTCGGGTCCCCTTGCCTGAAAGCCCTGGGGGAAGAGTATGCAGACCCCAGGGACCCGCTCGGCCAGAGGTCCGGAGGGTGTGGACTACCTGTAGGTGACGGCCTGCAGGGCGCGGCAGTAGCAGCTGGCCAGCCAGAGGGAGCGGTCAGTGAGGATGTTGGGACAGTGGGAGATGCGCAGGATCAGCAGATTCCCCCCCGCCGCCTTCAACAGGGACTCCAGCCCCGCCTCCAGGCAGCCCCTGGGGATGGCCAAGAGGTCAGGGCACCGCTTGTGGCCACTCCTTCCCCGGGGAAGCACCGCCCCCCCAAAACTCCAGGTGTGCACGCAGTAACGCCCCCCCTGCCCACCCACCACCGCCTCACCGGGTGCTCCGCGCGTACTCTTCCTTGCTCTCCTTCTTGCCCCGCTGCCGGGGCTTCAAGTTCTGCAGGGTCAGCGAGTGCGCCTGGGTGCACCACTGAGCCAGCATGGCCAGGAACTGCAGGGAGAGAGGGGTTGCCTGCCGATGAAGGGGCCCGAGCTTGGCTGGCTGGAGGGAGACCCCATGAGAGCATTTGGGGGAGCGAGGCTGAAGCTAGGGTGTTGGAAGGGTCGCAAGGGCCAGACCTCGAGGGCCCAGATTCTGCTGGGAGAAAGGTGGGTTCACAGCAGGGGCGGTGGGCGGGGACAGGCACCTTGGAACAGACGCGGGCGTTCTCGAGCAGCACCCGTGTCCAGACCGCGGGGTGGCGAGCCACGAAGCGCCAGTCCCGGCAGACCTCAGCCGCGTGCAGCAGCGTGCGCGTGTCCAGGTAGGTGAAGATGCAGAACAGGGCGGCTCGCATCTTGAGGATCTCCGGGCTGATGACCTCGTTGGAGCGGGAGGGGCTGCCCCTCTCCGCTCGCCGACCCCGCCCACTGCCTCCCTCAGGGCGGGCTGCACGGTACCAGAGGGTCAGAGATCAGTGTGGAGGGTCAAAGGCCAATGTGGGGGTGTGGGTGGGGAGGTGGGGTGGGGTAGGAGCTACAGAAGGGACAAGCATGAAAGACCCATGCTGGGGGACTGGTGACTTGGGAGGAAGGCAAGGGGCCTCTGCTTCCCCCTCCTCTGCACACCCCATCTCTAATTATACACATTAGGAAAAGGTGTGGCTTCCTCAAGTAAACTGTCTTTTTAAGATCATACATCCTCACATTGTCCAAACTCAGCCCCTAGGCAAAGCAACTGAGTCAAGTCTAGGAAAGGCAAGGGTTTGGAGGGTGAGGGTACAGATGGACAGAAACCCAGCCTCTGAACAGAAGGCCAGGGCGAGGCTGCCCAGAACGGTCACTCAAGAGCAGCCATGCACCCGACCTGAGCCCTCTAACCTCCTGACCCTGACCCACCCACATATGCACATGGCCTTGTGCATATATAGAAGGGGGCTCTCCCTGCTGTTCCAGGGACTTCAGTCTGCAGTTAACACTCAGCTACTCTCCCGTAAATGTCAACAACGAGCCATGTGAATGGACCCCCTGAGATGTGGCATCCTTGTGCAGTCCCCAACATGAGCACCCCTGTGCTGCTGCACTGCTCTGTCTCATGAGTTCCCTGCCCAGGCTCCCAGGGCACTTGTAGGAGAGTTTGTCATCCTCATTGCAGGAAGTCTGGGACAAGGGGAAACACGTGCGGGAGCCCAAGAGATCTACTGCCTCTGCCCTGTGTCCCCTTAGAGGGCCCAGTGCCAAAGAAAGACTGGCCCCTCTGGCCTACCCTTCCAGGACTCACCTGAGAGCCGGCAGCTGCTCAGTGGCCCAGCCAGAGCAGGCCCAGGACGGGGGGCATCTGAGGGGCCCTCAGCCTCTGACTCCGTGGTTCGGGAGCCCACGTCCGAGACATCACCCTCCTCCCCCTCCGTGCTGTGTCGGCGGGGTCTGCGCTGCCAGTTCTGGATGGCCTGGCGCCGCAGGCCTGAGCTGCGAGGGGCCTGGGTACGCTCCGAGCCGCCGTTGGCAGCCTGGGCCCGTGTGCCCAAGCCCCCAGGGCCACTGTCCTCGGGGGCCCCCTCTTCTGGCCGGGGTAGCTCCAGACTGTCACTGTCATAGCAGCCTGAGCTCTGGGATGCAGCGGGGACACGGCTGGAGGCCCTGGGGTGGGGTGGACCAGACGGTGAGGAGTGAGGGGCACAAGTTCTGCCCAAAGTCTCCATGCCACTCCTACCGAGGGCAACCCCCCCCGCCCTACTTTCCAAGAGCCCCCTTCCAAGAGTGTGGAAAGGCAGACGGAGGTGACCCGAGGAGTATGGGGAAAGGAGAAGGAGCCAAGGCCCCAGATGGGCCAGCCATCCAGGGGGCCGGTGGATCTTTCCAGGGTGAGGGTGGGCTGTGTGGGACGGGCCAGGCCCGAGGCTTACCCTGTGCTGGGAGAGGAGCCATGCCTCGACACGGCGTATGTGCTAGGCATGGCCGGGCCCGCGTGGTGTTCTCGCTGTGGGCCCCCAGAGCGGGAGGGAAAGGCGGGGGGTGGGGGGGGAGCAGAGGAGGTAAGAGGATGAGAAGGAGCAGGAGAAACAGGGCACAAGATGGAGAGAAGAGAGGAGGGAGAGGAGAGAGAAGGAAAAAAGTTGGGAAAGATGGACAAATAGACAGACAGACAGCCCAGAAAGGCAGGCTCACCACCCCCCTCCCCACACCCACCCAGCACCCCAGACCCCGGCTTGTGGCTCCTGGGCTCTCAATTGGGCAGAGAAGGGCCCCCGAGCACCAGGGCGGCTGGATCGCACCTCACTGGCTCACAGCCTCAGGGGAACTTCTGCCCAATCGGAGGGGCACCCCTGTTCCTGGACCCCTCCTTCAGGCCCGGAGTCTGCTCGTGGGGAAGAGCCCAAGAAGGGAAGCATGGAGCATAACAGGGGGACACCAGGCCGTGTGCACGGTGGGACTGGAGGGGGCAGGTGGGCGCTCACCATTCTGCCGGGGCCCCGGGTACCGGGCCCAGCACCACTTCCTCCCCCTCCGCGGCCCAGGCTGGCGCTCGGGGTGCTGCCACAGCTGCTGCTGATGACCTGCAGCTGCCGCTCGGCGCGGTCCGCACGCTCCAGCAGCTCCTCGATGAACTGCTGCAGCCGCAGCTTGGCGCTGGCCTCCCGCGCCGCCGTCTCCTTCAGGAACTGGTCGATCTGCACCACCTCCCTGGGCCCGGAGCAGTCTCTCAGCCCCGTGCCTCGGCCTGGCTGCCCACCCACCCTCTGGAGGAGACCCCGAGCGGGAGGGAGAGACACGGGCACAGCTGCCCGCGCTGTCTGCTCACGCGGCTGCCCGCCGATGTACAGGCCCGGACACAAGCCCCCCCCCCCCCCCCCCCCCCCCCCCCCCCGGCCCCCGCGCCCGGGCCCCCCCCCCCCCCCCCCCCAAGGCACACACAGAAATGCAACCGTACACCCACCCCGAGTCACACACTCATGCCCCACTGACCCAGCCCCGACGCTCCTGCCAGGCGCCCCTACTCCCCACGGAAACACTCTGTCACACACAGTCACACTCAGAGCCGCCTCCTCCGTCCGGATACACTCTTGGGCACACAGCCACACACACTCACGTACACGTGCTCCTGTCATGTTCACTCGCAGGCATACACGCAGTGTGAGCCAGGTACAGTCCCGCTCACACATTCCAACACACACACACTTTCAGAAACATTCTCAGATGCAGAAGCCTCGGGCAAGTACACACAGCACACTTCAGAGTCACTTGAGCATTTACTCCCAAGTGTATTCACATTCAACATTCACTGAGCACCTTCCAGGTGTCAGGCACTGTTCTAGGTATTTAGGGATACCGCTGTGGACAGACTGAGAAGAGCTCCTGCCCCCATGGGGCTTATATCACAATGGGGGGTAGATAAATACCATCCATATATTTCACCATTCTACATTTAAAGACCAGGGAAATAGGAAGCCAGCAAAGAACACTGAGAAGGGGCAGACAAAAAGGAGAGTGTCCTGGAAGCCAAGTGAAGAAAGTGTTTCAGGGATCAGCTGTGTCAAATGCTGCTGATAGGCTGAGGTGTTGATGAGTGGGCCTCGGCGACATGAAGATCGTTGGTGACGCGGGGGACAGTGGTGGTGGTGGACATCTATCTGATCAGAGGGGATTCAAGAGAGAAAGTGGAGAAGGAAATTGGAGACAAGGAGTTGTTCAAGGAGTTGTTCTGGAAGGAGAGAAAAGGGGCAGTAGCCCAAGGGGGCACTGGGGTTACGGTGGATGGGAGAAACGACCTCCTGTTTGGTCGCTTTCAGGAATGATACAGTTCGGGCACCTGGGTGGCTCAGTTGTTAAGCGTCTGCCTTCTGCTCAGGTCAGGGTCCTGGGATCGAGCCCCACATCGGGCTCCCTGCTCAGCGGGAAGCCTGCTTCTCCCTCTCCCACTCCCCCTGCTTGTGTTCCCTCTCTCGCTGTGTCTCTGTCAAACAAATAAATAAAATCTTAAAAAAAAAAAAAAAAAAAAGGAATGATACAGCTGACAAGGAAAATCTGATGATGGCAAAGGGAGAGAGCAGAATTGTGCCACGTCTTTGAGTAGGCAAAAGAGAAGAGGATCTTCTGCCACAATGCAGGGGCTGGCCTTGGCTAGGGACATAGAAAAGGAAGAGAAAGAGTTTTAACGGGCAGGCATGCGGGCATACTTGCATGTCCTCACAGTCCCAAACACATACGGTCATGACGCTCTTGGCCCCACACACACCACCGTCACATGCTTGTGGCCACAGATGCCACAGTACAAAGCCACGGCCACACAGACACACACACTCAAGGTGGGGGAAGCGGCAGCGACACACAGGGTCACTCAATCGGGAACATTCACCGGCACACCCGCCCACAGGGCCCTGCGGGCCACTCACTGCTGCTTGCGGCTCAGCTCCTGTTCCTTGTGCACCAGGTCCTGCTTGAGCGACGCCAGCAGCTCCACGCTCACGTCCACCTGGCGCGAGAGCTCGGACGCCCGCTCCTCCAGCTCCTCCTTCTCGCGCCCCAGCCGCGCGCTCTCCTGCCGCGCCGTCTCCAGCTCGGCCGCCTTGCGCTCCAGCTCGGCCTGCAGCCGACCCACCTGGCCCGCGATCTTCTGCTCCACCTCCTCGCTCAGCCGCTCCAGCCGCCGGTCCACCTCCAGCTTCTCCAGCGCGCGGATCTTGAGGCGCGCCAGGCCCTCCTCGTAAGCCACATCGGCGGGCGAGGGGGACGCGGGCGAGGCGGAGGCGGGCCCGGGGCCCGGCCCGGGCGGCGGCGTCGAGCACGCCGAGGAGGCCACGGACTTGCGGGCGAACAGCTCCCCCAGCGGGATCTCGATCTCGCGCAGCGCGTAGCGCGCGGCGGCGGCGGCGGCGGCGGGCACGAGGCCCGGCTCGGCCAGCTCCTCGCACGGCAGGCTGGCGGGCACCAGGTCGCCGGCGAAGTGGGCGAGGGGCGCGTGGTGGTGATGGTGGTGCAGCAGGTGCGGCGCGGCGGGCGACGGCCCGGCTGCCTGCTCCTTGCCCTGGAAGGACGTGCTCTCGAAGACCTCGCGCCGGGCGCCGGGCACTGCCAGCAGGGCGGCGGGCTCGGGCGTCAGCGGGAAGCCCGAGGCGGCGGCGGCGGCGGCGGCGGCGGCCGCGGCGCCGTCGCAGATGCTGTTGGTCTTGGAGAGGATGTAGAGCGTCTCGTACGTGTGGCTGTACTCCAGGTGAGCACGCAGCGACGACAGGCTCCGGAAGCGCTTGTGCTCCCCGCAGCGGGGGCAGCGGTACGGCAGGTCCAGCGAGGCCATGGCCCCGCCGCCCCCGCGGCGCCCGGGCTCCACCGCGGCCGCCCCAGCCGGTCAGCCGGGCGCGCTCATGGGGGGCCGCGGGCGAGCCCCCCTGCGCGGTCAGGAAGGCTCAGGGCGCCGGCGGCCAGGGGCGAGGAGGCTGGAAGAGAGGGAGTAAGCCTTAGGAGGGTGGTCTCCCCCACGCGTGAGGAAACTGACTTCCCCAGGAAACACGCGCCCATAATGGAGGGGCGAGGGAATCCCAATGGCTTGACCTCCCAGAGGGGGCTGGCCTGCTCTGGTACCTGCGGGAGGGCCTGTACATGTACGACAGTGAGAAAGAATGAGAATTCTTTAAGGGGGGGACAAAGGCATTCGTTATAATACTTCCAACCTATATTCCAACTAGACATAACCCAAGTGCCCATCACCAGTAGACTGGATGAATTGTGATATGTCCGTAGTGGAATTTTATCCAGCAATAAGGAAAGGAAGCACTGGGACATGCAACAACATGGATGAATCCACTCAATATTACGCTGCATAAAAGAAGCCAGAGCAGAGTGCACACTGTAGGATTCCATACATAGGGAGTCCAAGAACAGACGAAATTGGTCATGACAGAAGTCAGAATAGAGGTTACCCCCTGGAGACTATAAACTGAGAAGGGACAGGAGGGAACCTTATGTGATGCTGAAAATGTTCTAGATCTTGATATGAGTGGTGGTTATACATGTGAATACATATGTAAACAATCAAGCTATATACTTAAGGCTAGTGCACCATATGTATTTGGCTGTATGTATCTTACATCTGAAAAAAATCTTTAAAGGAAGATGCTTATTTCGGTATCATGCAAACCATACCCATCAGACAGGCTGGACTGTTGGTACCATGTTGCAGTGACTGAGTTGTCACCTCACCTGACGATACCTGTGTGTGTGTCACTGTTTATTCCTGTCCTGCTTCTGTACCCTCCCATCACTGCCACTCTAGGCAGATAGGTCCTTTTTTAGAGTCCTTTGCTAGGTCGGTCTCCAAAAAGCGCCCTGCCCTGCCCTTTGTTCCAAGGGCCACCATATTTGTCCTCTTCAGGCCCATTCTAGCACAAACCACCACCCTTCCTGACATCCTACCCCTGGTCACCTTCAACTCCCACTGCCCCTCCTCCCTCATCTCTGACTTCTGGTCACACCTCCTCTGCCTCGTGGAATCTCTACCCCATTCATCACTACCCTCCTCCTCCTAACTGCCAGCCATCCTCCGCTGTCACTGTGCTCCTCTGGGTCACAGACCACCTGCTTATCAATCCAGTTGTCGTCAAGGATCTTCATCCACTTGGTCCCTTGGCTGATACTGCTGACCACTCCATCTTCCCAGGCTGCCATGAAGCCGCCCGTTTGGGTTCTCCAACCTCCTCTTCCTACTGCCTTCTGAATCTTCCTGATGAGAGGTCCACCTTCACACCCTCTTTGCATCTGCCCTCTCCCCGGCAGTCTGGTTTGCTCCCACATGTTCACTCCCAGCTTTAAGCCGTTGACTCTCAGCTCTGCCTCCCCATCCTGACCTGCTCTGGAGTTTCCTTTGCCTTCAGGCATTTCCACATGGAGGTATGGGTGACTATTTGTTCCCTTTACCAGCCCAGCACCCAGTCCTTCTCCTGGTAAAATCACTCTGCTTTGACCTTGGGGATCCATTCTTCCTTCCCCACTTTCTCAGTCCACATGGCCTGAGTGGGGGTTGATGGTCCACCCCGGCTCCAGGGGTAAGAAAGTGATATAGATCTGGCCAAACAGAGTCCCGGGATGGGCAGAGATCACCCAAGTTGAGTCTGTGAGGCATTCCTCCTTCCAGGACTTCTCTGAACCACTGGGGAAAAGCATCCTCTTTGGGCTCAGGTTTCTAAGCTAATGAGGAAGGCTAGAGCTGCAAGGGCTATCTTTGCCTCTCTGGGGAGGAACCTCCTGGGAATGAAGCCAACACAGAGAAGCAGAACTGATATGGAGACAGAGATTTCTCACAGACACTGTTTGAGATCCTGGTCGGTTGGGTGAACCAATTTGTTCCCTTCATTGCTTAAGCCATTTGGAGTTGGGTCTGTGGTACCTGCACTAGAAAAAAGTCCTAACCCAGAAATTAGAATAAGAAATGGACTTTTTTAAAGGAATAGACCCTAAGGAGGAATAAGCTGAACTAAGAGGGGAAGTAAGATGGTACCACCTCCCCCCTCAGAAGCTGGTGACCCCTGCTACCCAGCAGCAAAGCAGCCGATGAAACTCTCCCCCGGTCTCTGGAGCTCAGATGATGTTCCTACCTGGAACTTTAGGGGTCCTGTAGAAAAATGTCACCATGTTGGGGTGTGGTCTTTCCCATGGTCTCAGTAAGGCCCAACAAGAAAGAGACACACTCCGGCTGAAAGGGGCACCTCTGAAAGCAGAGAGGAAGAAAATGCTGCTTGGCTTAGAGAGGCGCTTTCTGCCTGAGGCCAGTAATCCAATATGGCTGAGAGTCAGATAATTAAGAGCCAGTTCTCTGCTTCTAGCTAAAGTCAGCTCAAGCAAAGACAGGGAGGCTGGAAACACAGAGAGAGACAAACCTGGGCCCTGACAGGCTCTTGACTCCTCAGGCCCTTCAGGAACCCCTCCTGCTGTGCCCTCCCAGCTCGACAGAAGCTTTCACCAAAACAGCCTTC
Source organism: Phoca vitulina (assembly GCF_004348235.1). Taxonomy (NCBI): domain Eukaryota; kingdom Metazoa; phylum Chordata; class Mammalia; order Carnivora; family Phocidae; genus Phoca; species Phoca vitulina. The sequence continues at coordinate 23,601,032 of NW_022589715.1, read as the reverse complement.
CACTGGGGTGCAGCTTGAGTGGGAAGGGGCAATGAACTCTGCCTCCCGCCCTAGATGAAGGGTTTGCATTGCCCTGCGGCAGAGGCCTAGCCAGAAGCAACAGAACCGTGCGCTCCTGGGATGGGCAGAGCACCAAGGGCTGTTGCTAAGAGACAACCCCTGCTCCTCCCCGAACACTATCACCAGGGACTTGATTCAAGAATTACAACTTCCAGTGAGGTCTCTAGTTTGGTTAATGGCTCTGGGGACAACTGAACGTAAATTGACTGAAAGCTTCCTAATGATTAAGGGGATTGTATTGCCAGAAAAACCGACAAACCTAGAAAACAAAGGCCAGGGATTACTCAGCTCCTAATGTTCCCCACCCCTTAAACTTGCACCAGTGGGAGGTGAGCCCCCAGTGCCCCTTTTCTGCGTGGCACAGAGCATGAAGGACAAGGGAGGCTCTTGGAAATGGCAGAACCAAAGCAGCCAAAAACAGGAGTCAGGGAACCCCGTCCTCACCAACTGGTCAAGCATGTGGACCACATATGGGTCTGTGACCACTGACTGTTTTTCCTCATCTCCCCTCTTCAGCTGGGAGGGTTTTGTACTTTCAGCTAGCCGATCCTTCCTCCATCATAGTCTGGCCATAAGCTGAAAGACCATGAGGGGCTAGCTCAGTACCCTGCCAAAGAGACAGCCCATCACCAAGATCTTGAATTGGGGCTGGACATGCTAAGTGGATGAGCAGCTGGAACATCTCCTTCTGGAGATGGGACAAGTGTATTTTAAGTTTTGTGAGGGACAGTTGTGTTAGGATAAACAGAAACATTTTAAAAATTGTACAAGGAGCAGGATCTGTGTAGATCTTGTTCAGAGGTGGGATGCAGTAGACATTTATTCTTTTTTGCTGTTCAGCTCCAGTCCCCCTTTGTGGCTAGACTCTGTTTTCCTTTGAAGAACCATTCCCCCCACTTTGGGTTGGGCTCAGACGGGAGTGCCTATAACCTTAGCCTGTTCATCAGTCACAGCGATCATTCGTCCTGGGCACGTTTCCTACTCCAGGCCGAAACAGCCACTCCCAGGACCTGGGCCCAGCTGGTAGAAGGTGAGCCTGGGCCTCCTTGTGGCCATTTCTGTCCTCCTCCATGGGCCTTACTGAGACCATGGGAGAGGCCACACCCCAACATGGTGACATTTTTCTACAGGCCCCCTAAAGAACACAAAGACTCCTGATGACCTCCCTTGAGCATCCAGATCCAGATGTGCCTGAAACTTTAATCCAGGACTTGTCACTTGTGAGAGGCAGCAAATTCTTTTTGTAGCCCAAGTCGTTTGACTCGGGTGCCAGTCACTAGTAATGAAACTCTAGACTAACACAATGACCCCCGGTGTCAAAAAGCAATCTTGGACTTCCCCTCACCCACTCCCCAGGATCCATCCCTGTTTCCTTCAATGGTGCCACTGTCCTCCCAGTCACACCACACCACCGGCCATCCTGACTTTGCTGTCTGCTCACCATCAAGACCTGTTGATTTTTTTCTTCAGCGGCTCTCTTCTCCTGCTCTGTGCTCCTTCTCCCACCCAGACAGCTGGCCCAGGCTTCAGCTCGGGGCCCTCTTCTGTCCCCTGTTAGGCACCAGGCTCCTCGGTCTACAGACAACTCCTGTTCACGCTCTTTCAGTGGCTCCCAGCATCTACCAACTGCAGCCAAACTCAGCTTCACCTTTGGCCTCACTGTACTCTTGCCAAGTTGAGAGTAAAAAGTGTCCTGGCTGTTTTACTGGCCTTTCTCTGATTACTATAGCTGGATATATTTTTTACACATTTAGCAGTCGTTTACATTTCTTTGGTGACTTTGCCTATGCACTATTTTGCTCATTTTTATACTGAACATTCATATTTTCTTATTGACTTTCAAAGGCTTTTCCTAATATTGATCCCTTGTCATTTATATACTACAAATGGTTTTCTCCAGTGTGTTGATTGGCTTGTTTACGGTCTTTACTGGTATAATAAAGCTGATAATTTGCTTCAGTAAAAATCTTTAGGATTTCTGATTTTGTTATCATGCTTAGTAAGTCCAGCCCTACCTGAAGACTATATAAACAGTTATATATGTATTCTTTTTGTACCTTGCGATTACCTTTTTTTAAAAGTCTAGAACAATTTTTTAAATTAAGGGCCTTAAACAAATAACCATAACACCATAAAGTGACAGTGACTTGGTAGCATGCAAATACTTCAAGCTGTATGGTTTCCTTTTATACGGTGGAGTTTTAAAATCCAAAATTTTTGGTATGCATGGTGAGACAAGTATTTAAAAAAACACAACTTTTTGTTATGGACATTTTCACACATATTCAAAAATACAATATGATGCTAAACTCCTATGTACCCATCATCCAACTTCAACAGTGACCAACTTACGACAATTCTGTTTCATCTGTACACCTGCCGCCCTGCCTTGCACTTCCCCCACCCCCACCACTGGATAATTTTGAGCAAATCCAAAATTTTATATTATTTTACCCAAAAAGTACTTTAATACCTATAAGAAAGGACTTAAATTTCTTTTTAAAAAAATACTTAGTCACTATTTTAACATCACCATCATTTAGGTATATTAAAACCAAAAAGTAGCCTCAAGAGGTAAATCCAGAAGACAGTTCTCTGAAAAGACCAACAAAAAACAGTCTTCTGGCAAATCTATTCAAAGTGCAAAAAAAAAAAAAAAGAAAGAAAGAAAGAAAACAAATACATAACACTATGAATGAGAAAAGGGATACAACCACTCACAGAGATTTTTTTTTTAATTACTAAAATGTGACCAGGTACAACTCTTGGCCCAAATTTTTGAAAATCTGGATGAACTGAATATTTTTCTAGGAAAATGTGAATTATCAAAATTGACTCAAGAAGAAATGGAAAACCTGAATAGATTAATAACTATAGATAAAATTGAAGAAGTTGGCAAAGTGGCCAGAGATGTTATAAATAGAATTCAGCTCACACACACATAACTGTTCGGGAACTGTTCTGTAACATCTGGTCAGCCTGGTATCAGGGCACCCGTGTGTACCTGCCCATTCCAACTAAGTGCTGGTCCCTTTTGTGGGGGCACTTTCAGGGCATCAGAACCGGCCAGCTTTTCCCCTCCCCTCCCCATAATACTTTTTTTTTTTTAATTTTTTTATTGTTATGTTAATCCCCATACATTACATCATTAGTTTTAGATATAGTGTTCCATGATTCATTGTTTGTGCATAACACCCAGTGCTCCATGCAGAACGTGCCCTCCTCAATACCCATCACCAGGCTAACCCATCCTCCCACCCCCCCCCATAATACTTCTGAAGCATCCTTTTCCTGCACAGCACCCTGCTAGCCAGGCTCTGAGAAAGAGGAAAGTCTGGGGGTGCAGGCCTGTGTGTAGATGTGCAAGGTAGAAGAAGGAAGGGGCTTCTCAGGTCCAGGTGGCTCTTCACCTGAGGCCAGCCTGCCCCACAGTTTCCCTCCATAGGCTGGAGCAGAGGAATGACTATGATTCATTCTTAGGAATATTTTTGCCTAGATGTATACACTTACTCCACATGAGCATAAGCGTTGCCCGAATGCAGGCAAGAAGGTGATAGAGGGAAGAGGAGGCAGAAGAGGAAGAAAAAGAAAAATAGAAGTGTTGCCTCTTCAAATTCGATCACAGTCCTGTATTATTAGTATAATGATAGAACAGTTGGTTATTTTCCTTTGCATTCTAGTCTCCCCAAATCAGCAACCTCTAAGACCAGCTTCCTTTTTCAGCCAGGACCTTCCCCCTTCTGAAATGCCTATCTCAAGTCTCCTTTCTTCTAAGTCCAGCTGAAGGTTTTCATTGGGTAGAAGGATTCTCCAGCTGAACCAGAGGTATTGGCTTTTTTTTTTTTTTTAAGGTTTTCAGGTGTGTGAGTCTCATCTCCTCAAACAAGGCCAACCATCCCAAGATGTGTGTCTTCTCTGGCTCCTGTCTACTGTCACATTCTCATGGACTCTGCCAGAAACACAGAGAATCTTGCACTTACATGGCTTCCACTACCACATAGGCCCTGAGAATTCCTGCAGTGGACATTTGTATTTTTATCTGCTCGGCAAGCCTTCTTCACCTTCCGGTGATACAACATCTCATTCTTTCTCTGGTAAGCTGCCCCTCCCCACTCCCTGTTTCTGACAGGGCTGCATGACCCAAGCCTGGCCAATCCTGGTGCCCCCATCTCTTTGGCCACAATGAATGACCCCGGAAGGGACACATTCCTCAAGCTGAGCCAACAGAGTCCTTCCCTGGGAATGTAAGTGAAAGATTAAGGAGTCTCTTGTTCCTCTGGGATCACATGCTAGGATGATGAAGCTGTCTATGGCTTTGTGTAACCTCCATCTACCACAAGGAGAAAGCCCATGCATGGTGGGGGAAAAATTATGGCAACAGAGTGAAGCTGAGCCAAGAGCTAGAAAGAGTCCTCACCACATTTTTGAGAACCCAGGTACGGTCATGTCCCCAACCCACGCATCCCCCTTCTTTCCAGTTATTTGAGTTGGTATACATCCCCTTTTGCATGAAGTAATTTGGGATTTCTGTCCCTTGTGATCAAAAGTCCTAACATTCTCGCAAATTGGTATTTCTAGCCTAGAATTCTCCCCTGAGCTTTATTAAAGCATAAATTCATTCATGTTCTATTTATTGAGTCCCTGCTCTGTGCCATGAACTGTATCACGTGCCATGCTGGGTGTGTTGAGGACACCCAGACCAACAAGATCCAGATCTTGCCTTCAAACAGCTTGTGGTCTCCTGGGACAGAGTGAGGTATTAGATGATACAGTTATGAAATTAATGCTATGTAAGAACATGGGATTCGACACTCAGCTTGAGGAATTGGGGGACTGGGGAACCCCCAGAGGTGGTAGCATCTAGGATGACTCTGGAAGAGCAAAGTAGAGTCAGGTGACGAAGTGTAATTATGAGGTTGGGGGAGGGGAAGAAAGGCATTCTGAGCACGGAGAACAGGATCCACAAAGACAAAAAAGCATGCCTCCCTCTGGGAACTAAAACGTAAGCTCTGTCCCAGTCACTGCTACTTTCCCAGCATTTCCAACACTGTGTGGCATGGGGTAGCTGCTCAGATAAGTGTTTGTGGAATGAAGGAACGGCCAGGACTTAATCAGAGGTACAGTTGAGAGAACGGCCTACTGAGGGTCAAGGTCAGGAAGAAGGCTGTTGGAAGTAGAAACTGTTAGCCAAGGCAGTAGGAGCACAATGAGGAGAAGGATGGATATGGGAGCAGCATAGGAAGGAGAGTCGAGAAGGCTTGGTGACAGAATGATTGTGGCTGGTATTAAGTGGAGTGAGGATCAAACTCAGGTTTGGGTTTTGAGCATCTAAGTAAATGGGGCTGTGGTTCAGTTAGGAGGGAAAGTGAAGCAAGGCAAGTTTGGAGGAGAGATCAGTTTGGTTGTAGATTCCATGAGTTTGAGGTTCCAGTGGGCCCTGGAAGTAGAGACAGTCAGTACATAGTTTGTGACACGGAGCGAAAAATACAGTTTTGGCACCTTAAGCATAAAAGTGGATGAGTAGGATCAGGGAGAGGGTGCAGAGAAAGGAGAGCAGGGGAGAGGTGAATCCTCAGAGAGGTGGAAGAAGGAAAAGAACCAAGAAGTTCCTAAGAACCAGCAGAAGCAATGGCAATTGTGGTGGGAAACCTTTGGGAAGAGGGATGTCAAGGAGGGAAGGAGTGGGCCGTAGTGTAAACAACAGGAGTTGACACCACAAGTCAGAGAAGAGGAGCAAAGAATCCACTGGGGACTTCAGGGAGCCCCGCTTTGATGAGCCTGGCCGATGGGGTTGAGGGGAGAGTGAAGTAGAGACAGTGAGTGGACACAGGAAGCTCAACTGTGAAGTGGGAAGAGGCAGCATGAGAGATTCCAAAAGGAGCTTTCAAGATGAGAGACACCTGCACATATTTAAATGCTTCTTAGAGATAACCTAATTCTAATCTATACCATCACTTCCGCTAGCTCGAGGCACACATAACCCAATGCCTTAGACCTGACATTTAGAGCAATTCTTTTTTTTTTTTTTTTTTAAGTGCTCCTAACAAGCAGCCTGTAGAGAGGGAGAGGATGAAAAGGTTGATATTTTAATGTAGGTGGCTCAGAGCTTAATACGGCTAATAATGAACTCACAATACCATGATATTCACCTTCAAGCCTGCTTCTTTCTCCTGTTTCCCATCTTGACCAACATCTTCATTATCTACTCTGCACCTCGGATGCAACCCCCCAAGGCATCTCTGAATTCTCAAAGTCCCCCTCAGACCTCATCAATCACTAGTTTTTGTAATACTACCTTCTAAATATTTGATTCTATTTCCTCTAGTCCCTGCCCCAGACCATAATTACCCCCTTCTATCTGGTCTGCTGATATTATTGCTAACTGTAGTCTCTAACTCCGCCAGCTTTCAATTCTTCATGTTTTCTGCAAATACAGATCCAGTTTATCACTCTTCTCCTCAAATAAATCTCTGAGGGCAGGCCATTTTCAGGGAGGTAAAGTCCACTGTGCTTTGATTGCCTCCAAGGTGGGCCAGGACCCAACCACCACTCAGCCTTGCCAGCCTAGCGTTTGCATCTGCTTCCCATGTGCGTCCTTAATGGGCCCTGTGGGGCTTAGCTTCCCTGAGAAGTGCCATGTGCTGTCACACCCTTAAGTCTTGGCTCATGCTGGTCCCTCTTACTGGGATTCCCTTCTCCGAACGGTGAATTCTGCAGGCCCAGCTCAAATGCTAGCCATTCCACGAAGCCTTCTTCTACTCCCTCCTTCAGCTCAAATCACATCCCAGCATGAATCACTCCTTACCATAGCTCTTCACATATGGTAACAGGTGTCACATGCTGGATGGTCGTGGACCTGTTTGCACATCAGATCCCACCCTATGCAGACACTGGAGGGCAAGGACAATGCAAATGATTCACCCTCACACCTTCCTCCCACACAGAAGACATCAGTATATCATTCTTAGAGGAATCACACTGAATAATGGATGAACTGATTGATTTCATGTAGCCCAAGTGATTTCTACCACTCATTGTCATGGAACTGGATGAATCTGGTTATAATTAAGTCAATCTAAGAATCACCTGGAATAACAAGTGCTTCCCTGGCTCTGCTTACTTCCCACCCACTGGGAAGTAAGAACCTGCTGTGTCTTCTTGACTCTGTCACTCTAGCAGAGCAACACGGTTTAGGGCTTCTCTGCTTCATTCTAGTTTATCCACCCAACAAAAAGATGTCAAACAGGGGCACCTGGGTGGCTCAGTCGGTTACGACTTGATTTTGGCACAGGTCATGATGTCAGGGTCGTGAGACCAAGCCCCTCTATGGGCTCCGCTCAGCGGGGAATCTGCTTGAGATTCTCTCCCTCTCCCTCTGCTGCTCCCCCTGCTTGTGCGCGCGCTCTCTCTCTCTCTCACAAATAAATAAATAAGATCTTAAAAAAAAAAAAAAAAAAGATGTCAAACACAAGGGCCATGCCAGCCACTGGAGACACAAAGATGAATAAGGCAGTCACACCCTCAAGATGCTTACAGTCTAATAATCTGAACGGTGAACGTTTACGTACCAATTATTCTGGTCAGATACCACGTTTCTCATTTAATCATCATGACGGTGCTGCCATGTAGGTGGCATTGTCTCTATTTTAGCGGGAGGAAAGTGAGGCTCACAGTGGCCAAATCACTTGCCCAAGGCCAGGAAGTGACTGTAACAGACTGTTACTTTGATGGCGCCCTTGGAACCATGCCTCCCAGGATTCGTGCCCTTATGGGGTCCCCGTCCATACTGACTCAGAGCTTGGCCGTGTGACTTGTTTTGGCCACGGGACATTAGCACGCCTGACGCAGGCAGAAGCTTGGTAAGCAGTTGTACCAGAGGGCTTGTCCTCTTGGAATGCTTCCATTGGGGATCCAGCTGCCGTATAAGAAACAGGCTAAATTACTGACTGATTAGATGCCACATGTAGACAGACCCTGGAGGTTGAAAGGCCACCTTGACATTCCTTTTCAGCCAGTCCCTCAACTGAGTGCTGCTGAGAGGTGCCATGTGAGCCCACAGCCACAGCCACAGTCATGACCAACCCACAGACCATGAAAAATAGTAAATCACTGTTGTCTTACGCCCCTAAACTCTGGGGTGGTTTGTTACACACCAGTGAATGAGTGGATAGGCTAGGATTTGAACCAAGTACTACCTGACTGACTTCAAAACCCATGCTCTCAGTCTTAACATATGTTCCTTCCGATTGGGAGTAGAATGTCACACCAGCTCTACTCTCTGGCCCACAGTAGCACTCAATAAATATTTGTTGAATGAATGAGTAAAGGGAGTGGTGGGCTTCCAGAGAGGCAGGAAAAGTCCAGGGAACTCAAAGGCAGGATGGTAATTACCTTTCAACAACTATCACCCCCTTCCAGCCACAAATATTCCAAAAACAAAAATATGCTAGGCATCCCTAAATCCAGAAACAAGTGTGTGGATATCACCAAACTTCCTCTCTGTCTCTCTCTTTCTCTATTAAATTCAGGTCAGGCAAAATTGAGAAGTTAGCAGAGTTTGGTTTTTGATGGTCATTCTCCCTGCCTCTCAGATCCTCCTCTACCTCTCACTTGGCCTTCTGGGACCAACAGCTCTTTCTCCCTCTTTGCATAAAAAACCACATGCAGGAAAGGAGCAGAGAAGGTGGAACTTACAGAAATGGGGGAGAAAGATTTGGATGTTAATAGATGGCTTTACAGGCAAAAGAAATGAAGCTCTAAGCTCAGTGCTTTCAGGAGACATCTACCAGCAGGTGGAGGAGGTGTTCTAAGGATGGGGAGACAGCTGGAAGTGTCCCTGTGGATGGAGAATAAAGGAATGCCCCCTGACTCTCTAAATCCCTCCAAATCCCCCAAGAAGGAGGGGGTTCTGGCTCTCCACACCTGGGCTTGTGGTCACCACATGCGTACCTCCCAGAGCAGTCACTATAGCCTAGTGAAGACCCACAGGGGTCAATGCATCCAGTCCCCTGCTTCCTGGCAGCCCTGACTGCCTTTTCTGTTCTAAGCTCCCCTTCACTCTTGTACTCCTGCAAACGTGCACACACCTCCCAAGGTCACACACACATGGCCCCAGCACCTGGATCCCACAGCCAGAAAACCATCTGGGCCCCTCCTCACTGCACATTCGACCTAAGGAGAGAGCAGGCCCCACTCCTACTCACAGGCACTCCATGGCAAGTGCACACGGGCGCCGTGTCACACACACATGCAAAGCAATGCGGTGAGGAGCACACATCCAGATCACTGTGGACAGTCACCAACGGAGGCACTGGGAGATGAGGAGAGAGAAACATGCGTGCACACACATGCACACCTCCTGCTCGTCCAGACTATCACACGTGCACACCGGCACGCACACAGACACCCAAAGCCTCCCACCCTCAGACTCCCGCACAGGTGCCCAGCCAGGCCTCAACACCAAGCCCCTCCCCCACCCTTTTTCAGAAGCAGGTGGAGAGGGCTGGGTTTGAGGGCGCTCCCCTTCCTCCTCCCTCCCTCTGGCCCTGCTCTCTAAGGTCCAGAGTCCCAGGGGGGTCTGGAGCCCGCCCCCGCCCCCCAACCTGGCTCGGGGAGCGACTGGCGAGAAGGGGGCGGGGGATGGGAAGCTTGGTCTCAAAACGTTCTGATTTTAATTCCTTAAATTAACCCCTTCCTTGCCTCTGGCCTGGCCTGCCCAGAATCCCTCCCGGTCCGGCAGTGTCGTGGGCCTCCCGAGGGCTGTGGGGGAGAAGCAAGAGGAGGGGGCAGCGGCTGGGGTCCTCCCTGCCTTCTCTCTCCAGGAGCGGTCCCGCAGCGCGCCCATGACTCTGCCCTTACCTCCTCCACCCCGCGGCGAGGCCAGGCCCCGCAGCCCTCGGCTGGGGGTGCACAGGCAGCCCCCGCGTGCCGGGTCCAGATGCAGGGCCGCCCTGGGGCCTCGGATCTCGTTCCCCTCCGCAGCCTCGGGTGGCAGCCGCGGCTTGCGCCCCCGCCTCCCTCTCGGGGCGGGGGCGGCCGAGCCTCCCAGCCAGTCGCAGCGGGAGGGGCACACAAACCGGGTGGGGGAAGGATGGAGGAGGAGGAGGGAGGAGGAGGGGGCTCGCGGCCCGAGGAAAGGAAGAGAAGGGGGAGGGAGGCAGCGAGGAGGTGGGGCGGAGCCGGCCCCTCCTTCGGGGCGGGCTCTCCTGCGAGCTGGGGAGCGGCAGATGCCGCCAGAAGCGGCTGCGCCGGGACCCCACGTTTTCCGCTGAAGGTGGCTTTGATGGGGGAGGGGTCCGCGGCGCCGCCCTGGGGGTGCAGGGACCGCTGGGCCGCGCTCCTCCTGGGTCCGGGTCTTCCAGACTCCCGGCACCGCCCAGTGCACTCTCCCTGCCCCAGGCACCTCTTCTGCCCACCTTTAATTCAAATGTCTCCGCCCTAGCCCTACCACCCTGGCTGGGCCTGCTTCCACTCAGGGCACATCCCGGGGGCGTGGGGGGGGGGCGGTTCTGTGGGTCAGGAAGAGGGTGGGGGCGCTGCACTGCTCCTGGGATATGCGCCACGGTCACTAAGCAGCCTCGTGGGCCGCGCCCTAGGTTGTGCACTCAGCGACCTCCAGCCAGATGCTTGGTCTCCGCCGAGATTGCTTGAGTCAATCCCCTCTGGGCATCCCTAGGGAACCAGGAAAGCTGCGAGTGGTTGCTTTCTCAGGACCCAATTTTGCACTTGAGGATACCATCGAGGAGAACTTGTCCCCATCACAAATCCCATCCCGGACCTAGAGAGGGAGAAAAGAGGCAGAGAGACAGTGGCCTGCGGCTTTGGTTCCTTCCCACCCACGCCACCCCCCACCCCCATCCCCACCCCCCACCACACCCCGACTCCCACCTCCCAACCCCCCCACCCCGCCTTGAACTTGGTTAGGAGAGAAGCCTAGCTCCCTAGGACTTGAGCATCTAGAGGGCCCTTGACTTAAGGCCTATCCAGCCACTGAAGCAGGAACAATCTAGCTGTCCGAGGCTTGGAGGAAGTTCACAGGGCTGCAGTGGGCCCTGAGAAATCAGACATGGTGTTAGGGCTATCAAGCCCAGGGCTGAGCTGGGCTTTGGAGGAGGAAAAGGGGAGATGGAATTTCAGGCTGTGGGTAGTACTTGGGCAAAGGCACAGAGATGAGCTTGGGCAGGGCCTGACCACCAAGGCTATGAGGGGCAGTCTGGCTGCCACAGCACAGAAATCCAACATAACCCGAGGATTCTCCAATAAATGAAGCTGACAGGGACTTTTCTTGACCCCATTCTCCTACGGCAAAGGCATTGAACATTTAATATCAGAAAAGATAATTTGTAGACTTGTCTGGTGGCTTTGGGGGACAGGCAAATTTAATAAGGACTGAGGCGGGCACCTGGGTGGCTCAGTTGGTTAAGCGACTGCCTTCGGCTCAGGTCATGATCCCGGAGTCCTGGGATCGAGTCCCACATCAGGCTCCCCCTGCTCTGCGGGGAGCCTGCTTCTCCCTCTGCCTCTGCCTGCCACTCCCCCTGCTTGTGCTCTCTCTCTCTCTCTGTCAAATAAATAAATAAAATCTTAAAAAAAAAAAAAAAAGGACTGAGGCAAAATAAGCCAGTCAGGTCAAACTACCCTTCTCCCAACATCTTCTCTTCTGTCCCCGAGCTCCTGAATTTTTTTCCTCCTCCAGAAAGTCTTCTTTGATTGAGCAAGTGAGAAATCAATTCCTCTAAGACCTAAATGATAACAGCTTCTATTAGCCAAGTGCCAAGCATCATACTAATCATTTAATGCATATCATTCAGTTGTCCTAATAAATCTATCAAGTACATATTATGATTATTCCTACTTTACAGATGAGGAAGCTAAAGTTCAGAGCCCAATGAATGGCACAGTCAGGATGTGAACTCAAGTCAATGAACTCCAAAGTCTGCACTTAAACACAGTGCCCTCCTGCAACCCCTTTGCTGTATTAAGCCTACTGAACCCTCCTCTGCCAAAGGACAGATTCCCCAAATCCACCTGCTTTTGCAGAGAACCAAAAATGTCCATATATTGTCTTGATTCTACCTTTGTTCAGATGATGTTTGTCTGTCCTCACTCTATGCTTCCTATGAATATGAGAAAACAATCCAGGGCAGGCCTGTGTATGTATGTATGCATGTGCTTTTGTGCATATGTGTATGCATGCAGGCATGTAGCTGTGCATATGCACATGTGTGTGTGAGTACATGCATAGGTGAATGCATGCATGTGTACACATGTGGGTGTACGTGTGCATGTATGAATGTGTCTATTAGCGAATACACATGTGTATGTATGTGGGTGTGTATACGTGTGGGGGGATATGCACGTGTATGTGCACATGCGCATATGTGTGTATGCATGTGTGCATGTGCGCATGTGTGCTCATGCTACATTTCACAGACAACAGTTCCTGCTTGGTTGTTATGGGAACCACAGTTCTAAAAATGTTAAACTGAATCCCACTCCATGTGGGCCAGAGAAACCAAAAGAGAGAGAGAACTGAGTGGCAGACACATCTGGGGGCCCAGAGCTGAGGTACAGAATCATGGGCTCAGCAAGAATTGGACAGGCACAGACCAGCCAGACGTGTGGTCCCACTCAGGAGACCCCCATGGCTTGGATCAGGACCTCAGTCCTGCTTCTGCCCATCTCTCCCTCCTGATCTTTTCTCAGCTTCATGCTCTCCAAACACCTTCCTTCCTTCCTCTTTCCCCCTTTCTTTTCCTTTCTCCTTTCAGCACTTTAGACCTTTATGGGGGGCCAACCAATTCACACAGTAATTAAGCACTTAAGTGTGCTGGGCAGTAGGCATGATGATATGGAGCCCACACACATGGATCATACATGGTCAAGGGTGGGAGGATTTGGATAATACACGAGGAGAGAGCAAAGGGAGAGAAGGCAGAGGAGGGTGGAAGATGAATCTGGATCAGATACAGAAGGCTTTAACGGCAGTGCATATTTTTTTGTAGGAAAGTAGAAGCTCTGGTCATTTTGGGATACAACACTATGAATAATGTTTTAGAGAAGTTGTATCAGTAGTGATGCACAATGTGGAACGGAGGGAGAGAGACCACAGGAAGCAGTTTGGTACAGTGCAGGCTTGTCTCAAACAGGGCACAGGGGTTGGGGGGATGAGGGAAGAAATAGCAGGCATTCTGGGTTGCTTTGTCAAACTCTCCCCTGTATCCCGCTTCATCAAGATTCTTACTACTCTTCCCTGTATCTCCACGGTCAAAGTCAGGACTAGGGTGACCTTTGTTACTGATGTATGTGTTGAATTCTTCAAGTATACTGGAAAGGAAACAAGTTGGGAACCACTGGCCTAGCATATGGTAGGTGCTCAATAACACTTGTGGAACAACTAGATATGGGGATATATCCTGGTCTTGGAACTGGAAGGCCCAGGTTCGAGGCCCACTTTAGTCTCTCATTCTCTGTGTGCCCTTAAGAAAATCCCCAAATCTCTTGGGCCTCAGTTTCTTTCTCTATACATTGAGGGGTCAGAAAAGATGTTCTTATAAATTCCTTCCAACTACATGTTATGTGATTCTATGTGATCATCATAGCCATGGTGTTTGTGTACGTGCAGGGAGCGGCACGGACTGAGGTGCTGGCAATAGGCACAGAGAAGATAAACATGGGAAATATTTTAAGAGAGGAACCAACATGTTCTAACTTCATTTTTTTTTTAAGATTTTATTTATTTATTTGACTGAGAGAGACACAGCGAGAGAGAGAACACAAGCAGGGGGAGTGGAAGAGGGAGAAGCGGGCTTCCCGCCAAGCAGGGAGCCCGATGCAGGGCTCGATCCCAGGACTCCGGGATCATGACGTGAGCCTAAGGCAGATGCTTAACCGACTGAGCCACCCAAGCACCCCGTTCTGGCTTCATTTTTAATTAGTATTGTGGAATAGATAGACCAAAGACCCTCCTGCTACAGAATATGTGCACTGATTCACAAAATATAACAGACCTCTGAAATGCTTAACCAAAAATGCAATAAAGGAAAGAAAATCTGGGGCACCTGGGTGGCTCAGTCATACATCCCCCTGCTTGTGTTCCCTCTCTCACTGTCTCTCTCTCTCTCTCTCTCGGTCAATAAATAAATAAAATCTTAAAAAAAAAAAAGGAAAGAAAATCTATATGGGCCAAAACTGGGCATAGAACTGGGAGACCAAGAAACATAAGCATGGGATGTGCTGTGACTAACCCCAGGAGGTATGGGGAGGGAGGCTTATTGCTTGTCTGTGTTGACCTGGGCCCTGGTTGGGTGAGTTCCCTCGAGAATGTATAACTATATGAGTTAGAGTTTGAACTACATGATACAAGAAACCCAGGTTAAGAAATTAACATGGAGACTGATCTCCATTAGTTGGTACTCTTGAGATGCACGGCACAAGCAAACACAAAACTGCTCAGGAAAAACATACCCTCAACCCAGGCCACAGAGTATTATTGCCCAGGTAAACCCCCACTGAAGTTGAGCTCACAGGCTAAAAATTACAATACATAAAAGGCAACAATGTACCATAGATGAGAGTAGATAAGATCCTGAAGAACTTCAGTGAGATCCAACCGTTCTGAGTGAAGCCTGGATATAGGGGAAGGAAGGGTCAAGGGTGAATCCCACAGAAGAACTGTAAGTTATTTAGGTGAGTCTAGGGGCCCAAACAAATGACAGTCATCATTAGCAGAAATTGAGCATATAGAAGAATGATACGGTTTTAGACAGATGGTATTTTATATGGCAGTGAGACACCCATATGGAGGTGTTCATTTATCTGACCAAGGAAGGAGCTACAGCTGGGGCAGATACTCGGGCTGGCTGGCTTAGAAGTCATTTATGCAGCAGTGATCGCTAAAGGCCTGGAAATGAATGTGCTTTCCAAGAAGAGTGTTGAAATAGGGAAGGTGAGAGCTAGGAACCATGTCTGGGAAAACATCCCCATTTTGAGGGCCAGATGAAAAAGAGGAGCAAGGAAGGAAGGAGCTCTTTGTCCCTGATTCTGCGTGGGTCTTGGGTTTGGGTAGATTTTCTGATTATTTGCTTTAAATTCTTTCCATCTCTGGCCTAACATTCTCTTCCCTCACAATCCCTAGGCGAAGCTCCAGTAAATGGAACAATTTCCCTTGGGAGTACTACGAGGGACTTCAGCTGTGAGTTCTAGAACTAGGCTGGGCTCTGGCACCAACACCACGACTAAGTCACTTTGTTCAATTTTCCCGTCTGTGATATTTAGGCCGAGGTGTGTGTGTGAGGACAAGATGGGGCATGATAGAGCTGACAGTACTTGATAGAATGATGTTAAAGGGGGTAAGGGTGGCATGGTTATACACCACCTACCCACAGCCTGTCTGCCCTTCTATCTTTGCTTAGGTTGTATGGTTTGCAACCAGTTGCTCGAAATCTGGGCCTTTGTGCCCAGAGTCTTACCCTACTCTGCATGGAAAGTGAAGTCAGGTGGTTCATGCCTATAAATGAAAGGTGTGGTCATTTAAATAGTGAGCTAATGAAAATCATCATTATCTTGTGTCTCTGTGAATCTACTGCTTACCTATTATGCCTGATGGTCCATCATTTGAGCCTCTTTACAGGGTTAAACATTGCCCTCTGCAGGCTACTCTGAAAATGTTAACTCTTCTAGAAGAGGTAATGTGGAGTCCTTTACCACAAATTAGTTTATTAGATAGAAGATACTCAATCACATGAAAGCACTTAACACCTGGGGAGAGAAATGGGTGGAATTCTCTGACTTGATAATTTTGTCTCTGGTCAATCGGACTGTGGGGTGGAGGTGAGCCTGTCTGACAGTGAAGGAACAAAGAAGCCAAAGGATCAGAAGCCAGGTTGATCTGGCATCATAGGGCTGTAAGGCACTCTTAGCTCAAGAACAGCTCAGCCTGAAAGCGAAAAGAATGAAGCCTGCAGACAGGCCCTATCCTTTCCTTAGCAGAGAGAAGTTACTGGGGAGGAGAGAGATAGGGTGCACAGCAGTCGGCTTGAGTCTGCTCAAGGTGGCCAGAAAAGCTTTTGAGTTGGGAGTTCAGGGAGTAAAGGGGGACCAAGTTGCATCCATTCCCCATCTTCCCCATCCCAAGATCATGCCTTCTTCCCTTCTAGCTCCAAACCCCCTCCCCAAGCCATGAAGGGTTCACCTGGAAGGAGAGCTAGGGAAAAGCGACTGTGGCAGGTGCATGGCTGGATGGTAAATGGGCTGCTGCCACCTGAACAAGATCCTTTGTGGGCAACTAACATGACTGTGAGAATCTGGCAAGCACCTTGCGTGGCTTGGCTCTGCCCATCCATGGTCTAGCTGAATGTTGAGTCCCATTTGGCCATGACAGCTTGTGCTTCTCATAAAGATGCATGGGCACTGGCTGGAGCCTCTGTGATACCCAATACTCTGGGTGTTCCACAAACAACACTGCCATACTGCAGTCTTCTATTGCCATGGCTACTGCCTGGGGCTCCCTCTAGTTGCCGAACCTATTTCACTTCTTGATAGGAAGCCTTTCCAAACAGTGCTATTAAGCTGAGGTGCCAACATTCTGGGGTTGGTAAAAGAGTACTGGCTTTGGAGCCAGACATATCTGAGTTTGACCTTGTCTGTTCCTAGCCAGGTTATCCAACAAGTTACCTATTTTGCTTCCTCATCTTTGGAAATGGAATATACACTGCTATTTAGGATTGTGAGGATTAAGGATAATATATGCCCAATGTTTAACACTTAGTTTCAGAAACACTTTGAGCTTTTAGGTCAGTTGTGATTAAATGCATTTGTTAATTCAGTACATATTTATTGAATGTCTACTATGTGCCACAGTGCCTGACAGTAGCTGCGTAGTGATTTCTTCTGGCACATATTCCCCTGGGGGAGTGGTTGGGGGGAATGGGTCAGAAGCTTAGATGGCAGATTCAGTAAGCTTTTAGCACAATAATTTTAATTGCAAAAATAAACAGTTTTGTCAACTGCTCGAGAGTAGCGTCTGCTTTACAAAAATTAACAACAACAAAAGGAAATAACCCCAAAGCAAAACGATACATCCAATGGCTGCTGGAAACGACATTGCTGTACAAAATCCCGCGCGAGACCGGCTCGGCGCTGCCCCAGCCTGCCTCTGGGGGAGGGTCTAATGAGGGGCGTGGGGCGTGCGCCAAGCCAGTTACAAAAGACTATCTTGAGTCCCAAGGAAGGGCCTACTCAGTGGGTGGCCTGAGAGGACTTCCCTCAAAGCGCGGCTGACGCGGGAGTCAGCTCCGGGGACCGCAGGAGCTGTCCACGGAGCTGGTGCTGAACGAGGCGTGAACGGCGGGCACTTCAAGGGAACTGGAAGCGGGACCAGAGGCCGGCCCCGGGACGTGCCGGGAAGGGGGGGGGGGGGGGGCGGGCCAGGTCGCCTCTTTCGTGCCGGGCGGCGGCGCCTCAATCTACAAACGCATCTCCCTCTCACAGGGCGGCGAAAGAGAGGCCCAAAGAGTAAAAGCCAAGGCCCTTGAGCCGCTCCTCGGCGCGCGCCTTCTGCTTGAGGTGCACCTTGCTGTGCCTTTTCTTCTCATCACTGCGCGCGAAGCGGCGGCCGCACACGTCGCAGGCAAAGGGTTTCTCACCCGTGTGAGTGCGCACGTGTGTGGTAAGGTGGTCGCTTCGGCTGAAGTTGCGGAGGCAGATGCGGCACTGGAAGGGCTTGTGGCCGGTGTGGATGCGCAGGTGGCGGTTGAGCTCGTCGGAGCGCGCAAAGCTGCGCACACAGCTCTCCACTGGGCAAGCAAAGGCCTTGGCATGCGGCCGCGGGCAGAAGCAACGCGCGCTGCACTTGCCGCCCCGGCGCCCCTTGCGCCGCGCCTTGGTGGGGGGGAATGGGGCCGGTGGCGGTGGCCCGGGAGGCTCAGGCACGCCACTGCTCCCAGGGATGTCTGCCACCAGAGGTTTCGGGAAGTCCGCCGCGGTGCTGCGGAGACCCAGGGGAGAAACCTGAGCCTGAGTACCGGCCAGAAACTCTCCGCCGTCGCCGCTACTCCCCCCATCCCCACTAGGAGGGGTCAGGAGACCCGGGAGGCCCTCGGCCACCTCCCCTAAGTCACCTGCGGCCAACGGGAAAGCGTCGTAAGACCCCGTGGGGTAGAGTCTGTTGGCGGGACCGGCCGGCAGCTCCGCTGGGCAGCTGATGGACAGCAGGTCTTCAATCTTGGCCCCCATCGAGGGGAAACGGGCGTCGGCGGCGGCCTGGTAACCTCCCTGTGACCCACAGCTCCCTGGGGCTCCAGCTGAGAGCAGCTCCCAGGAAGCGTAGGGGCCTTTGAAGGCCGAGGCAGTGTCCAGCGCGGGAGAGGCCGGAGGCGCCCGGAGGCCTGGCTTGACGTCGGGCGGGGAGAGCTGAGGCTCATACAGGCACTGTGAGGGGGCGCCTGCCGAGGGTGAGACCTCCCAGAACGCGTCTGGGAAGGCGGCAGCGCCCAGATCCGGGGAGTAAAGGTCCGGTGGACCCGGCAGCAAGGCGTCGGGGCCTGCGGGAAAAGAGGCGTCCAGCGGAGACCGGGATGCTGCCGCCTCAGGGCCGGGGAAAGGTGCCAGACCCAGGATGCCCGACATGAGGTTGAAGAGTGCCTCCGGGTCGTGCGGGTGTTCGGGTACTGCTTGGATGAAGAAGCTACCGCTGTAGCTGAGGCCAGGAGGGGGCGTGGGTGCAGGCCCCTCCAGGAAGCAGGAATCGGCTAAGTCCCCCCCGGCGCCGCAGCTGCTCAAAGCCCAGCTCAAGAAGTCGCCTGCTGAGGAGGGAGCAGGAATCAGCTCCGGGCACATCAAAGGGCGCGCCTCGGAGTCTGCAAGCCCCTACCCACGAAACCCTTGGGGCGCACTGACACATAAAAGGTGCCTTTTGCACATTCTGATCCAGCCGGAGCCCGCATACGCCCCAAGACACACACACAAACATGCACACGCAAAACACACGTGCACAGGCAAAAGGACGCCCTGATAAACCCACAGGTTCCTGCGGAGGCGCTGGCGGCACAGTGGGGCTGGGGGTGCGCACCCCAGGACCCCAGAGCCTCCTACCACCCCTACCCCCACAGCTCTATAGTCCCAGTCCCCGCCTGTTCTCAGGCACCATGCGCCCCCGCGCTGCGCCGCCGTCTGAGCACCCTCGGCCGCTCTCCTTACCTCCAGGGTAGCCGGCAGTAGCCGGCGCGTCCCTGCCGGGCAGCCGGGACAATTCGGTGCTGGGTTCCGCGCAACAGCCCTCGGTGGACTTGACCAGGAGCGCGTCGGGGCCGGAAAACTCGCTAAGGTGGAGCATGTCGCGGCGGCGGCTGCGGGGCGCCGGGGGCCTCGCCCGCTGGGCTTGGCTGCGAGCGGGTGACGGGGAGGCCAGCAGTTGGGGTGCCCTGCGCTTCACAGACCCAAGCACCCGGGCTCCTGGCTCCAGGCGCTCACCTCTGGGAAATGGGTCCGGGGGCCGACGCGCCCTTGCTCGCCGGGACCGGCCTCGGGCGGCGGCTCCTCGCTTCTCCAAAGCGCAGCCGGGCTCCCCCGCTCCGCGGCCCCCCCACTTATATAGCAGCGGCCGCGCTGGCTCCGGGCTTCCGACTCCCCGGGCCACTGCCATTTCGGGAGGCCCCGGCCCTGCCGCCGTGACGTAAATGCCCAAACATGGACACAGGATGTGTGCCGGGGACTCCCGAAAAGGAAAGCTCGGGCTGTGACGTCGCCGCCGCCGCCGCCGCCGGGCCCGCGCCGCTGCGTGCGCGCGCGCTCCCTGAGCGTGGAACCCCGTGCGCGCCGGGGCCGCCGGTGCGCCTGGCTGGGGTGCTGCGCTGCGTGGGGCCGGGCGTTGGGTTAGCGCCCTTCCCGCCTGCAGGCAGAGGCCCGCGGTCGGCGAGGAAAAGCCCCGTGGGCATTGGGAGTCCACAGTTAGGGATTTGAATCTGCTCTGGGCCACTTACTACCTGTGTCACTTAATCTCCCTGGTCAATATCCTCACCTGTGAAATGGAGCCATGTATCTCTAACTTCATAAGTTTACTGTAAAGAGTAATTGGGTTAGCGCATATTAAATTCTATGCATGAGCACACAGTAAACTACAGAGATTCTTGCCATTATTCACTATTTGCTCCCACTTGTGTGTTGTTTTTTGTTTTTTTTTTTTTCATTTTCTTGATAGTTTTTTTCCTCTGGTTTGTTCTAGGAAAAATAACTTAATTCAATAAAAAAGGACCATAACGCTGGCTACTGATGAGAGAAAAAGTCAGTACAGAAGGGTATATTCTAAACCGAAAAGTAAGTTTCTTTTTCCTACCCATCTACGTCTTGAGGTAGCAACATCTAAGTTTCTTGTGTATTCTTTCAGAAAAATAATGCATATGCAAGCATACACTCTGTCTTGCAATATAATTTTTTCCCATTTATAATAGTTGAGAGATTGCTCCATGTCTGAACATAAAGAGCTGGGCCATTCTTTTATAAGGCTACATAGTACTCCACTGTGAGGAAGGTCAGTTTGTCCCCTATCCATGAGCGTGTAGAAAGTTTCCAACCTCTGGTTTTTACCAATGTTGTTGTAGTCAGCGTTCTTAATTCTATAAATGTGAATATATCTGTGGGATAAATTCCAATGAGTGTAATTCTCGGTCAAGGGTATGTAAAATTTTGAGAGGCAACTGGCAAATTGTCCTCCATAGAAGTAGGGGCCAATTCCTGCTCCTTCCTCCCTCGCCTACAGGGTATGAGATGCTTCTGTAGACTTTCTTTCTGCCTTTATATAAATGGCTTTTACTCTAAGGATGTTGTTCCCAGCAACACACAGAGAATCCACAGGATATATTTCCCTGGAATCAGCACCTGGAATAATTGGGCTTCTTATGGGGAAAAAAAATCCGTCTTCTTAAGGAGGCTGTGAATCTTGGCTGCAGCAGGTCAGTCGGTTCCAGCAAAGAAGACTGCCTGCTCTCCTGATCTCATCTCTCTTCCACTGTGGTTTTCACTCTGTCTTATTTTCTCATTCTCTTTAAAAATCTTCCGTTTAATTTTGTGTTATAGCTCATTTGCCTCCTTTCTGGAACAAAATTAGGGGATTAAATAAATACATGGGATAGCACGTTTTTCTTTACAATGAGCATCAATTCTTGGGAGCTGGAAAGTGGGGAGGGCAGAGCTGGGGTTCCCTTTTCTTTCTCTGCTTTCCTAGGAATGGAAACAAAGCCATTCAGGGGTGATGGGCTACAGCATGATTTGCAGTGTATCTCCCAGCCTCCCTTGCCCACTGGTACTCTCCTTTTAGAGAGAGTGCCAAGAATGTCCCAACCCCACCAAATTCTCAGTTCTTTTACCCTGTGTCCATTATCCAAAAATTCATTCATTCATTTTCTCAGTGTTCATTCACACAGTATTCATTCCTTAAGTGCTTACTAAAGGCCAGAAGGTAGATTTTGGTTTTGAGTCTACCAGGACCCTAAGACCCACCTTCATCCCTAGCTGTCCCAACCCCACCCTACAATGACCCTGTAAGTGTGTTCACAGAATATGTCATCACATAATCACCTGCAAAACCTGTGCTGATACGCTTTCGTTCATCTTCTCCCCACGTCTGGAAATCATACAAAGCTTTTCAAGAGTCATGCATGTGCAGCATGTTCTAACAAATGCCACAGATATAATAATTCTGTGTTCTCTACACATATGTTTACATGTAGGAAATGAAGAAACCCAGCACATGTCTGTAAGGATGAAGCACACAGAGCACTATTTCCATTATACTCTAATTCAGAACTGGGGATTGATTGTAATCCAAATGCATTGCCAAGGCCAGGTGAGCCCACACCAGACACACAGGGCACACATGTCTCAAATCCATTCTGGCATCTTGCTGCCTGGGAGGGAGGAGGAGTGGAGGGGTTTGGCTAGGCTGGTGTCCAGGGCTCCCCATGTTGCCCCGTCGGGCCAGATTGGCCAGCCCCAGGTTCCCCATCCCTTCTGCTGTTCTTCCCTCTGCCACAGCATTCCTCCTCCTTCTTAGTCATAGATAATTCCCCTACTCCTTTGGCAAGTACCCAGGCCTTTGTTGCTCTCTGCCAAGGGCTACTGGGCTAGGTCTGTGTTAAGACGAGGGTCCAAGTCACCCCAACTTCTTGTTACAGGCCAGGCCTGGGGGCAGAGCTGCAGAGGGAAGACTGAGTAGGAGAGGAAATGGGGAACACAGCTTGTGCTCTGGGTGTGGGCTGACCCACACCCCCATCTCTGAGCCACTCACCTTCACTGGACACACATACACACTCTCTCCCATGTGGGATGGTTACCTCTGGAGGGTAATTGCATCTGCATTTGGTTCCTTGAGGAGGGGGAGGGAATATAAAGAGAAAGGGCATTTTGTAGCCCTTCCCAGCTCAGTCCCTCTTACCCCTAAATTTTAACAGCTCTAAAAGAGATTCTGGGCCCAGATAGAATAAAGGTCTTTGGGAGGGGATGGAAGAAAGAGGAGCTTAGACCTGTGAGTTCTATTTTAATTCATGCTTTAAATATAAAAACACAAACCGGAAGGGAAAAAAGGAAAATCACACACTTTGAGCACTTTACAAACTTACCATTTAATCATCCCGAAGCTCTATGGAATAAAGAATTGGAGACCTATTTCACAGATGAAAAAAACAGACTAGATAAGGTTAAATAACTTGCTCAAGACCACATTTTTTTTTTTAAAGATTTGGTTTATTCTTTTTTTTTCTTTGTAAGATTTTATTTATTTATTTGACAGAGAGAGAGCACAAGCAGGGGGAGTGGCAGGCAGAGAGAGAGCGAGAAGCAGGCTCCCTGGCTGAGCAGGGAGCCCGATGCGGGGCTTGATCCCAGGACCCTGGGATCATGACCTGAGCCAAAGGCAGACGCTTAATGACTGAGCCACCCAGGTGTCCCTAAGGGCCACACTTCTATTCAGTGGTAAGACTGAGAGGCAAGCCCAGTCTAGTCTACTCCACAAGATAACTTAGGAAAATATTATTCATTTTACAAAAGGATTCACTCTGGGATGGCCTAGATGGAGGATCTCCCTCCAGCTTTTCAAGGAGGGTAGGAAGTATAAGTTTGATCTGGCTGGTGTCCTTCCCTGCAAGCGTTCCCTGGAGTGACCGCCGTGGACAGAAACACTGTGGGTCACATCAGACATGTGCTGAGAAGGAGCACGTGCAAGGTCCTTGGGAATTATTGTGGAAGTTGGTGGTGGTCGTGGGAGTGTGTGTGTGTGTGTGTGTGTCCACGCACGCCTGTGGCCTTGGGGAAGGTGAGAGGAAATTTCCGATTTCCATGGGAAAAGGCTGGGGAAGGAGAGTTTACCTTCTGGACAAGCATGGAACAATCACTGAATGAATTAATGAATGAAAAAATTCATTCATCAAATGTTCATTGAGCACAGCCCTGTGCCAGGCGCTGCGCAGGCCCTCGGGACACTGATGCTGATGCTGCAGTGGGGAAGACTGGAAGCTCTGGATCCAGGGCGGGAGGAGGGAGGAGAGGGGGATGGGAGGAGTAAGCCTCCCTTTTCTCTCTTCTGGGAAGGGCCCAGGCCCTGTCATCATTCTGGTGATGCTACTGCCCCCTCCTCCACCCCCCACCTTGATCTTTCTGCTCTAAATATCATTGTGTTCAAATAATAGTGTATATATTTAAAAAGACTCCAAGAAGACAGCTGCCTCAGAGTATTAATCATGAAGAGGCCAGCACTCAGTCTCCATGGCGACTCCTGACAGAGCTGAGGAGCAGCTCCACGTCCCACTTCCTGGGGCCATGGAGATGCGGGGACACAGCATCTCTCACCCTTCCCTTTCCTCTCTGCCTCTCCTCTCTCCCTCCTTCCTCCCTTTTCTTCTCTCCTCACCCTCCCTCTCCACTGGCTCCCTTTTTCTCTTCCTAAAAGATTTATTTAAAAGCAGGGACAGAGCAGGATCCAGCCATCAGACTAACAAGGAACAAGGCCAATGAGGCTGCAGCGGAGATGAACTTTGCCTCCAACTACCACCTCTGCAGAACACATGTCCCCTCCCCAAGGCCCCTGCAGCGCCCCTTAGGCTACACTGACCACGAGGACAGAAGGAGTCTGGTCATCTGTCCCTGAGGCAAGGGACCCGCTGTCAGGGTCCTTCTCTGTCCCCTCCCTCTTCCCTGCCCTTGGCCAGTCATTGGTTTATGGTTTCTGTCTTTATTATTTTTTTAATGCCCACAAAATAACATAGACTCATTGGAAAAAGATAAACATGTTAAAATGAAAGTATCTCTCCCAATTCTATACCCAGATATATACGTTTAAAGAGTTTCAAGTTGATTCCTATAGATTTTTCTTCATTCAACATTCATCTATTCAACCATAGCACTACGGTCATCATCATCGTTCATACCAATGTTGTCACACTACACATACTCTTGTAATTAACATTATCCCTTGAATGGTTTTTCTTTTCCCCATCATGATACAGATTAGTCTATAGTGTTGTTAACAACTGCTCCAGGGTATTCCATCATGTACATGTATATAAGCTTTTAACTCTATAGTTTCCTGTTTTTCACTATGATATAAAGAATCTGGCTGTGCACAGCTTTGTATGTGTGCTTGGTGCACTGATGGGGCTAATAATGATAAGTATGCTAGTTAACATTTGTACAGCACTGACTGTGGGCACTATTCATCAGGTATTGAGAGTTTTACATACACTCACCATTTAATCCTCACAACTTGATGAGTACTATTATTATCTCTGTTTCATAGATGGGGAAATTGAGGCCCCCATGCTTCAGCCCAAGGTCAAGAAACTTGCCCAAGCTTACAAGGCTAGTAAATGTTGGTGCCAGAGTCTGAACCTACAGTAAAACCATAGACTAGATTCCAAAGCCTGGAATCCCTAGGTCAAAGGTACAAACATTCAAAATTATATAATGTCAAATGTTCCTCTAAGAAAATTGTTTCTATTTTGGAGCCAGACAGCAGCATGAGAGTCAACTGGTAAGCACAAAGAGGCATCCCAGTGACATTTTAATTTTCATTGTAAATTTAATTTGCATTGTAAACATTATTGGAATCTTTCCGTGATCCAGGGGAACCTTCCTAATATTCTTCACATCCTCACAATGGGCAGTGGAGATGAGGCTGTTCTGTTCTGACATTGACCAGAGTAGGGTGTGAGGTGTGGGGGCTTCTGTACCCTCCTTCCTTTTGTTCTTTCTAGTTTGGGTCATGGGGGAGGTAGAGAAGAGGAGAACAAGGTGACTGTGAACCTTTTAGGGAAAGCTTCCTAACTCTTCCAAGGCAGCTTCTAGCTGTTCTCTCATGGGAGAGAGGGAGGTTATTCTTTTTCCTGTCTTCCATTCTACATCCTTCCTTAGGCGAAGTCAACTTTGGACAGAGCTGAGAGGTAGATGATCACAGAAAAGGTGTGACTGGGATGGGTTCCAGGAGGGTCAGAGGCAAGGCGGGGGGGGGGGCACTCAGTGACTTCTCCACACTGCTACCCACCTTGGGATTTGGAATCATCCTTCCACCACCCCTTTATATCTAAGTCTGGTCCCCCCTTTGTGGGTACTGATGGCCTTGAACCTTGATAGATGTTTTTATTTGATTAGGTAATGGTGTTCAGAGCATTAATTTTCAATTCACGAGTCAAGAAGGAGAAAAAGAGGCTGACAGCATGGACTGAGAGGCTGTAGCTTTAGAACAGAATTAGAATCAGAAACAGGCCTGCTACACCTTCCTGGTTTATTTCTCTCCTCCCTGGCCTCTCCTGATTCCTCTCACCTGACTTTATCTCATTGTCTTCTATCCTCTCTCCTCCCCCATCTCACAATAGTTCTCTTTAAAGTAGATTGGTCAATGTACCGGGATCTGACAGCAAAACTCCAAAATACCCAGGCAGTTTAGCCACAGATGGGCCATCGAGCCATAGCCCTAGTCCTCTGTGTGTCCCCAAACCCTGACGACCACCAGTAGGCCAGGCTTCTGGTTGCAAGTGACAGAAATGCAACCTGAATTAGTTTAGGCCAAATAAATTAATTACCCCCCCTAATTGAAATCTATCAGCTCACAGAATCCAAAAGAGTGTCAATCAACCAACCAACTAACCAACTGACAAGGGGGTAGAGATACAGCTGCATATCATGAACTAGTAGAATCAGGGGCTAAGAATTCTTCAAATGCTCTCAGCTCTTTTTCCTTTCTCTCACTGATGACTGAAAACCTGGCCATGAGCAAATTTGGTGTTCTCCATGTCAGCCTGCTGTGATAAATGGATTCTTGTTCTCAGTCCCAGGTAAGAAATCCCAGGAAAGACCTCTGCTATCCTCCCTAGGAAAATTATCTGGCTAGGGGGCAGGGTAATAGACAGCTGATAAGACCACAAGGAGCTTGTGCTTGTGTTTTGAGGGCCTTTTCCAAAGAAGAGGAAACCACTGGGAGCCAGAAAGTCTTCCAAGAGACCTCTGCCTCAGGCCCTGAGGGCAGGAGCGAGGCAGGAATGGACTCTGGCATGTTCTCATAACAGGGGCAGAAATGGATAGTTCCCTCGGCTTCACAGTGCCCCTGGAGCAAGTCGCCTACTCCATCTGTCTGCCGGCTCCAAGGAACACTGCCCAAAATAAAAATCCCTAATTAGCAATTCCTGCAATCCAGAGCAAAACAATGTATTTATTTCCTAGAATAATCTGGAGCCATATTCGGCTTGGCAACCAGTGGGTCCCACACATTCATGCGGTGCGCCATGTGAAGACTCCAGCAGGGGCCTGTACTCAGTCAGGGTCTGAGGGGGAGGGCTGCAGGGGTCCCCTGCCCAGGCAGCAGCAAGCAGGGGCCCAGAACAGAACTGGCTTTGTCAATGATCTACAGCAGGTTTCTGGTACAGGGTAGGTAGGGAATGAAAGGAGCTTCAACAGGATTTCTAAACACCAGTTCCCATAAAGGGCAGACTGGGGACACATGACTTCCAGGGTCACAGAGAATCCCATTATGGAGTAGTGACCTCAAGCCTGGGAGTCTGGGGAACCGAGTCCAACCCAGCTCTGCCGTTAGCTTGTCCTGTGACTTTGAGCAAATTACCAATGCCTTCTGTGCTTGCATTTTTCTCACCTGTGAAATGGGAGTATGTTATTTGCTCACCTACAGTCTGAAGATTAAGAGCTAGAATCAACAAATTCGGCAGTTGAAGGATGAGCACTTACTATAAAATTGAGAGATGATATCCAGTTAAGAAATAGTGGGTAACCCTGCCCACCCCAAATGGGCTCCCTGTTTTCTAAGGACTTCTTCATATGGGGGTGGGATTGGTCACCGTGACCCGAATTTTGTGACTAGCTTCCCCCCCCAGTCTTTGCTCTCATTCATTCACTTATTCGTTCATTTAAATCTTTATTGAGGAATTAATGAATCAGCCACTTCAAGAAATTATTACAGAAGGGTGTGATGCATGTGACAGGGGGAAGGACAGGATGGTTTGAGATCATACAGTGAGGCAGCAGATAGTTATCTAGTTAAGAATTTCAGGGTACAGGCAACTGGGTGACTCAGCTGGTTAAGCATCTGACTCTTGATTTCAGCTCAGGTCATGATCTCAGGATTGTAGGATAGAGCCGGACGTCAGGCTCCATGCTCAGTGGGGAGCCTGCTTGTCCCTCTCCCTCTGTTCCTCCCCGTTTGCGCACATGCACTCTCTCTCTCTCAAATAAATAAATAAATAAAATCTTAAATAAACTTTAAAAACCCCAGAATTTCAGGGGAAGCTTCCCTTGAGGAAGCAACATTTCATTCAAGGCCAGAAGGTTGAGTAAAAGCCATGAAGAAAGGACAGGTTGAGTGGGGACAATGTTCTAGGCTGAAAAGAGAGAGAGAGGGGGGATTGGGGGAGAAAGAGGATTCAGGGAACTGCAGGAAGTCCATGATGGCTGGAGCATAAGGAGGAAAAGAAGCTAGAAAGGAAGGAGAAGTGGAGCCAAGCGGGTGAGAAGGGCAAGCTCAGGGTCATGGAGGACCTTTTAAAGCATGTTCAGGCATCTGGACTGTATCCTTAGGGCGGCAATAAGATGTCTTTGAAGAGGTTTAAGCTGTGTAGGACATGTAGTTTTTAATTTAGGAAGACCAGTCTGTCTACTGCATGGAAGGTGACCCTGAGGGGAGATCAGTTAGGATACTGCAGCAAATCAGGTGAGAGAAGGTCCTGAGGCCTGAGCCCCCATGGTAGTAACAGGAAAGGAGAAGCTTTCAGAGTCAACAGCCAGTTAGGAGCGAGTATATAATGGACATACATGGGTGATTAGCTATGCATGGGGCAGAAGGGAGAGAAGGAATCAGGGTTGACTCTCAGATTCTGGGTTTGACATTGGGGTAATCATTTATTTAGGTGGAGAACCAGCAGAAAAAGCAGAGCCTCCAACCAAACACACTGTGTTTTATTTCTGGAGCTATAATTTACATACAGTAAAAGGAGCAAATCTTAAGTGTACAGTTTGATGACTTTTTACCCAAATCAAAATAGAGAACATTTACATCCCCCAGAAAGTTCCCTTGTGCCCATTTCTAGTCAACAGACACCCCTCTTTGAAGTAACTACTTTTCTTTTTTAACTAATTAAAATTAAGTAGAGAGACAGAGTGAGGAGGGGGAGAGAGAAGAAGGGGGAAGGAATCCCAAGCAGACTCCACACTGAGCAGGAAGCCCCATGTGGGGTTCGATCTCACAACCCTGAGATCATGACCTGAGCCGAAACTGAGAGTAGAATGCCCAACCAACTGAGCCTCCCAGGCGCCCCGAGGTAACCACATTTTTCAGTGTTATCCCTATTGATTAGTTTTGCCTCTTTTTGAACTTCATATACATGGAATAATTCAGTATGTACTTTTTGTGTCTGGCTTCTTTGGCTCAACACAAAGTCTGTAAGTTTATTCACTCCATATTTTGCATGTGTCAGTAGTTTGTTCTTTTTTTTTTTTTAATCACTGATTAATATTCCATTGTTTGAATATACCATAGTTTATTTATCCATTCTCCTAGTGGTGGAAGTAGGTTTTTGTTGTTGTTGTTTGCCTTTATGTTTGTTTGTTTTGAGAAAGCCAAAAGAAAAATGATTAAGGTGCAGTCGTTCAAGCGTCTGACTCTTGGTTTTGGCTCAGGTCGTGATCTCAGGGTTGTGAGATCCAGCTCCGCGTCAGTCTCCACGCTCAGTGCAGAGTCTGCTTAAGATTCTCTTCTCCCTCTGCCCCTTCCCCCCACTCTCTCTCACTCTCTCTCTCTTTAAGATAAATAAAACCTTAAAAAAAGAAGAAAAGAAAAATGACTTAGAAATGAATGATAATGAAAAGATGTAACAGTTATAAACCCTTATGACCTACTACATAGTTTTAAAATATATAGAGTATGAATAAGAGCTCTCATTTACTTAAGCAAAAAAAAGAAAAACTTTAAACAATTTAGTAATAAACTGAAAACTGTGCAAGATGAATAAGAAGAAAACTATAACATTTTCCTGAAGAACATTAAAAAATATGACTAAGTGGGGAGATATGTTTTCTTGGATGGAAAGGCTCACTATTATAAATACGTCAATGTTTCAGTGTCAGTGGATTTTCTGTGAAGCAGACATTGAGATGGAGTCAGGGGTACAAGGGGCTTATTTGGGAGTGATACATGTGAGAGATAAAAGCAGGACTGGGCAGGAGAGCCTTAGCCTGCAATGCACATCTGATAAAGTCTTGGGCAACCCAGTGATGAATTTCAGAGCAAAAATTGCCCATTAGAAAAATCTTGCACTGAGAAGAAATGGCCTGTCCCGTAGTACCCCCTCTGTACTCAGTCATTGCTAAGGGCCTTCCTGGAAAAAACATGGCATTGGCTTGAAAGCTGAGGTGAGCCTGAAGGGTGCTAACAGCTGGAGGCTCTGCTCTAACTGCACGCCCTGCAGCTGGATGGCACTTCCTGGCTGGAAGGGGGGCTCCACAGCTGCTAGTCAGTTCTCTCCAAATTAATCTGGAAATTTAATGTAATTCCAATAAAAATGCACAGATGATATGATTATGTACAGGGAAAAATCTAAAGGAAGAAACAGGTTATGAGAAATCGTAAGAGAGTTTGTAAAAGTTTCTTGATGCGAAGTCAACATATAAAAATAGATTTTTTCTATATATCAGCAACAATGAGTCAGAAAATGAAATATAAAAGAAAAAGAAAACAAAGCAGAATCTTAAAAATTCTATCATTTTGGGGCACCTGGGTGGTGCAGTGGGTTAAGCGTCTGACTCTTGATTTTGGTTCAGGTCATGATCTCAGGGTCATGAGATCCAGGCCTGCGTTGGGCTCGGTCCTCAGTGGGGAGTCTGCTTTGGATTCTCTTCCTCTCCCTCCTCCCTCTGTCCCTCCCCCTGCTCACGAGGACCCTTGTGTTCTCTCTCTCTCTCAAATAAATAAATAAAATCTTTTAAAAAAAGATTGGAAAGTTTGTTTATGTGAAAATTTTAAATTTTTTTTTTAAGATTTTATTTATTTGACTGAGAGAGAGAGACGGGGGGGGACACAAGCAGGGGGAGCAGGAGAGGGAGATGCAGGCTCCCTGTTGAGCAGGGAGCCCGAAGCGGAGCTCAATCCCAGGACCCTGGGATCATGATCTGAGCCGAAGGCAGACACTTAATGACTGAGCCACCCAGTCACCCCAAAACTTCTAAATGTTTTTTTTAAGATTTTATTTATTTTATTTTATTTTATTTATTTATTTGACATAGAGAGCACAAACAAGGGGAGCGGCAGAGGGAGAAGGAGAAGCAGGCTTCCCTCTGAAGCGCTGAATCCCAGGACCCCAGGATCATGACCTGAGCCACATGCAGAGGCTTAACCCACTGAGCCACCCAGGCACCCCTTAAATGTTGTTTGACAAAAGCCATAATAAAATTTAAAACAAAGTACAATTTAGGAGAAAAAAAAATCTCTCTACATATAATAGACATGGCTTAATACTGAAAGAGTATCTACAAATAACTTGAGAAAAGAGTTGTTTATGATAATGCTTATTATTACACATTTTATTTTATTATACTGTTAGCTTTAAAAGCGACACAGAACAATAAACATAAAATCCCATTTTTTGAAAAACAAACAATTATATGTGTACTTGTCTATGTATAGACGAAGGCCTTGAAGGACATACATTAAACTGTTGAGTGTTTAACTCTGGGGAAATGTATGTGGAGGGATTTCTGTATTTCACTTTACATAACCCCTTGTTTGAATTTTTTTTTTTTTTTTTTTTTAAGATTTTATTTATTTCTTTGACAGAGAGAGACACAGCGAGAGAGGGAACACAAGCAGGGGGAGTGGGAGAGGGAGAAGCAGGTTTCCCGCCGAGCAGGAAGCCCGATGTGGGGCTCGATCCCAGGACCCTGGGATCATGACCTGAGCCGAAGGCAGACGCTTAACGACTGAGCCACCCAGGCGCCCCCCCTTGTTTGAATTTTTAAACAATATGAATGCATTTAAACATAAAGAAAAACAATAAGAATTCCCTTTGATTCAACAGCTACACTTCCAGAATCTATTCCAAAAAAACTTCCCACAATGTAGTTGTGAATGAAGATTCTTTATAGCATTGATTATAATAGAAAAACATTTGAAACAAATTATATGTCCATCAGGAGAAGATTAGTTAAATAATTACAGTAATTCTTGCCATTGAAAAAACTTGTAGCTGTTAAAAATGAGATAGTATAGCTCAGATATATAGTTATATATAATACATATCTCATGTATA
This sequence comes from Phoca vitulina, assembly GCF_004348235.1. Lineage (NCBI taxonomy): Eukaryota > Metazoa > Chordata > Mammalia > Carnivora > Phocidae > Phoca > Phoca vitulina. The sequence goes on along the minus strand of NW_022589715.1, from coordinate 23,569,182 downwards.
CTGTTAGAAAGGTGTTTTGATACATTACAACATAACAAAAATTGCAGAACAGTATAGATGCCGAGCCCATTACATTTTTATGAGGATAAAAATACTGATGTTATTAATTAGGAGAGGCCAGATGGGTCCTGTAAGGGCACCTGGGTGCAGAAGGCTCGGATCGCCCCTGCGTGGAGGATGCATGCTCCTCAGTGCGATCATTATTTAAATCCATTAACTCTGCTAGCTAATATAAAAACAAATAATGATAATGAAGAGCAAGGTGATAAAGATGGAGAAGTGAAGAAAAGGAGGTGAAAATGAAGTAAAAAGTTTGAAGAGATAAACATTGTTGTCATCAGTTGGGCAGGTGGTCGATGTGGCTACCTTGGGCTGATTCCTCAGTCTCTACTTCCCCTTGTTTCTAAGGGCTTCCCTACACTGCAGAGGCTACGAAGCTGAAGACTACAGTTCTGAGACTCCTTTGCAGCTAGAATTCAGAATGCAAATTAGGTACTGCCAAGTAGTGTTGTGAGATTTGGAAGGCGGGAGTGTGGCAGAAGTCTTCTTCCTGCCTCTTTGGGTTGTTTCTCTGCTGCCAAGTCACATCAAGGAGACACAAGGTTTTCCCACAACAGTGCTCCAGGGTCCGCTCCCTCCCTGGCCTCTCAGGTGTTGAAAGGGGGTTGTGTTGGCCAGTTGACACTTCTAGTTCCTTCCTAGATTCCATCTATTGCAGTGTGCTTTGGAGCTCAATAATTTACATTCTGAGGCTCATTCCAACCCTTCTCAACATCTTGTAAGTACCCAATACCCTCTAATAAGCCTCTTCCTCTTTAAAATATGTAAGGTCATTTCTATGTCTTTGTTTCGGTTATTTTATTGCTACATAACAAACCACCCAAAACTTAGTGGTTTAAAATGGCAACAATCATTTATTTGGCTCACAGATCTGTGATTTGGGCAAGGCTGGGCAGGGAAAGCTCATCTCTGTTCCATACCTTACAAATTGGAGGGGCTCTCTTGAAGGCTGGACATCTAGTTCCAGAAGGGTAAAGTGATGCTGGCTGTCAGCTGATTTGCTTGCTTCCCAGCCTCTCCTCACTGCATAGTGGCTGGGTTCCAAGGTCGAGTTTGTGTCTGTGTCTGTGTGTGTGTGTGTGTGTGTGTGTGTGTGATCATCTTTATTACTTCCCTTCAGAAGTCCGGTAGCATCACTTCTACCATACTACCGTAAACAGTCACAAAGACTCACCCAGGTTCAAGGCAAGGGGACTTAGATGCCTCCTCTTGATGGAAGAGCAGCAAAGTTCTGGAAGAGCATGTGGGATGAAAATATTGTGGCCTTTTTTAGGAAGTACAATCTGCCACATTCCTGCTCTGAAACATAATTGATACAGTTAATAATAGCTTTTTTAAAAAAGCTTTAAGAATAAAACATTGAGCTAAAACTAAATGCAATAGAAAGTATTAAATCTGTAAATATCTAAATAAGTAACGTTTTAAAGGAATATACAAAAAATAAAGAAAAGGCAGATTTTTTAAAGATTCAAAAGTGTGAATAGAAAAGCTACAATATAGAAGCAAATAATTTTCTAAAGAATAAAGTTTAATACCTAGGATGTGAAGGTAAGGGGAAGTAATAGAGAGAAGGTAGAAAGAGAAGACTGAAAATTAGAAAAAGAAGCAATAAAATAAGGATAAGGATAGAAAAAGAAGAGCCCACATCAAGACAACAAAATATGTTTAAATAGCACTGACACAAAAGTCTATTAAATCAAATATATCTTTGTTAAAATGAGAAGAAAAAAAAGTGACCGGAGGTCAGTTCAAGGTGGGTTCTGGCCCTAGACAGAGTCTCTCTCTTCAGAGGCCCTGTGTGACCAGGATTACCTTTCAGGGCTGGCGCTGGTAAGCCTGCCCCATCCTGGCTTTGGAGGTCCCATCTCTTTGGCCAATCTCTCTCTCTCTTGTTCTCTCTCTCTCTTTCTCTTGATAGGTCTCTCTTAACCATTTCTTTTCCATGCTAATTTTAGACTTCTTTCAAAGCAAATCTTTTTGGACTTGGCTGCCTATATCCAGGTCTTTCCTGGTTCTTGTGGCCATCACAACAGGGTCATCATCCTGGAGAGGAGAGAACAGAGCCCCATTGAGGTACTTCTTGTGGGCAAGTTTTCGTGAGGACCCAGGAGCCCAATGTATCTTTGTAAATGCATCCTGTCAGTACATGCATTCATTAATTGATCTTGTTTAAGCTACCATTTGTCTTATGATTGCTTTGTTTTAATGACAGTGATTAAGAGGAGAGCCAGTCCTCGTCCCCAGCGCACGTTTTCCATTCCATATGAGATAATCTGGGCCGATTCTCTTCCCTGGATGGTGCCTTTGTGCTGTCTCCTTCCACTCTCATGTCCCTGTCTCCACTGGGTGGCTATTATTTCCACCGCCCCCCACCCCCATGGAAGACCCAGGTTTCCTCCAGGGCTGTTTGGGAAACACATGTGAGCAGAATTCACCCAGCTATTGGGCACCAGGCGCAAATCCTCCAAAGCAGCCCCACACAGAGCAGGAGCTGGGCTGGGGGTGGAGGTGTGAGAGGTGAGCCTGGCAGGCTTCAATTACGTTGCTAAGTTCTGAGTTGCTCGTTTCCTGCACGGCGGTGTCAGCTCACCCTGGAAACAGTCATTTCCCTGGCAGCTCCATATTTAGGCTGCAGGCTGCCTGCTGCCGGCACCTTTGCTTCGCAGCTCCTGAGCTGCCTGGTGGCTCTGCTGCCTTCGAGAAGAGCCTCGTGTCTCTTGTGTTATCAGAGGCTGAGCCTTTCTCCAGAGCAGTAGGAGTGTCAAGACTCTCTTCTTTGGGGTGTCAGATTTCCGGGAGGGGCTGGAGGAGATGGGAAGGTGGGTGGGAAAAAAAGGGACTGAAACCTGTGATTGAAAGTATTTCTTCTCTCCCTATCTTAGAGAATTAAAGAATGGTGGGAATGGTGGGGTCCAGAGTGATTGTTCAATGGGGAGATAAGGTCCCTGCTCACTCCTGCTCTCCTACAGGGTCCCTTATGACCAAGGGCACCTGCTTTCCAATGGCTGACCCCCCACCACCTGCCAGGATGGGGTCAGTGCTGGGGTGTGCTTCATCTTTGGTATAGAACTAAGAAGCATTAATGGATCCATAGAGAGAGACTGAGCTCCAGGCTCTCCACTGGCCTCAGTAGTCCACATTTTGGCCAATTGAATGAATTGGCCCTGAATTAAAATGGAATGGATTTTTGAAAAAAAAATCAGTAAGGATAGAGAAGATAAGGTGGGCACTCATGTCAAATGACTAGAGAAGAATCCTAGCTAACATCAATGATTGCTAACTATGTGCTATTCTTTATACTTGTCAACTCATTTCCTGCTCGTCACAGCTTTAAGAGGTGGGTGATTTTATCGTGCACATTTTACAGATGAGCAATCTGAGGAACAGAGTTTATGTTTTTTTAAATTTTTAAAAAGATTTTATTTATTTAAAGAAAGAGAGGGTGCAGGGGGAGGGGCAGAGGGAGGGGCAGAGGGAGAGGGAGAGAGAATCCCAAGCAGAGCCAGAGGCAGGTCTAGATCCCATGATCCCGAGACCAGACCCGGAGATCAGACCCAAGCCAAAAATCTAAGAATCTGCATCCCAACTGACTGAGCCACCCAGGTACCCCAAGCATTTATGTTTCAACCCAAGACTAAGGGACTAAAAGTGGGGATCTACCCTTCCTTGTGCCCCTTGTCCTTGCTCCTTCTCACCCCCCCTTTCTGAGCCGTCAAGCATACAGTATCCCTGTCTCTTCTCTAAGCCCGTTGTCACTGAGCGACGTGTCCAGGGATGCTCTGCCTGGCTCTTCCTCCAGTCCCAGCACAAGGTGACGCAAAGTCCCAGACTATTCAAATCTTCCCTTTCTTACTTGACATTCTTGGCTCACCCCTTTCCCCTGCTATTTTTGAAATCTAAGTCAGATTTTGTGTTTTTGTATAAAATAGCTACTGGCGTACAGGCCTATCTCCCCGAGGAGACTCCCAACTCCTTGAGGGCAGGCACCGGTCCTTACTCCTTGTGCAGACCTTTGAGCACCCGGCCAGGGGCTCGGTGCTCAATGCACAGGGACACAGCGCATGTCTGTCCACACCACCTGCTGGCGGTGCCCAGAATACGTCTGGCCCCACAGTTTACTCACCACCCATTAAATGTCGTTCACCTTTTTCTTTCTTTTCTTTTTTCTTTTCTTTTCTCTTCTCTTCTTTTCCTTTTCATTCATTCTTTCTCCTTTCCTTCTTTTTTTTTTTTTAAGATTATTTATTTATTTATTTATTTGAGAGAGAGCAAGAGAGATGACAGAGGGAGAGGGAGAAGCAGACTCTCCACTGAGCAGGAAGCCTGACACAGGACTCAATCCCCGGACCCCGAGATCATGACCTGAGCCAAAGGCAGATGCTTAACCGACTGAACCACCCAGGTGCCCGTCTTTCTTTCTTTTTCTTTCTTTCTTTCTTTCTTTCTTTCTTTCTTTCTTTCTTTCTTTC